>NW_017728886.1:19523785-19551074 GCF_001723895.1 Crocodylus porosus
CCCGCCCAGGCGGGGGGTCGGACTTGAAGATCTACAAGGTCCCTTCTGACCCTACTTCTATAATTCTATGATTCTATGAATATTTTGTGATTTTTTGTTGTTGTCTGACTTGGAAATTTTTAATTTATAATATTGGGTGTCCATTAGAGCTGTGCGAAACAGCACAGTTCCATTTCAACTTCAGTTTTGAGGTTTGGACGGAACAGCATTTTGTTTCAAATTTCATGTTGAGTCGAAACAGCTGTTTCATTTTCCTTCATTGAAACAGTGGGGCTGTTTAAATTCTGTTTCAATGTTTTGCCCATTGGCTATAATGGAGAAACTCGAAACAGCCTCTCTCCTCAGGCAAGCAGATTGGGACTGAACCTCGGGAGGTCTGCCAGGGCTATGCCAGGCCTCCCAGGGCTGAGGGCCCCCAATCTGCATGCCAGATGAGGAAGGGAAGCCGGTGCTGTCACCTCAGTTGGGCTGAGTTGGTTTCTCCAGTGCAATTGTCGTACTGGGGTTGGGAATGCATGGTTGTGCCGGGGTTGGGAATTTAGCCCAGCTAGGCAGTTGAGAAATGTCACCAGAACAACTGTTTTCATGAAATGATTGACATCTTGGGTCCAAAAGCATTCACGCACAACTTGCAGTATGTTAGGTCCCTGTAAAACCACTGTACTACCTGGGTGGAGCACACTTTGCCAAGCAGCAGTGTCCCATGGAACATTGTGGGTGTGTGTAGGATTCTGTCCTCTCTATCTTAGCAGAGTAAATCTGGGGGCCTGGGTAGGAAATAATTTGGAGAGAAGCATAGGAAGGAAAAAAAATGTGAATCTGGAGAATTATAAAAGGACCGTTCTCTGTTTTTTCAGAGAGCTGCAAACTGCCAGACTTGCACTTTAGATACAGACAGGGTGAACACTGTACAACACCCAGATTTATAGAACAATAGGAAAGGATGATTTCCATTAAGGAGACATTCTATTCTTTACATACAGACAAGAGGTTGCTGTCAGTGCACTCAGTTATTTAAACAAATTAATATACTGGTGACTCACTCGGGTGAAGAGTGTAACAATTATATATTATAGATCATTACACACCTGAGGGACTCACAAAGCTTCATGGACTGACTTTTATGTGCTGTGAAACATCACACTGTGGATATTCATTGTAGCTATACCTATAGACATTCATGAGCCCCAGTTCAGAGCAGATCAGTGTTTACATGGTGTTGCTTTCTAATGACCTTGTGCTATTATCATTTAGACAGTGCATTCCAGTTTTCAGCAGGGTTTGCACCTAGACCCTGTCCTTTCCCTTTCTGTAGGATACTGCTAAAAACAGGGCTTCCATTGACCTTGTACTTCTCTTTGCTGAATTATGGTCCTTGTGAACTGCACACCATGCAGAAACATTCAGGAAGGATTCAACTAAACAAAGAACTGAATTAAGGAAAGGAAAAATAGAAATATAGAAATCAGAGAAAGAAGGACCAGAAAGGACCTTTAAGATCATCGAGCCCAGTCCCCTGCCATGAGAAGGAGGTAACGAAGCTCAAATGAGCTCAGCAAGGTATATGTCCAGCCTCCTTTTGAACACCACCAGGGATGGTGACTGCACCACTTCTGCTGGAAGTGTGTTCCAGATTTTAGTTACCCTTATGGAAAGGAAGTGTTTCCTTATGTCTAGCCTAAACTTTTCTTTTACTAGCTTGTGCCCATTGGTCCTCATTCTTCCAGGGGGTGCTTTTCTGAAAAGTTGCTCTCCCAGATACCGGTGTTCTTCCTTTACATACTTGTAAGTGGCTATCAAGTCATCCCTCAGCCTTCTTTTACTCAGACTGAACAAACCCAGATTCTGAAGTGTCACTTCATAAGGCCTATCTCCCCCAGGCCTTTGATCATACAAGTGGCCCTCCTCTGGACCCTCTCCATGCTGTCGACATCCCTCTTGAAGTGTGGTGCCCAGAACTGCATGCAGTACTCCAGCTGTGGCCTCACAAATGTTGAATAGAGGGGAGAGGAACACCTCTCTGGATCTGTTGGCAATGCATCGGCCAATGCACACCAGTGTTTTATTTGCTCTGTTGGTGACTTCATCACATTGGTGGCTCATATTCATCCTCTGGTCAATTGTCACCTCCAGGTCTCTTTTGGATGCTGTGCTAGCCAGCGGAGCACCACCCATTGTATAGATATGGTCATGGTTCTTCCTACTCAGATGATTGACCCAACACTGTTGAACCTAATTTGATTACATTCAGCCCATAGGACCAGCCTGTCAAGGTCATCCTGGATCTTTGTCCTGTCCTCGGACATGCCGATGTGCCCCCACACCTTGGTATCATCAGCAAACTTAATCATTGAGCTTTTCACTCCCTCATCCAGATAATTTATAAAGATGTTAAACAGCATGGGCCCAAGCACTGATCCCTGGTGGGCACCACTGGAGATGGCCCTCCAGAATGAGGCCACCCCATCAATTACCACTCACTGGGATCAGCTGCTGAGCCAGTTGCCAACCCACCTCATGGTACCTTGGTCGAGGCCAGTACTCTCCAACTTGAGAGGATTTCATAGGAAACAGTATCAAAGGCCTTGTTGAAATCTAGGCAGATGACGTCCACCTCCTGTACCGTGTCCATCTGGTTAGTTACCTGGTCATAAAAGGACACCAGGTTTGTTAGGTATGACCTCCCCTCAACAAAGCCATGCTGGTTGTTTCTCAGTACCCCACCAGTTGCTAACTTATAGTGTAGCAGCAGGTGTGTCTGGATGAGAGGGGTGGAGACCGAAGACCATTGCACCGTTCTTTGAAGCTGTCCTCACATAGCAGCAGTTCTCTCTTCTGGAACTTGATTGGTATACTCTGTCTCCAACCACCTTCTTTCATTCTGCATTTCCCCAGCCTTTCGTAAGTCATGTCCACCAGCCACTCAGCTACTTGGGAGAAGGGCTGCTGCCTGCTATAGTAATTTCCATTCATTGGATTACACCAAACAATCAGTATCCTTACTTATATTTACCTATTTTTCTGATTTTAAAATGGTGGTGATACTTATTTGCAAAAGAGCGGTTGATGTACACAGTCATCTGGCTTTGTGACTCTGTCAAGATCTCATCCTGTTGTTAGCCATTGCCTGTGGTTTATTTGCCCTTTATAACTCCAAACTCATTTTAGTTGCTTATCTTCAAAATCCCTATTTATTTAACATACACAATAGGAAGACCCATTCAGCCTAAGTCAGCCTAAATCTATTGGCTATAAAGCAAAACACTTACTGTTTTCTCAAGGACTGTGTTGAGTGTCTAATATTGAGATTGCTTGTGATGCTAACTGTGATCATCAAGCTGGAGTCCCTAAACAAAACATATGTGATCTCTTTCAGTCAAACCCATCTGCAATATCATGGTAGTGTCTTATCCAGTATCTCAATGAGTATGGAGTGAGCTTTTTTTCTATTGTGCTATGTTGTGAATTGGCATGTATTGATGTAACAAGGGTGACCTTTGATCACTGCGACAGGAAAATAGGATGTAGTACTTACGGGCATCCTTTTAATTCCCTTTTGAAGGATATCAGAGGGACCTCTTAGGCAAATTTCCAACTCCAGAAAAATAGCTCCCTGAAGAACGAGCAGGGCACTTGAAAGTTGATGGTGCTCAAAAAATGCATTTAAGATTTTTCTGCAGTTTAAAGATAAGCTCTTCTGGATAGGGCTATCTTTATTTGGTACAGTCTGTAATATCATACGCATAGGGCCAGCTCTTTCATGGTTGGTAGATGACTGCTTATGACGAGTGCTGGTTCTTCTCTAGCAACAATTTACTGGGTTTTCTTTCTGGACAGTGAAGAATTTATTTTACTCCCACTTTTCCATACACTGTGTTAGTAGTTTTTTTATTGAGCTAAGTTTTAAGTTTCAAATACAAGGGGTTTTTATTTATAAGCTTGCCAAGGCCTTCATGAACATTATGCTCTTGTCTTGGATAGCTCCTTTTGCTATGAACTCTGACTGAAATCTGTTCTTAATTGTATCTCACTCAAAGGGTCACGGTTTTGTCAACCATTCCTGCATTTGGTTTATTGATGCTTTAGATATAAAAATGGTACATTATGTTTTAAGTCTCACTCCAGTGAATTTAAGGAAGATACAGTCTTGAGCAACAGCTCAAATACCAGCATACTCAGGTAGAAGAAACGGAAAAGTAGCCAAAAACTGAGGCAGTGAAACAGATGGTCATTAGATACATCCTAAGGGATTCTTCACAGCATCTTTGGATCTAGCATGTTAACAAATCTGAAAATGGACATTCCTTTTTTTGATCTTTTATGTATTCCTTTGCTATTTGTATAATGACTGATAGCTAAAACAGTCTATCCTAGAACAAAAAGGAAAAAAGGACTACATTGAAAAAGAAAATAATCTCCTAAGTATGTGCATCCACATCAGTGTGTAAAATGTAAACAACAGTGTCTGAGAAGATATATTTAGCATCATTATCTTTCAACAACTTGTAAGGCTTAATTAATGTGTTTTGATGCATTTTGAGATCACCGGATGGACAGCACTATAGAAATGCAGAGTATTATTTTTACAGACACCTTCCATTTGAGGATGGGCGTCGGACCAAAGGGTTGTGATGTAAAGGAATAGACATCTGCTTGGACAATGCAGTGAGACAGGATCTGGAAGAGTTATTTGGAAAACAGAGAATCTTGGGAATGCTTTTGGGTCTACTTCAGGAAAGGAAAGTGCATATGTGTCTCAATATTGCCTACCTCAAATGTTCAGAGGGCCTTGCAACATCAGAAGATTGGTTTAAAAATCATATACTTGAAAGAACAAAGTCTTTTTTATTTGGTTTCAAATTCTTGATGCTTTCAGGGATCACTCAAGTATGCATTTTCACAAGCAGGAGTTCTGAAAATCAATATTTATATTAAAGTATAAGCATATTTAAGGCAAGGATTTTTTATTATATCTGTTATTGGATCAAGTTGCACAGTTGGGGGAACTGCTGGACAAGTTTCTAGGAATCAGCTTTCCTTCCTCAGATCTAAGAAAGAGGCAGACACAACCAATGCTAAATAGAAGAGAGAAGAGCCCATGTAAGTGTCAGAAGTCTTGCAGGGATGAACTAGGAATCAAAAATTTTTGTCAGGAGCCCTTATAAGATAAAAGAAGTGTAATAAAATAAGTAATCTAGTTAGCAGCAGTGTGAGTGATTCAAGAAGGAAGAGGGAAGTTATTACCTGTGAAGTGCAGAGAGATTAATATTTGTTAGTGTAGCAAGTTGTCCATGCACCTAACACAGTTTTTAGTTCCCTGGGCAAACTTGCTCCCACAGGACACAACATAAATCAGCAAATCACCAAACAAAAAATACTTAAACAATACAGGGTCAACTGATACCCTGCAGTCTTTTCCCAGTCCCTGAGAGCATACTCTGGCTCAATGCTTCTAGGTCTAGCCTTGCACCTTCCCTCCCTCTCAGCTCCTTTCCCTGAGAGCTTTAACTTCCTCTAAGTTAGCCAGTTACCTTCATTGGATGACCCAGTCCTCCTAGGCAGGTCTGAAATCACCTTCTTATCCTTACTGTCTGCAGCTGGGTTTCAGCCCCTGAGATGAGTAGCCTGCTAGAGTTAAGTTGTACTAAACCATAAAGCCACTGTCTGTATTGTATCCAGATTTTTTTCTGCCAAGTAGGATTATGGCTTTTTGTTTCCAGGCCCAATTTAAAGTGTTTTGTAAATTTTCTTAGAGCTGTAGGATTGCAAGGGCAAAGAGGGAGGGTTTTTTCTGTAAAAAGTATGCTCCTTCTGGTGTTTGCATGCTTATGGCCTTTATATATATATTGTGAGAGTTCATTCAGTTTGTAGTTCCCATTTGGTTTCTCCCGCATTTGGTGCATTTGGGACATTTGGTGCACTGTCATGTATACATGTAGGAAGTACACTGATGGTGGTACACTGATGGTGGTGTTGTGAAGGGTGTTAGCTGTTTTAGTATTGGAGATATGCTGGAAGGTTTTGCATTTAAGTTTAAGGCAGGGTTATGTTTTCTTTGGAGTCTGTTGATCAGAGAGAGTTTGCTTATGATGATGAAGTGAGTAGGTGGTGCTTTGGGGACAGGAATGAAGGATGTGGGAATATTTCCCTCAAGGTCTCATCTTTTTTGATTGTAGGCTGTTGTTGTTTGATGACCTTTCCTACAGGTTCCAGTGGGGGATGGTATGTAACAAATGGGAGTGCAGTCAGTGGGGAGTTTGGTTTTGTACTGAGGGGTATTTGTGTGGCTCATTCCTAGATAAGATCCATTTCTCTGCTGGACCGTTCTTTCTGGGTAAAGGCATTTTGCAGGTTAGTGAGATGAGTGTTGCAAATATTCTCCTCCGAGCAGCTGAGATGGTATTTGAGGGCCTGACTATACATTACAGCTTTCCTGATGTGCCTTGGGTGACTGCTGGTTTTGTGGATGCAATCTACATGGATTCTGCTCTCTGCTATGTGGCTTAGCCAGTGTCTCCTTCTTAGACCTGAGGAAGGGTACTTAATGCTGAAAAACTTGTCTAACAGCTCTTCCAGCTATGCAATTGTTCCAATAAAAGTATTACAAAAAAAATCTTACATTTTAGAATCTTCCTGGACCATCACAGCTACAACACTCCAACCCTACTACTACATATAGTGTATGTATACATGTTAAGTGAATGTATGGATATGTGTTGTATGAACATTAATATGAATTCAGTGAAATGTAATGCTGGAGAAAAGTGTATGTAGCAATACACACACACATACACATTAGGGCTGTGTGAAGCTTTGGGGGCTGATTCGGTTCAAAGGAGATTAGGCCTGATTTGATGCGGGATATCAGAATGTCTGAACAAATGCAAAATATTATGTTAATTGGCTCTATTAGGAAATGTAGAGTCTGACTTTATTAGATAATCTACTTAATTATGGTAATGAAATATTATGGTTGTTAGACTAATGGTCTTTGTCATTCAGAAAGACATAGCAAAAGTGTGGTAGAAATGTAGTAAGAATTAAAGTACATAATAGAGGCCATGTTTAAAAATTGCACGTTTCAGGTTTCTGTTTCTTCTATGGAACATTGCTACCTGAAAAGAGAGAAGACTGAATTAGCCAGAGGAAGGGAAGCCACTCTGTGGTCCTTAATCTCTTACTAATTTCTTCTATCCCTCTTAGAGTAAAAAAATGAAATGGGCATGTATGCATATTCAGTGAAATGTAATGATGGGGAAAAGTGTATGTAGCAACATTGGAGTGGAGGTTGGAGGAACAGGCTATTTTTGTCAGGAGAAGAGAAAATGATGGCAAGCTTCTTACTTTGAATAGCTCTGGGACTGAATGAGTACTTCTGGATTAGAAAATCACAGACATAATTCTTAAAGGGTCAGATAGATTGTGGAGACTTCTGGAATGGTATGAGAGACTTCACTGAAGAGTTATTAACTTTCATTTACAATGAATAAGCAAATTGCTAACTTACCCATGGATACTTAGTTTATTTTCCAAGATTGCTGAAAATGCTGAACAGCTCTCAAGCTGGCTAATGTTCCTAAAACAATGGTGTATTGGATTCTTTATTTTAAATGGAAATAGCAAATTTGGTTCAGTTTTTATTTAGGACAGAAAATCACTGTCTTGTGGGTCACCTAAAAGATATTCTACTGTGGAGGAGGAAAAATCCTCAAAAACTTCTATAATAATATACTTCATTAGTAATACATGTTGCATCAATAATCTTAACACTATTAGAGTGTCAGCTGAAAAGCAAACCAGAACCCACCCACATTGCATACAGGGCCAGATTAACATAGGCAAATTAGACACATGCCAAGGGCCCTGAGCTGTGGGGGGCCCTGGTCCTTCCCTTCCCAGCGGCAGTGCAAATGGCCCTATCGACCTCCCTTCCCTTCCCTCTTCTGCTGGCCTTACCACTGCAGTGCCTGCTTCCTAGTGGTGGCTCTGAGCCCCACTCCCTATAAGTGGCAGCATCGGGGTCAAGAAGCAAGTCTCGACCATCCTGGGGCCCACAAGTTTACTTGCCTAGAGCCCACTAAGGGGTTAATCCAGCCCTGATTGTGTACATCTAGTATACTTGGAAAAATGACTTTTTTGTTTAACTAAGAAACTATTTAGGCAAAACCAATTCAGAGCTGCTTTTTGGGGAAATAAGATGATAGCCTATCATGTCCTCTGAGAAGGAAAAAGACGATGAAAAGTACCTGGACTTTGAATTGCATCTACTGAACAATGATGCAAAGAATAAGAGTGTAATCTGGACCTATTATATTGAATAACAAAACTCTCATTGAGTTCAGTGGGACCAGGATTTCATCTTAAGACTTTTGCAAGGTTGTGCCTAATATATTAGGAATGGGGAATATTTTTAAATCAATTCCTTGTGCATTTTACATTAATATTCTTATTACCTTTATGATCATGAAACTATACATGGTTTTGAATGCCCATGACTTGTTTACTGCTCTGATGGAAACTGTGTTCATTTGAGGGTTACTTGAGGGTTTTTTCATTACTGTAAATACTCACTGTAAATCCCCAAGCTCCAGAAGCTTTAGATAATTAAGTTAATCTGCAACAGATTTGTTTTGGGAATATATCTGATTCACCATTTGCTAGTGACAGAAGTTTTCCAAGGGCACTGCTGCATGGAGTTTAGGTCATTAGTAGACTCAGGCATTAGAGGGTCTGTGGGAAGACACTATTTATGTACAATTGCCAATTTTGTCCTGTATTATATAAACATCATAATGTCTTTTCCAAGAATAGCTAGAGAAAGATGAACTCACATATTTTTATTATCTGTGGCAGATTCCACCCCCCAAGGTAATTGATTTTTTCAAATCAAAACATGCCACTTACTCACATTTCTTTCCATACTGGGGAAAGGATGAGAAAAAATGTACATGTGACAGTTCTTAGTTATATTGACTAATGCACTTGGATACCATGGTGATGGAGGTAGTATAAAAGCTGACATAGAATGGAACAGATATGTGCTTGGTACCTAGTTATAGTATAACCCATGGCTTGGATAGACCTGGAGGAGTGCGCTCAAAGACCTATAGAAAACTGGACAATAGGTAATATCATAACTACTATACTTTCTCCTCCTGTCTCTGCTGCAATATTAACCTCTATTACAGTTTCAAACTGGAGACTTTATCTCTCTATATAACTGGGGAAACATGACAGAGCGGCCCCATGCAAGTACTTCAAGGACACTCTGAAGAGGTCCTTTTCTGCCTGTGGTATTGACCACAAACTGTGGGAAACACAGGCTGAAGATCATGATGCCTGGCAGCTCTACATCAAAAAAGCAAGAACATCTTTGAACATCAGCACAGAACCAGCATTGAGTGTTAGACCTTGACTCCATGTGATGTCCAGTGACTAGGGAGACAACGGACTGATGACATCACACATCACCTGCACACATTGCTTGTCAACAGCTTTATTAAAAATGGGGACAGCTTTGGACTAGCTCTAACAAACCAAGGAGCTGCAGTGAACATTAGTTTTTTTCTACATTTATACACCTTGGTTCATGCTCATTAACATTTATGTGAGAAGAGAAAAGAGCCCCAGAGAAGTAAAATGACTCCACCAGTATTGCAAAGAACTCCACAGAGCTCCTTCTTCACCCGGTGTTTCAGGAGGGAAGGGGAGTCAGCCAGAACTCCAGGATAAAAGGAGAAAAGGGGCAGGCAAAAGAGCAACACAGGAAACCAGAAGAGACTGACTCAGGCAGCGAGATGGCAGGGAGGGCCAGAGGCGCTGACGAAGCAAGGGAGACTGGGCTCAAGGCAAGCAACTCTGTGGAGGGAGCTGCCAGGGGAGAGAACCTCTCGGGAAATTCCGGGAGAGAAACAGAAACTGCCATGAGGCAGTTAGAGGGTATCGTAAAGACCCTAATAGCAGGGCTGATGAAAAAGGGTACCACAAAATTAGAACTATAAGGGCAGAACAAGTGCCAGTGTGTTTTCTTTGTTCTCCTTTTCATTAGGGTGAGAGGAAAGTCATCCTGGATAGTGCATTTACAACTATCAGGACAATAAGCCAGGAAAAGACTGGCTAGGATTACTGGCAGGTCTGTGCTAGGTGCCAGCTGGGTGAGGTACAACCGGGCCCATCAGGGATACTGAGTGGGCAGATCTAGAGACCCAAGGAGCATTTTTTTTTTTTACTGCTCAAAGACAGATTGCAGAGACAACTGAATTACCACCCGGTGGAAAGAGCAAGGGTGTAGGGGTTGGTGGAGCCCTCACTACACTAAAACAAATTGCAAGAGCCAAAGCATCAAGAACCAAATGCCCCGGCATTCTATTTTCTCTTGTAACAACAAGTCGTCGCAGGTGAGATCATGGATGTGTGGGAGGGGCCATCAAGACGTCACAGTGGACTTCGGCTTGTTATCCGAGGTGCTGAAGTTGTCTTGGTGTAGAAGATAAAGTCAGAAAAGAAGAAAAGGAAAAAAAGCCATTCAGACAAGTGATGAGCTCCAGAGATTGATAACACCTAGACCAACAGAGACAAGCCTCTACCTCAGATAGGGGCGGGACTTTTGGGGTGAAAGCCCACCATCGGATAATTTACTTCACTTTTGTCCCTCATTTGTTCCACTGATATTCCCTCCTATCTCAAGCTCCGCCTCTGTTTACTGTTTGTTTCATTAGCATGGAATTTCCTATGCATTTCACTTATTTACATAGCTTTTTGCTATAATTGCATGCCTAAAACTATGACCCCAGCTTCTCTCGGTCCCTTGTGGCTTCTTGCTGATTTCTTCACCATCTCTAAGGTCTTGCTTCTGCTTATCTCCTAATGATAGCAGGTGGCTGCATCCTGCTCTGCTTACACAATGAGCTATATGCACTACTACATTGTTAGGAAAATGCTTGCCTAAGCATCTTGCAGTGTTACTTTTAATATATCATTCTGCCTTGTGGTTGGCAGCTTTGCTAGGCCACGGGTTATAGCTTTGTATTCAACTGCAAATCCAGTGCTCCCTAAGATCCAAAAAGAGCCACCCTAACACCAAGGAGAAGAGGAATAGGAGGAAAGATACACCCTCATCTAACAGCAATAAGTCATACATGTGCAACTGTTGCAGCAGGATTTGCCTCTCTGCAATTGGACTGAATAATAACCAGTGGGCCTGGAACCAGTGTGTACAGTTACCTTCCTAATATCTTTATCTGTGAAGAAAATCTAAGAAGAGAAGAATCATAGAACACTAAGAGAAGAGAGTAGTTAAGTATCTTTTTTAAGCTTAGCTGTAGTAAACTAAGCTAAGCTAAGCATTAAACAGTGGGCTAGATGGGAAAGAGAACCAAAAGTAAGAGCACCAACACTTGTTCCCAAAGGCAAGGCACAGAATGATAGGCATTCATTGAAAATGCATCCTAGGGGAGGTCAAAAGAGTAGCATGTCACATTTCCCCTTATAGTGGAGAATAATTTTATTTTAGTCTCCTTTTAAGAGCTTCGACCTCTAAACACTGTTTCTCTTGGGAATACTACAAAAATAGTTAATCTGAAAGTGACAGAAATTCACAACCTCCTTCCCCCACCCTTCTCAGTCACGAGCCCTGTAAGCTGGTATATTTCATACCAGGAAAGCGCACCTGTCCCATGGGACATGGATTTCTCTCATACCTGAAATCCTTTCATTAAAAGGCCACTTCCTCAACAAGGCTCAGTTGTTATTCCCTCCTGCTGGGACTGACAGCTTGTAAAATGCCTTCAGGACATGGTGGGAAATTTCCTGAAGGAATTTTAGTAACCCCTTCATTGCCTTGTTCAAGGTGACAGAACTACCGACAGGTGCCAGACAGTATTTAGGTACCTAGATTAGTGGTACACTGACTTTAGACTAATGTTTGCTGAACAGCAGAAAGGAGGAGGATGGTTTGGTGCTTAGGATATTAGGATGCAAGGCTGTACTTCAGTTCTCTGTTAGTTTTCCTGTAGGACTCTCTGCTCCTTAGTGTAACATCTGTAGTTGCAGTTCCCTACCTCAGTTATGCTAAGCGACTAAACACCCGAGGTGAATTATATATCATACCAGGGTAATGGGTGCTGCCTATGTGCAGGCAGTTGTAGGCTGAATTTGCGTGTCTGGGAAATAGCAACACAAACATATGCAAACCATCAATACTAGTCACCGTCAGGTGAGCTGGTCAGGAAAAATCAGGAAAGGAAATTTTTCCTTTGCATTTGCAGATTTGTTGAAGGTCATCTGGCTGTGAATTTCAGTCAGATTATTTTATGAAGCAGGTGGGGCTCTGTTGGGACCTATGAGACAAATACTGAAACTCTGATGGAACCCATGGATCCTCCTTCAAGCTCACCTACTGGAAGAACCCAAATGGATTTTTCCAGCTTCCTGGATGCCTACTCAGAAGGCGCTTGCCAATTTCACTTTTTCCTAATAGTAGATATAATTGACAAGAACCTTCCAGGCAAGCTGGTAGAAGCTGAGTGCTCAGGCCTTCGGCTTTCTCCAGATTTCAGCTGCAGAAGAAATGAATATTTCAGCCTCCTCACAAGCTCCTTAGTCTAAGTACTCCCAGTGCTCTGCTTAGAAAGTTCTTGTCAAGTTCCCTTTCTGCCTGGAGGGAGGAATTGACCAATGCCTCTACAAGGGGAGCTACCACCACCTCCAAAATTCATTTTAATTGGTCCAAATGCAATTTTTCTGGAAATTTCTTTTCTGCATTTCCTTGGTCCACCACTCTTGGATGGACCTCTTGGGAGACTGCCTCTGAATTATGGACTCTATGACTTTAAGGATCTACTGCTCTGGGTCCCCCTCCCATATGGGCTGGAGGGAAGCAGGGAGCTTGGATGCCCCAAAAGTGCCAGCTGCCAACCTTCTGCCCCTGGCTCACCATTAACTAGCCACACAGAATTTCCTTTTGAAATTATCAGAATGGTTCATTTCTTTCAAAGAAACCTTTTTTTGTTAGATTATTGCTTCAGAGAGAATTAAAAAATATTTTTATTCCAAATTGGATTGGAAACAAATTTCTAGGACCCCAAATCCTCTGTGAAAGGGCATAACTGTTCTCTGTCCAGCTCAAGAAAACAGTCACAAATTCAGTGACCTAAATTCATATGGAACTAACGTAAGCGCTGAGTTTGTAAAAGTTTTTTTTGGCTATTTTTCAGTCTTATTTAATAATTTTCTAGCTCATGCCAGTGAAAGACAATACACAGTAGCTTAATTATTATCTTCTGCTGCGTGAGCATGCTGTGAGAAAAGATTATGGGGAGGAGGAGAAGGAGGAGATAAAATATCCCTGACACACATTAGTATTTAACATGCATTTTGAAATCAGGCTGCTACTGCTGCCCCTATTCAACTCTTTAGATACAGCATGCCAGAAAACCCATCAATTTTATCTCTGTAGCAGACTGTACAAATGGTTTGTGTTTTTTTTTAAATTTAAAAACTTTTACCCCCAAAGAGCTCTGACATCTGAGAATGATGGTAAAAGTCAATCCATCTCCAATGACCCCTGCATGAATCTGTCTTTAAATGAGGTGGGGTGGGTGAGACCTACTATTTTATCCACTTATGATGAGCTTATCTTTTTCTAGTTAGATACCAGGACTTTATGCCTACCAGAACAATGACAACTACAGAGTAATCAAACTGACAAAGTAAATAAGAATGTATTCAATATTTAACATACAGTATGTAAATGGCTCCACTGTGTTCATGTCTCTATTCAGTTCCTCAAAGAAATGACTTATTGGATGTACTGTAGGAAGATATTAAAACATGCATGCAATTTAATAAACCCTGAAGAACTATAGATTTTAGTTTCAATTACAGAATGGATACAAACTTGTTTGGAAATATGGTGATTCATCTGTTTCAATAAAATGTGTGCATGACATTATCTTCCAAAGAAGGCTGTTAGTACACAGCAGAAAAGGGCTGGGGTTCAAAGATGTAAAACAAGAATGATGAAGGACATGGGGAAATTGACATACAAATACATTTTGCGGTTGTCCTTTTTTCTTTATGAAGGAGACAAATACGAGAGGTCCTATTAAAGAAGTTCAAATAGGAAACGGTACAGAAAAGGCAGAGTGAGATCATCTATTCAGCCTTTTTTGTGACAACATTTAAATGGGAAGATGGGACATTCAAAACTGATTACATGGAAACACTTTCAATACAAAGTGGATTTTCCTGTGGAACTCATTGCTACAAGATTATTTCTCAAGAAGAGAGCTTAGTAGAGTCCAGAAAATAAGAATATTTAGAATAATACCAATAGAAAAACTCATATTCCTGTATATTTTTATAATATCTAGGAATCTTCGTTTTTGAGGTATTAACTGATTGATAAATGCTCAATAGCAGGAAAAATCACATATTATTAGTTTATCCCATATCTAGCTACTGAAAAGTGTCTTTTCAGGAGCTGACATGATATTGACTACTGATGAAGAAAGGAGACTGGAGCTGATGGACTATTTGTTTCTTTTAGTATGATAATTCCTGTGTTCTTATTCACTTATTGACCAACAGTACAGTGACAAAACATGACATATACAGAAGACCCCGTAAAACATGACAGTCTTATACTTGCCAATAGCCAGATTCACATCTAGTCAGGATTTTACCAGTAGAACAAATTGGGTGCATCTATATGTGCATTTTAATGAATAGTATCTTATTTTACTGCTCATTAATATGCACTAAAAATTGGCTACTGTGCATTAAGAGTCACTGAAAAAGCATGCACTTTTGCTACTGCGCATTACGGTAGCCTAATGTGCATTTATTTAGTACAGGGGCGGGCAATTATTTTGGGTGGAGGAGCACTTACTGAGTTTTGGCAAGCCTTCGAGGGCCACATGACAGGAAGCCAGGGGCAGATAAATACTAATTTTCTAATTTTTTAGGGATCCCATGGGCCAGATGGAATGGCCTGGTGGGCCGCATGTGGTCCGTGGGCTGCATTTTGCCCACCCCTGATTTAGCATCTCACATTAGAGGTACAAATTTAATGCACAGTGGTAAAAATGCGTTAATGAATATGTAGATGCACCTGTTCAGTACTAATAAATCAAGCCATGAAAACAGTAGGAAAAAACTAATTCCCTAGGATTTATACTTTATGGGTATTGGACAGCTCTCACGTGCCTTAGGCCCCAGTTCAGCTGGGCAATGGAGTACACACTTAACATGAAGTACATGAATAGTTCCACTGGAAATAATGGGACTATTTACGTACTATTGTTTAACCAATACTTTTGGGTTTTACTAAAAAGCACAGTTTTAATATCAGACTTTTACAAGCCTGAGATTATATAGGGCTCAGATATTGTTTGCTTGATTCTGCCATCCTGCAAATGCCAAATCCTTCCATTCTGTGCCACCCTAAGTTTTTAAAGATTGAGACTCAAGAAAAATATACTTTGATTAAATCTATTTAATTCAAAACATTATTTTTGGACAGACTCTTTTTTATACTGTTGATAATCTTCCTCAAAAATTTATTTATCTAGCCATAGACAGAATTCTAACTTCTAGAACTGTCCCTGGTTTGATTCAGCCAAATCCAGATCTGAAGATATGAGCTGATTCGGAGAATAATCAGCAATTCATCCATAGACACAGCTTTCAATGTTTTTTCTACATACCTTGAGGTACCAGGCATAGCTCATTCATGCTGCAATACTGGGGTGGATGGAGCATCCCACAGGAGCGTGGGGGGCGGGGCCTCATGTGCTTGGCAGCAGACCCGAAAGTGCTTCCAGTAAGTACTTCCAGCCCACTTCTGGGTCCACCGCCGAGCATGCAGACCCAGACTCAGACCCAGATCCAGACCCAGGAGGCACAAATCGCTGGGCTGGGGAGTCATGGGGGAGATGGGAGTGCTCCCCAGCAGACCTGGAAGTGGACTGGAAGTGCTTCTGGTCCACTTCCAGGTCTGTTGCTGAGCGTGCTGGGAACCCTCCACGTTCCTGTGGGATGCTCTGTCCGCCCCACGATTGCAGCATTCATGATCTGCCCAGTATCTTGAGGTATGTAGAAAAAACATTTAAACCTGTTTCTATGTCTGAAATGTCAAATCTTTCCGAATCAATCTGGGGGGTTCTGATTAGATTCAGAAAGATTAAAAGGTCTCCAGATTTGATTTGGATTCAGAGATTTGGCCACCAAATTGGGCTGAATCTCCACTGAATTGAATCAGGGACTGAAACTTTGCACTGAAACTTTTATTTAAATGACAATTTATTACACAGAGGGCGCATCTACACTTGCACTTAAGTGCGACTAAATTGAATGTGCATTAAGCTAATCCGCATTAAGTGATGTTTGGCCAGTGGCTACATGTGCAGGCATTTGGCACTAAAGTTAGTGCCAAGTCCCTGCAACCCTGCCATGTGCCCCTAGTGGCTGGGTAGACCCAGCACTAATTTTAGTCTTGATTATACATGTGTTAATGTGCTTTAACTAATCACACCTAAATTTAATACCTGTTTTTGCATTTGCATTTTCAGGTATCAAATTTTGGCATGATTAGCCTAATTTCAACATTTTTAATGTGCATTAAGGGCACACACATGTAGACGTGCACCTGTAATGCTCATTAAATTAGGCTAATCTGCATTTACACATCTGATATAGGTGCACACAGAGAAATGCAATTCTTGTCATATTCAACTTGGTTTTGCTGCCTTAGTTATCTACGCAATGAGGACTTTCAGCTGCTGGTGCAGGATTTAATAATGAAGACCATATAACTTGCTACTAAATCAATATTTGAGTGCTGCTGTAGGCCATTTTCAGTCATCACTAGGTTTGGTCACACTCATTTTAATATTATTAACAAATTATTCCATTATATTGTTATATGAGCATTGATATAATATTAGTAGCACCTTGCTTTAGAATACATAGTTTTGCCCTTATTAATATTTGAAGTGGAAATCTTACCCGAAAAAGACATTGAAGAGTTGTCTTTGAATGCAAATGCAGGAGATTTATGAAACAGGAAGACAAAATACAAGCAATTTAACTTGTTTACAAATTATATGCTAAACATTGAAGAATGACTTACACTCTTTTATTCTTGAGGAAAAAAGAAGAATGTGCCTTATAGCAGCAATGGAAGGCTTCTAAATAGGTGCTATTTGAAGGTGAGTTTAATGCATTTTATAGAGGATTCCTTGAGTCATAAAGCTAACATACTTTTGCCTGTGCTCGATAAGTGGGGTCCTATCTCTCTCATCTATTTCACAAGGACTAGTATATAAAAAAGGGTCACTTTAGAGGGGTGATGAGTTATTGTAGTTTTGGTATGGCATGATCACTTCCAAATGGAAGATATGGCTAACATATTTAACTGACTTGATGTGACTAGTTCAGTTGAAATCATAGGGTTCATTCTCATGCCTCAAGTAAGATGTATGCTATAATACCTGGCCAAATCAGTATCATAGGGTGAAAACAAACTTTTTCTGAACTCAGTCTAGGTCTAGGCAGCTTACTTTAAGCCACCTAAACCTGGACTGCGTGTGGCATATGCAGTCCTTTGCTGCTGCCACAAGCGGTGTGTACAGCCATTAGCTGCTCCCAGGAGCTGTGCAGGGGGCATGGTAAAACCTGGAGTGAAGGGGAACTTGGAGTGAGAGGAGGGGAGTGGAAGGGTGCATGAGACTGGGAGGGGGACTAGTGGATGTACAGGGGTGGTTACTAGGTTGGAGGGGGTTAGGGGAATAAAAATAGTCTAGTCAGGGTTGGGGTGAGTATTGGGAATAGTGCAGCTCTGGGACTGGGGTCAGCATGTCAGCTTTCTTACCCCAATGGCGTGTTGCAAATGTATATAGGTATTCACAAGATTGGGTTAACCCTTTCTTAAGTTAACCTGTTTTCAGACTAAGTTAGTGCACTTAGGCAGGTAAACTAACTTAGAGTGGGCATGCCATTTTAGGCGTGATTTAAAACCCCTGCATGACTGTAGAATTGGGTATTTAGATTGACCTAACCTTGGAGATAAGGATCTCTCAGCCCCCATTCCTTAATCATGATCTTGGAGCGGCGGGCTTGGAGCTCCCTGTTGCCAGGGCAGAGAGACATAGTCTCCACCCGGGCTCCATTGGTGGAGCTCACTGTGGCAGCAGGCAGCTCCCAGGGCAGGGAGCAATCTCCAAGCTCCTGGTGGCAGGCTGGCCAGGAGCAGATTTGTTCCCAGTCAGGCATCTACATAAGCACTACTGAACAGTAACTACTCATGAGTAAATTTGCTACTTGCATATGAAGGTAGCAAATTTACTCATGATTAGTGAAGTTTACTGTGCAATAAGCATGTGCATGTGCAGATGCACATGCTTATTGCACAGTAAACTACACTACTTCTCAATAAAGTGTCTTATGGAGATGCACCCTCTGATGTTCAAACTGCTATTGGGCAAAAACTGGAGACATTGGATTGCTACTCATGTTATTAAAGCACAAACCAATAGCTTTTTTTTTTTCTTGGCTGGGAGAGGGTGTTTGTTATTTTTTTTTCAAAGGTATAATCAAATGCCTTTCCTAGAGGTAAGGAATCATATTTGCATTACATTATATGATTCTGAAATAGATCTATCTTTACCTAAAAAGACATCATCTGCAGTAGATTTTATAGATTTCCTAGATGTTTAGGGTCAGAAGGGACCTCAGTAGATCATCATGTCCAACCCCTGCCTTGGGAAGAAATTAGCACTGGGGTCAGATGATGCTAGTCAGGTTCTTGTCCAGTCTCCTTTTAAAGACCTCCAAAGCAGGAGAGAGCACCACCTCCCTTGGAAGCCCATTCCAGATTCTGGTAACCCTTAATGGTAAAGAATTTCTTCCTGATGTCTAATTTAAATCTGCTCTCTGTCAGTTTATGGCCCATTGTTTCAAGTAACTCCAAGGGTTGCCCTAGGGTGCTCCAAGGGGTAAACAGAGCATTTCCTAGTCCTTGCTGTTGCCCCTTGACAAACTTGTAGAGGACCACCAGATCCCCTCTCAGTCTTCTCTTGCAGAGGCTGAAGAAAGCCAGGTCCTTCATGGGACCTTACCTGCAGGCCCTGAGCCATCTGAGTAGCCTTCCTCTGGACCCTCTCAAGGTTCTCCACATCCCTTTTGAAGGGAGCGGCACCCAAAACTGAACACAGTACTCAAGCTGCATCTTTGCCTGTGCTGCACAGTGGGGAAGCATCACCTCCCTAGACCTGTTCATGTTGCACCTGCTAATTCATGATAGAGTGAGATTAGCTTTACTGATTACTTCATCACATTGGTGACCCATGCTCATCCTGGAGCTGACTATGACTCTGGGATCCTTTTCTGCTGCTATGCTGCTTAGGAAGTAATCTCCCAGCCTGTAAGTCTGTTGGAGATTCCTTCTTCCTAGGTGCAGTACTTTCCACTTATCTTTGTTAAACTGCCTCCTATTCAGTTCTGTTCACTGTTCCAACCTGTCCAAATCTACCTGAACCCATTCCCTGCTCACTAGTGTGTTTACCTTGCCCATAATTTGGTGTTGTTTGTGAATTTGGTTACTGATGAAGATATTGAACAGCACTGGTCCAAGGACTGGGATGAGACATATTATCAAAGGCCTTTTAAAAATCCAAGTAAATGACATCTACACCTACACAGTCAAATGGGTCGCCAACTGGCTGGAGGGCTGCACCCAGACAGTGGTAGTGGATGGGTCATTTTCGACCTGGAGGGATGTGGGCAGTGGGGTTCCACAGGGCTTGGTCCTTGGGCCTGCATTGTTCAACATTTTCATTAGTGACTTGGACAAGGGGATGACACTAAGATGTGGGGGGATGTGGGCATGCTAGATGGCAGGAATAGGCTACAATCAGACCTAGACAGGTTACAGGGGTGGGCGGATGAGAATAGAATGGGATTCAAAACTGACAAGTGCAAGGTGCTGCACCTGGGGAGAAAAAAACTGCACCATACCTACAGGCTGGGGAACTCCCTTGTCATCAGTACAGAGGCAGAAAAGGATCTTGGATTCATCATTGATGCCAAAATGAACATGGGCCGGTAGTATGGGGATGCAGTCAGGAAGGCCAACCACACCTTGTCATGCATCCACAGATGCATCTCAAGCAGGTCCAGGAGGTGATCCCCCGCTCTATGCAGCACTGGTCAGGCCCCAGGTAGAGTACTGCATCCAGTTCTAGGCGTCGCACTTCAAGAGGAATGTGGACAACATGGAGAGGGTCCAGAGAGACCACCCTCATGACCAGTGGCCAGCAAGGCAGGCTCTAAGAGGAGAGGCTAAAGGACCTGAACCTGTTCAGCCTCCACAAGAGAAGGCTGAGGGGAAATCTAGTGGTCTGTTACAAACTAGTCAGAGGGGACAAGCAGGCATTTGGAGAGCCCCTGTTCCCCCTGAGCACTACCAGGAGTGACTTGAAATAATGGTCACAAGCTGGCAGAGGGTAAATTCAGATTAGACATCAGGAGGCACTACTTCACTGTGAGGGTGGCTAGGATCTGGAACCAACTTGCAAGTGAAGTGGTGCTGGCTCCTACCCTGGGGGTCTTTAAAACAAGGCTAGACAATCATCTTGCTGGGATCGTTTGACCCCAGTACTCTTTCCTGCCATGGCAGGGGGTTCGACTTGATGATCTGCTCAGGACCCTTCCAACCCTACTAACTATGAAACTATGAAACTATAAAACATCAACCTCAGCTCCTGCATCTAAGCATGTTGTGACCTGGTCGTAAAAAGAAACAAGATTAGTCAGGCAGAATCTATCTGTTATGAACCTATGCTGCTTGTCCTTCAGCATTATTTTTTCTGCTGGACTCCCACAAATGTAATCCTTAATAATTTTTTCAAAGGTTTTCCCAAGGGTAGAAGTGAGACTAACTGGCTTATGGTTACCCGGATCCTCCTTGAAAATAGGGACCATGCTGGTCCTTTTACAGTCCTCTGGGACCTGTCTTGAGTGCCACAAGTGCTCAGACAGTCATGCCAGTGGTTCTGCTATGACACTGGCCAATTTCTGTGGCACCCTTAGATGAACGTCTGTTGGGAGTACTGTATAATTGTGCATAGTACATGAAAGGTTGTGTCTACATGTTCATTAATGTGCTGTAGTTACTGTTAGACTCCGACTCCATTCAGCACCCAACAACTAGAGAGATGATGATCCAATTGCTCATGGATCCTGTTACTCATTAGCCAGGGCAAGCAGGGGTCAAACACCAGCACACATTGCTTGCAACAGCTTTATTCAAAATGGAGACAGCTTCCGGTGAGCTCCCTCAGAGACACACAGCCTGTGAACATGAGGAGAGGCCTTGAACAATAGTTTTTTCCACATTTTATACACTTTCGTTTATGCTCATTACCATTTATTCTCCCCTCCTTCCTCCTATGTTCCACCCATTTCTCCTCCCATCTCAAGCTTCACCCCTGTTTATTTCCATTAGCATGGAATTGCCTATGTATTTCATTCATTTACATGGCTTTTTGCTATGAGTGCATGTCTAAGGCCATGCTCCCTTCTTTTGGTCAATAGAAAGACTCCGGAGGCTTCTTTACCAATCACCATTCACCCTTTTGCATATGTTCATCTTGATTATGTGTTATTTTCCACATTCCAATCTGATTTTCTGTCCCATGTTGTACCATCTCCACCTTCCTCGGGCCCCTGTATCTTATCTTGTTCCTCACTGTAGCTAGTTCACAGCACACAGACTTACTTGCTGCTTTTTCCAGAAAAATGGTTAACACAATTAAGATGGTTACTTACCATGAGCACTCATAAGCAAAATCTTATATATAAAAGCTATATATTTCACAACAGTACTATTATATGGTTAAAAACTACTTGCCTAAGCATTTGCAAAGTTACTTTTAATATATATCATTCTGCCTTGTGGTCAGCAGCTTTTGCTGGGCCACAGATTAAAGCTTTTTATTCAGCTGCAAATCCAGTGCTCCCTAAGATCAAAATATTGTCACCCTAACAGTTACTACACATTAAGTTTAGTATTTAGATAACCATCTACTATATCAGTGTGCAGTAACTGGTGTTACTGCGCAGTAGCACTGGGCCATGGGTTTTTACAGCTGCTAATTGTACAGTAGCTTAATACTACTACGCAGTAGTGGATTCGCATGGGTTTTGCCTGGCGTGCTATTGTACAGTGTTACTAGGCTACTGCACAGTTAGCATCTTGTGTAGATGCACCTGGAGACTATCACATTGAGTAACTTATTTGAAGATCTCTGCAGTGTGCCAAAACAGAGAGAAATTCTTGTTCTGGTTCATTATCTCTCTCCTCTTTTGGTGGCAGTAGGGTAAATATGGTTTCTCGATAGCTCTGCTCTGCCATTAATAAGAAAGTCATTACAATTCTATAGGAGAACATCAGTGGCAAGAATCCTACAATTTTACTGATCCTTATGAAAATGTGACAGTTTAAATAGGCAACTGCCAATCCCCTGGATAATGATATATGCAATGCATAACAGATCTAATCAGGTGCCTGATGAATCCATTAGTGACTGACAAGCCCAATTCAAGAGTGACACAGCCTGTTACATGTTTCACAGACCCCACTTTCTAGAGCCATCTTTAGTCTCACTCTCCAAAATATTCTTGGCGATATGGTCTTCTCCCATTCTCCTGACATGACTGAGCCATCATGATCATCTCTTCCTGATAGCTGTTTCCAAATGTGTCAATCCTGTGTGCTTCAGCACGTCTGTCTTTGGTATTTTGTCTTTCTACTTTCTTTTTAGTACCTTATGCAGGCATCTCATGTGGAAACTGTTCAGTCTTTTGATGTACCTAGTCGGGCTGTGCGAAATGGTGCCGTTCTGTTTCAACTTGAGTTTTGAGGTTTTGACAGAACAGCATTTCATTTTGAATTTCATTTCAATTCAAAACCACTGCTCCATTTAATTTAATTGAAACAGTGACACTGTTTCAATGGTGTTTCGACATTTCTCCCATATGTTATAATGGAGAAACTCAAAACAGCTTCTCTCATCCAGCAGGCAGATGAGGGCCTGCAACCCCGGGAGGGCTGCAGGGGCTGTGCCAGTCCTCCTGGGGCTGTGGGCCCCTGATCTGCCTCCCAGATGAAGGAGGGAAGAAGCTGCCACCTGAGACCAGGGAACTGGGGAAGGGAACTGAGCCTGACTCATGGGGAGCTGGGGAGGGAAACTGAGTGCTAGATCGGGCTGGGGAAAGGAACTCCCTTCCCCAGCTCGATAGCAGTGCTGGGGAGGGGAACTGAGCCCAGTCTCAGTTACCTTCCCCTGAGCTGTGATTGGCTTCCTGCAGCCTGGCTGCAGAAGGCGACGAGAGCCAGGCTGTGCTCCTGGCTGACCCACATGGGGCTGGGGAGCCACTAGGAGTGCAGCCCTGGTTTTCCTCTGTCTCCCACCACCTGGCTGCTTTGAAACTCAAAATATTTCAAAATTTCAAAATGTTTCGACTACCCTTGTTTTGTTTTGAGGCTATTTTGAAACCCTTCATTTCGATCTCACTGTTTTGAGCTTGAAACGAGTTGAAATGGTGTCTAATTGAAACCGCTGGAGAAATTTCACACAGCCCTAGTACCTAGCATGTTCATGTTTCTGAACAATAAAGCAGTGATGAAAGCACACAAGTCTTGTAGATTTGCATCTTTACCTTTAATTGATACTTTGTTGTTATTCCATACACATTTCTGTAATAGCCTGAAATTCTTAGCTGTTTTTCTGATTTTGTTAGTCAGTTCAGTGTGAAGGTCAAGTTTCCTGCAGTCCTATTCCACCTGTCTCAAGGTCATGAAAAACTCTTTGTTTTGTAATGTGCAGTCATCTTCATCTTTAGACACAAACACAATAAACAGTAAGGAGGAGAACCTATTCATCTTGTTCGTTAATGACTTTTCAAGCTCTTCAATAAGGTAGTATTGTGATCATGTTTACACATTATGGGCTAACTCCCATTTCACTTTATGGACCTAAATGGCGTGTACACAGCCACATAACTGCAGCTTCTGGCAGTTAGACACAATTTCTGGATTCTGTTTTCCCTTGGTGTGAAACAAAATGCCCTTTTAACCTACTTGTTGACTCTTACTTTTTAGCTCAGGGTTGGGCAATTATATGGGCTGGAGGGTCACTTAGGGACTTGTGATGAGCTGTCATGGGCCACGGCAACACGCTGGGCCAGGTCAGGTCCCTTCCCACAGCTTGCAACTGCTCACCAAAGCTCCCTAAGTGGCTCTGCTCTGGGACCTGGCCCTGTGCTGCCACTATCTGGCAATTCTAGTGTCTTCATGAAGACTGGCCCAGAACCCATGTAGGCAGGGTGCACTTGACTAGGTGGATGGGATAGGACAGTGGGTGGGTGGGAAGTGGCATCTGGGAGTGGGGTAGATGGGTAGGGGGTCAGGGCCATGGCTGGGACCATAGGCCAGTGAGAGTGCAGAGCCAGGGGCTGGTGCCCATGGGAGAGTCGTGATCTGCTCCCCACCTGCCCATAGTCCCATTCCATCCACTCAGCTGAGTGCACCCTGCCCATGTGGGATATGGGCTGGTCTCCATAAATGCCTTTCTTGCCCACTATGTCCAGTGCCCCTGGCAGTAGGGGTAGGGTAGATGGGCTGCGGTGCTGGGTAGTAAGGCTGGGTCCAGTGGCAGTGGTGACACTGGCAGTGGAAACCAGAAGGAGCCACCACCACCAGGGCTGCCAGGAAGTAGAATCTGGCTGCTGCACCACCCGAACTCTGTTGTGTACCTGGGGGTGGTAGGACTACTCACACATGCCATGACCTGGGTTGCCCCTCCACATGTGGGCTGGGTGGGGCTCAGGGACATACTGTGGGCTAGATAAAGTCCTTTGATGGGCTGGATCCAGCCCATAGGCTTTATTTTGGCCATCCCTGTTTTAGTGTAATAGCTTAGTGGTTTGAGCATTTGCCAAGGCCCTCTTATTGAAGCTGACCCACTGAGCAGCTGAGAGAGAGACATATGGGATCCAGGTAGAAGAAGACAGACTCCACTTAGGCACCTAATTCCTGAAATAGGATTTGGCGTCAAAGCTCTAGAAGCTTATTTTGCATTCATTTAGTCTTTTCCTGATTCTTCAACAGTAAAATCACCCCTTGCTCGCTAGTATTTTTCTTCAGTTAAGGTACTAATCTGACATTTGTATTTGCACCTGACTTTAGTTCACATCCTGTGCTTAAGGATTATCACCAATTTGTGGTGAAATGCAGTCTAGAAAAATGAGACCATCCAGTTTATTAAAATGATTCTTTCATTATCTCACTGTAAACCTAGGCAGTTGGGGCCTTATCCTATGCTGCAAAAAGACACCAACCCTGGTCTAGGGGTGGTGTCTGTCATGACACAAAGTTTTATGGTGACAAGTGCTGCTTGTTGCACTGCAAAAACCCAAAAACATTTGTCTGACAATACCTATTTGCAGTTCCTCCTGCTTTATTATGGTGGACATCTTTAGGGTTATGGCATGATAATGCTGGCTGAATCTAGCATTGAAGAGTACCATCCATGTAGGAATGAATCGCTTCCTGGAGCCTGGAGAGAATGGACACGAAGAATATAGTCTTGGCAGGAAAATGGCATTGATTTAGAATCAGAGGGCTGTGCAGACAGGGGATGCAATGGGAAAGAGGAGCTGTGGCCTTTGGGCTGCTCTGCTTGCTGCTAGGGCTGGGGTATGTGGTTTGGGGGTGACTCGTTCTTTGGATTCAGTGGCTCAGTGCATGAGGGGTAGTCCCTGCAGCCTGGGGCTGCTGGCATATCCAGCCACCCCATATTTCATGTTTAGAAAAAAATGGGAGTGTGAGACAGATAAATGAGAGATACTGGGAGAATAGGCAGGAATGGGCAATACTACCCCACCTGCTCTGTGCACCCTTCCTTACTCCCTGCCCTTGATTCACTGTTGAAGAGCAGTGGTGCATCCTACTATTTAAGCCCATTTTGAAAGGAGAAATGGCAGCCTCCATTGCAGGACACTTTGCGGCACAAATGGTATTGCAACAACTACAATGTCTGTTTATAGTCTTAGCTAGGGGGATTAAGGGTAGGCCAGGAGCTAGAAGCATGGGCTCAAACTGGAACCATGACCAATAGGTCAGAAACAAAGGGGTCTGCACTAAAGGTGGCAAACTGGAGCCATGAGCTGGTGGTCAGGAAGCAGGGTCCTTGGACTGGAGCCAGAAAGGAAGAATAAACAGGCACGAACCAGGACTCCAGGATATTGTGATTTCATTTACCAGATAGAAAGCCATTTAAGTAACTGAATTCAAACAGGGGTTCCCAAAAGGGTTCAGACAGTTACGGATGCCCTGTATTCAGTAATTATGAACATAAAAATATAAAATTGGAGGGAATCTACTAGGTCATGTCTAGTCCTCTTCTGTCACAAGCAACTATATCATACAATCCCTTTCATAACAGGTTCAAGACCTATCTTAAAAAAATCTTAGGTTTCTTACCTTGCCTAGTTATACTGGAAGTTTGCTTCAGAAACTCAATGACCCTGACACTTTTCCATTTTTGGTATCTATCCTTTTTTACCTGTATCAAATTAGTGATGCCTAGTCATCCAATGATCTTTTGATACACCCAGGTCTTTCTGCTTTGTAATTTTCAAATGATGAGCTCTCAGTTTATAGCAAAAATCCTTCTTATTCACTAACTGCATTAGCCTGCACTTTTACTATTATACGTATTAATGACTAAGTGTCACAAGCAAAATATTGCACTCTCTCTCAATAGCTCTGCAGAAATCCATTACTTATTCTTCAACTTGCTCAGTTTAGGCTGCAGAGTGTGCATGAACTGTGAAAATATTCTAGCCCATATTCAGTATTCTTTTGACATAACATGTCTTAGGCGATACATTTCTTTTTTAGACAAATATGATGTTAAAACATTTGAAATTATATCTTCGTTAACTTAAATTTCATAAGAGGATACAAGTAAAAACCAAATATTTCATACAGATAACACACTGAAATATTTGAAATTCAAACACAGAACCACAGTACCTGCATCCTAGAAGGATTTCATAGATTTCCTAGACATTAGGGCTGGAAGGGACCTCAGAAGATCCTCAAGTCCAGCCCCCCACCCAAAGGGCAGGAAGTCAGCTGGGGTCATAGGATGCCAGCAAGATAAGCATCCAATTTATTCTTAAAGGTGTTCAACGTAGGTGCTGGAACCACCTCTGATGGCAG
>NW_017728886.1:19551963-19591222 GCF_001723895.1 Crocodylus porosus
TAACGTGGGGCCGCTGCAAGACATGCTAAGAAATTTGGTCATCACACCAGATGACAAAGCTAACCTATTTAACAATTTATTTGCCTCCATTTTCCTGAGCAGGGACTGGAACAGTCACCCAATCTCTGGGCTCCCTTAAACCCCAAGGGAGGCTCACCTAGGCCAAGGGTTAGAGAGGAACTAGTTAGGGAACTTCTGGAGGGACTGGATGTATTCAAGTCAGCTGGTCCGGACAATCTCCACCCCAGAGTACTGAGGAAATTAGCTGAGGTCATTGCGGGACCCCTGCCATGGCTTTACAAGCATTCGTGGTGCTCTGGAGTAGTGCCAGATGACTTGAAGAGGGGCAATGTGGTTCCATCTTCAAAAAGGGGAGGAAGGAGGACCCAGGAAACTATAGGGCAGTTAGTTTTACCTCGATCCTGGATAAACTTTTTGAGAAAATTATTCTGGCACAAGTCCATGAGGGGCCAGCAGGAGAGATTATTCTTAGGGGCAACCAACATGGGTTCATTAGAGGCAGGTCCTGTCCGACGAACCTGATGTCCTTCTACAACCAGATTACCAAATCCTTAGATGCAGGGGTAGCAGTGGACATAGTCTTCCTGGACTTTAGGAAGGCCTTTGACACTGTCTCCCACCCCCTTCTCATTAAGAGAATGGGGGACTGTGATGTTGACACCTACACAGTCAAATGGGTCACTAACTGGCTGGAGGGCCTCACTCTCTGCATCTAATGATTTGGTGACCTGGTCGTAGAAGGCCATCAGGTTGGTCTGACAGGATTTGCCGCTAATGAACCCATGTTGGTTGCCCCTAAGCATGATCTCCCCTGCTGGCCCCTCGTGGATATGTGGCAGAATAATTTTCTCAAAAATTTTGCCCAGGATCCTGGTAAGACTAACTGGCCTATAGTTTCCCGGGTCCTCCTTCTTCCCCTTTTTGAACCACGTTGGCCCTCTTCCAGTCCTCTGGCACAATACCAGAGCACCATGAGTGCTCATAAAGCTGTGCCAGGGGTCCTGCAATGACCTCAGCCAATTCCCTCAGTACTCTAGGGAGGAGATCGTCCAGACCAGCTGACTTGAATACATCCAGTCCCTCCAGAAGTTCCCTAACTAGTTCCTTACTAACTCTTGGCCTAGGTTTGCCTCTCCTGGGGCCTGAGGGGGGGCCCAGTGGGGGGGTGACTGTTCCGGTCCCTGCTTAGGAAAACGGAGGTAAAGAAATCATTAAATATGTTGGCTTTGTCATCTGGTGTGACAACCAAATTTCCTAACATGTCCTGCAGGGGCCCCACATTACCCAGAACCTTCTTTTTACCCCTTATGTATTTAAAAAAGGACTTCTTGTTGTCCTTAATCCAGGAAGCTAGTCCCAGTTCCATCTCTGTCTTGGCCTTCCTGACTGCCCCTCTACATCCCCGAGCAACTGCAGTATAGTCATCCCTGGTGATGGATCCTCCTTTCCATTGGGTGCACGCCTCCCTTTTTGCTAGGAGACATTCCCGGATGCTTTTGGTGAGCCATGGGGGCTCGTGTGCCCTCCTGCTCCCTTTGATCCATGATCATGGGGTACCAGATTGAAGGCTTTTTTGAAGTCAAGATATATGACATCAATCTGTTTTCCCTTTTCCATGTGATAGGTCACCTGGTCATAAAAGGAAATGAGATTGGTCAAGCAAGACCTACCTGCAACAAACCCATGCTGACTATCCCTGAAGATGTTGGCATTGGCCAGTCCATTAAGGATGGCCTCTTTAATAAACTTTTCTAAGTTCTTCCCTGGGATAGAAGTCAGGCTGATGGGCCTATAGTTAACCGGATCCACTTTCCTCCCTTTCTTGAAGATAGCCACCACATTGACCTTCTTCCAGTCTTTGGGCACTACCCCAGAGTGTCAGGAGTTTTCAAAGATCCGTGCCAGAGGCTGGGTTATAATGCTCGCCAGCTCCTTGAGTACCCTGGGTTGTAGATTGTCAGGGCCGGCTGACTTGAAGGTATCCAGCCTCTCAAGGTGTTCCTTCATGAGGTCAGCATTTATGGAGGGCAGGGGATCACCCTCACCAGGACCTCCCTGTACCATAGTGGTCATGGGTGTCCCATGGAACTGATGAAAGACCAAATTACCCATTTAATAGGTTGGCTTTTTCCTGAGTGTCAGTTGTCCCATCTGGTTCAGCAGGGGTCCAATGTTGCCTTTGCTTTTCCTCTGGCTCCCCACAAATCTGAAAAAGGACTTTTTATTGTCCTTGATGCTTGAAGCTAGTTGGAGTTCGGTTGCAGCCTTGGCTTTCCTGGTTTGCTCCCTGCAGGATCAGACCAGCACAGAATAATCCTCCTTGGAGGTGAATCCCATCCTCCATCCTTTGTAGGGCTTTCTTTTGAGCCTCAGCAGGTCTGCTAGATCCCTGGAAAGCTAGGGGGGTTGCTGTGCCTTCTTGCTGCTTTTCCTACGAGAATTAGCTTGTGCATTGAGGACCAACCACTCATCCTGAATTCCCCTCTCCCTGGGGTCATGGTCCCTTGGGACCTACTGACAAGCCTTCTGAGCTTGTCAAAGTCAGCTTTCCTGAAGTAAAGGACTTCCATGTTGCTGACTGACTTGCCAGCTTTACGGCGGATGGTGAAGGTGATCAGCTTATGGTCACAGTCACCCAGCTTCCCATCCATCACAAAGTCCCTGATTAGGTCATCCCCAGTAGCCAGTACCAGGTCAAGCAGCAACCTGGTTTAATGGGTTTGTAAAAACTGTAATCCAGTAAAAAAATAGACATGCACTCATCTGCCATTTGAGATCCTAAATCAGGAAGAACATTAAGGAATCATAGGCCCCATCTACATGTTACACTTAAGACATGGTTAAGTGGTCACCCAGCCACATGTTCAATCAATTAATGGTGTGATAAAATGAGGAAAAAACTACAAAATTGTTCCACAAAATATATGGAATAACTTTATAGCTGCTTTCTAATCCTATCACTCCATTAATTGACATATGCCTAGGAACCCCTGAGTCTGGGAGCCATGCCAGTTGATCAGAGCTCCCAGCTGGGGACACCCATGTGTACTTCTTGAGCCTGGGAGCTCCCAGCCATGTGAGACCCCATGCAACGCCATGGTTGGGAGTTGACAGCTGCTGCAATCTCCCAGAACCTGAGTGATTGCAGCAGCTATGGTCTCCCAGCTGCAAGAGGGATGGTGACGTGGGGTTGGGGTGAGGGGTGACAAGCTCCCCAACACCTCAGAGATCACATCTACTATGGTTTCCCAGCTGAGGAAATGCTTGGAGGCCCCCATGGCTGGAAGATGGTAGCAACTACAGTCTCCCTTCTGTGGGGACCCTGCAGGCATTCCTGTGGGACCTGGGTTCCCAGCTAGGGGAACTTGCTTCTTCCTGGTCCAGGGGGAGCCCAGATTTGGGTGTTAGATCCCATCACGCCTTCACCTGCACATATAGCAGGGTCCATAACATCATAGAAAAGTAGGCCTAAAGAGAACTTCAGGAGGTCATCTGGTCTAACCCCCTAGTCAAGGCAGATGCATCCCTGATTAAACATCCCTAGATAAAAGTTTGTCTAACATTTTCTTAAAAACTTAAAAGGATGAAGATTCCAATATGTTTTGGGTATCCTGCTCCAATGTTTAACCTACTTCATAATGGGAAAGTTTTTCTTAATATGCAATCCAAATTTCCCTTTCTGCAATTTAAGACCATGATGCCTTGTCCAACCCATGCAGCCATAACGAATAGTCATCACATCCACTTTATAACCATCCTTCAGGTATTTGAAGACTGTTACCAAATCCTTCCCCAATCTTTTCTTTTCCAGAATAAAGAACCCAGTTCCTCCATCCTTTTTCTAATAAGTCATGTTTCCTAGATGTCTTATTAGAGTCCACTGGTCTCTTACGCATGGGCTTAAATTTTCATTTATGCTATGGTCATGTTATGATGCTGTAAACCCTCTTTACACTATCAAAGTAATATAAAGATGTTTTAGTATTATGTGAATCATGTCCATACACATTCAGTAAGAGTTGAGTTTTCAATACAAATTGAGATTTAGCACACACAGCATGAAATCTGAGTTCTGAAAATTCCTGTCATAAGAATTTTTAAAGTGTTAATAGCTTTCAATAAGGTGAAACAGAATTAAAAGCAACTAAACTGTGATCGGGGGGAAAAAGTACAATAGACTGAATATAGCTCATTTTTAACCAATTTAAGTGATTCTGATAAATATAAAAGCCTTTTTGCCTCAATAGAGAGGAGGTTAGCATTTGTACTGAGTTATATATTGCCTATGTTATGGATTAAAGTTCCCCCACACATCAGTTAAATCATAAATGCGTAAGAGGACAATTCTTTTACAGATGGAGGATGGAGACTTTAAATGGTTCCTGTCTTTGGCATAATAGATAGGGTACTTAAAATCTCCCGCCAAAATCAGCACATTCTCAGCGACACAATTCGCTAAAACACTACTTACCCATTAATTAAAAAAGAGCTCCATATTTTCCCAACAGTAACAGATTAAATGTTAATGAAGCAAATACAAGTTTGAGCAAAGGTATTCTGAACTTTTAATAACTTTCCTAATACTCCAGAGACAAGGTTTAAAACAGGAACCCAATGATTTATATTTGAATCTTTGATAAAATACACGGGTTGTTGGGTTTTTTTTCATTTTTAGCACAAATTTTTAATTTTCTGTCACCAGCATTTGTCTCTCATGGCTGAAAAATGAGAGACACTTTATCAAGTGACATTTATCAACAGCCACCCTTGGGGACTGTGAGCCATGGGAAGTGGGCCACAGGCTTTGACTCAATCTCACGTGTTCAAATTTTTCTGAGTCTATGGGTTTTTAAGAACTGTTCTCATCTGATGTCTGACAATGTGCAAAACAATGCAATAGTATGAAAGGGCTTAATGAGTAAAAAAGCTCTGTCTTTTATGCTTTCTCTGTCTGCTGTTTCTTGCTTATACTTAGATTTTAGGTTCTTTATGGCAAGGACCTTCTTGTTTTGTGGTTTCACAGCACCCAGTAAAGTGTGATTCTAGTCTATGAAAGAATACAGAAAACCAGTCACAGCCACAACATGGATTGGTTCCTGACTGAACTTCGAGAGGTGGTACTACAAGTAGCATAACTTTATCTACAGCAAAGGTCATAGAATCATAGAAAATGAGTGTTGGAAGGGACCTCAGGAGGTCATCTAGTCTAGCCCCCAGCTCAAAGTGGCACCATCCCCAACTAGATCATCCCTGCGAAGGCCCTGTCTAGCTGGGTCTTAAAAACCTCCAAGGAAAGAGATTCTACCACCTCTCTGGGTAAACTGTTCCAGTGCTTTACTACCCTCCTAGGGAGAGAATTTTGCCTAACATTGAACCTAAAATTGCCTTGCTGGAACTTGAAACCATTGCTGCTTGTCCTGTCATCTGACACCACTGAGAACAATCTAGCTCCATCCTCTTTTTAACCATCCTTAAAGTAGTTGAAGGTTGCTATTGAATCTCCTCAGTCATCTCTCCTCTAGACTAAGTAAGCTCAGTTCCTTCAGCTTATCCTCACAAGCCATGTTCCCCAGGCCACTCATAATTTTTGTTGCTCTGTGCTGGCCTCTCTCTACTTTGTTTACATGCTTTTTGTAGTGTGTGTTGGGGAGGGGCCTCAAGATAGGACACAGTACTCCAGATGTGGCCTCACTAGTGCTGAATAGAGGGGAATAATCACTTCCTCTGCCCTGCTGGCAACACACCTACCAATGCAGTCATTTGCTTTCTTGGCAACAAGGGTACACTGCTGGCTCATATCCAGCTTATTGTCCACTGTAACCCCCCAGGACATTTTCTGCAGAGCTCCTTCCCAGCCAGTCAGCCCTCAGCTTGTCCTGGTGCATGGGATTGTTCCATCCTAAGTGCAGGACTTTGCACTTGTCCTTGCTGAACATTATGACATTTCTTTTGATCCAATCCTCCAATTTGTCTATGTCACTCTGAATCCTAGCCCTCCTCTCCAGTGTATCTACTGCTCCCCTCAGCTTGATGTCATCTACAGACTTGCCGAGGGTGCACTCTGTGCCATTTTCCAGGTCATTGATGAAGACATTGAACAAAACCAGCCCCAGAACTGACTGCTGGGGCACTCCACTTGATACTGATAAACAAAACTGATTAAAATGCAGTGGGAGACATACCTAAAACCCTCCAGATAAGGAGCAACTGCCCTAGGTCTCATTTGCATCCAAGATGGAACCAGATGTCCATTCATTTACATGGGAGATGGAGAACAGAAAGGCTGAAGCAGAGACCACAGTGAATTCTGGGATCAGAGAAGCAGGGGAGGACTGAATGATGGGGAATCTGTGCTCCAAATGCGAATCAAGCCACATTTACACACACCTAGCTCAGCATTTATCAGACCAGTTCTAATCTGGATTTATAAAGGACTTCCCCCTCACCCCGCCCAACACACACACACCAGAACTAAGCAGAAGTAAAGTTTAATAAGCATCTCAGGCCATATATTCCCTGGTCCCACTATGGGAGGCCTATTTAAACTTGATTGGCTAAAACTTGGTTGCCAGGTTAGGGAATGCTGAGGCAAGAAACTGGGTCAGAGGGAGTATGGGCAACATTTGGACAATGGTAAAGGGTTCATCACAGCGTCCAGCCCATTGGAGTCCTGACCACAAGTGTTGTCATACTTTTCCTGGGATGACTGATGGAAGTGCTCTCCACAGAAGGTTATGAACACTCCAATAATTGCTTTAAGCCTGTTAAAAGACTATAACAAGATCTGGAAAAGTCATGCCAAGCTGAGGCTTGTTCACAACAAGTAAAAATCCAAAACCCTTATGTTGCAAGCTATCTATTGTTTCTGAAGAAACAATGAGCTATCCCATCAGTATATGTGCTATCCATAGGAATTTCAAGCTGCCTCCTAAGTGTCTGGTTACTCCCTAACCTTATGTTTTCTTGATTATCAATCAGTCTTTTTGAGATGTTCCAAATCAGATAACTCCTTGACAAGAGAAAAGACAATGATTTACACTATTAAAAATGCTCTGAAGAAGCTGAACTGAGGGTATAAAAATCTGTAAAAAAACAGCAAAGTGTGTGTGTGCTTCAAGAAGAAAAGCCTCTCTGATACCATCCACTGTTGTTCTCAGGAAGCTAGAAGAAACAGATTGTCTCCCTTCAAGGATTGTGCTAAGAACTTTACCTGTCAGCATTGAAACCCGAGCGCCTTAGACTGGTGAGATCCCAGCTCTCTCTCTCTCTCTTTCTCTCCTTTCTCTTTTCTCTCTAGGCATAAATTTCTGAACCTGAACTGTATTAGTTAAGCTTGAGCTAAGTTTCCCCAAATACTTAGTGAAACCAGGGTAATACTGTAATTGTTTGTGTTTGTTTTTCCTTTCCATGTCTATTACTACTAGTACCATTATACATTTCATATACTTAGCAATAAATAACTTTTATAGTCAAACTGGTAGTAACTGGGTATATTTTTCCTTCTCTACTTCTCTTTCCCCATTTCCTCTGCAGCAACGCTTCTTTTACCTAAGCTAAAGACCCCTGTGAAGCCCCAAAATACTGTGGGGTCTGCTCACCAAGAGGCTAAAGATTGAGATGTGCTGAGTTTGAAACACAAAAGGGGATCAGCTTGTACAGGCTGATTGTCCCAGTTTGGCTCAGACGTGCCCTAATGAACTGAATGCTGGCCCATGAGGGTGTCATCTGGACACCCAGCCAGATTCAGAGGTATTCTGTTTACCTGTGTGCTTGTGTCTGACTGCAGTTTATTGTTACTCTGATGAACTGATTCTTGGCATATGAGGGTGTCAGCCTGTCCATGCTGATCAACCCAGCCAGGTCAGGCATGTCACATTAATCTGGGTGTGTTTGTGGGTGTATGACTGATTTGGTGACTGGAGGAGCCCATCCCCATTGAAACTGAGTCCTGCAAGATAGTTCCATTGAGGATGAGGACTTGCAGAAGGGAAATATACAGCTCCGTATAGAAACACAAGTAACACAAGCAGCACATTGATAAAATTACAAAGACCCTAGAAATGTATCCCAAATTAAGGAGCACACGCCAAGGTGATGGGCAAATCTGGTAACATGACCCAAACCCTCAGACCAACCATGACCTTTCCATTTGGTAAGAGGCAAGTTTTATTGATACATAGTGATAGCATAGTGAGACACACAGTGATAGAATAATGCAAAAAATTCTATATCTAGCAGTCCCAGAACTGCACAGAGTCAAGGTATGTCTGGCCAATATACAAGATTCACTCTGAGGTTTTCTCTTGAATGTCAGATGTCAGCAGCCTATAGGATGCAGGCCAAGACACACCCTCCAAGTGGGGTGGGTGAGACACGCTGGTGGTGTGCGCCCTCTGCCTATGGTGACCTTGGGTTTTCCTCTCAGGGACCCTTTGATACTCTGAAATCCATCCTTTTGTATCTTTTTCCCACATTCTGTCTTGTCAGCATATTCCTTTGTTTCACAAACCCCTCACATGAACACGTCTTAATTTGGCTTTATCGCTCTTCTAATTTGGTTCCTTCCCTGTAAAAAGGAGATTCCAAGGGCTCTGCATCTGGGACTGTGACCTAATACCAATGTGGCATAGTCCCTTATTTCATGGTATAGAACAGTGTGATACATGTCTTCAGTTTCCCAGCCCGTGTGTCTGCTTGCTGCTTGCCTGTGTCAGACACAGTGGACTTTGAGGAAACTGTGTCAAAAACAGCTTTTTTAGAAATCAACCCCAATGCTAGGCGAGGGGATGGGAGCACCCAGTGCCCCCCGGAAATTGTTAGCCTGGCTGTGGCCCCAGCCCTGGCTCTAACTGCCTCCCCCTGTTCCTGCTTCTCCAGTGTCAGACAACAACAGCAGGCTGGAGCTGAGCTTGTGGAGGTCTGTGCTGCTGTCAGGCACCACCAAGATGAAGAAGCAAGACAAACTCTAATTTTCTATTATTCTATGCCAGCGACTATAGCTGTGGAATTATTAAAGGCTTTTTCGTGTGGATTGGGCTGCTCAGAGAAATTCTAAGAGGGACAACTTCATCTCTCAGAGGCTGTGACTTGGATGCTTACACAGTCTGGTGGGTGGCAAATTGGCTTGGAGGTCACACTCAGTAGTAGTAGATGGGTTGGTATCGACTTGGAAGGGTGTGGGTATTGGGGTCCTGCAGGGCTTGGTTCTTGGACCTGTACTCTTCAATGTCTTCATCACTGACTTAGATGTGGGCATGAAGTGTACTCTGTCCAAGTTTGCAGATGATACTACATTGCGGGGGGGAAGTGAATACTCTGGAGGGTAGGGAACAACTGTAGGCAGACCTGGACAGGTTGGAAAAGTGGGCAGTACACAATAGGATGCAGTACAACCAGGACAAATGCAGAGTGCTGCACCTAGGTTGTAAAAATATCCAGCACACCTATGGGCTGGGGAGTGACCCTCTCAGCAGCACAGAAGCAGAAAGGGATCTTGGAGTCATAATCAACTCCAGGATGAACATAAGTCATTGGTGTGATGAAATCATCAGCAAAGCTAATCACACATTATCATGCATCAGCAGATGCATGACAAATAGAACCAAAGAGATGATACTTCTCCTCTATACTGCATTGATCAGACTACAGTTGGAGTACTGCATCCAGTTCCAGGCACCTTACTTTAAAAAGGATGTGAATAACCTTGGGAGGGCCCAGAGGAGGGCCATTCATATGGTTAAGGGTTTACAGGCCAAGCCCTATGAGGAGGGACTAAGGGACTTGGACCTCTTCAGCCTTCACAAGAGAAGGCTGAGAGGTGATCTTGTGGCTGCCGACAGATTCATTGGGAGGGGGTGGGGGGGCAGCGAGGAACCGGAAATGCTCTGTTCACCAGGACGCCTCTTGGGGTAACAAGGAGCAATGGTCACAAACTGACAGAGAGCAGATTTAGGCTAGACATCAGGAAGAACTTCTTCATGGTAAGGGTGGCCAAATCATGGAATAGACTCTCCTACCTTGGGGGTCTTTAAAAGAAGGCTGATCAGGCATCTGGCTGGGGTCATCTGACCCCAGCACTCTTTCCTGCCCAGGGCAAGGGGTCAGGCTCAATGATCTGTTGAGGTCCCTTCTGACCCTAGCATCTATGAACCTATGAATCTTCGATAAGAAGGACATGTGATATGTTATTCATAAAGAAAGTATGTGCTATCTGAGTGCTTAGATTCAAATGGGAAAAAAATTAATTTACTCATCTTTCACCTCTTCTTTTTTATTAGAGTTAAGATCAATGGGATTTCTTGTTAGGGGAATAAAAACTCTCAGGGCATTGTTGTCACAACTTTATGGTAATCTTTTTAGACTAAAACCTTTCCAGAATAGTTCTTAAAGAGATTCAAGATTATGTATTTAAAAAGATACTGAAGTTTTATTAAAAAAAAATACTTCTTTTCCCTCCATCCCTGAAATCACCTTTTAACATTAATGAAGAGACAGGCAAATTTGCATTCTCTTGCTTTTTGTTGCTTCATGTCAAGAATATAGTACCTTAAGTATCTTTTAATCTGTGATTCAGTGACACAGTGCATTCTCTAACCACTCTTTTGGAACTATTATGATGCATTAAATTCCCTAGACCTTATTAAGAATAGCAGGAAGGCAAAGGGTTTTTATGTTATTTCTCAGAGCAGTTGCAATGTATAATGTCATTGTGCCCCAGGAAAAGTCTACAATAGAGTTGCGAGAGACACTGCAGTCATTGCAATGGTGTTAGGTTAATCCCACCGAACTCAACAAAATTCTCTATAGCATCAGAGTAGCTCAATAATATGAAGCACATGCTAGATAAGAACTGAATCCTTAGGCACATGGTGTACTTTTTATGAAGCTAATAAGCATGACAAATAACAATGAAAAGGAACAACTTTTGCATTTAAAACATGAAATCAAAGAAACTGTGTGCCCATAAGTCATAGATATTAAGGCGATAAGGAACTGTTAGATCATCTAGTCTGATCTTGCAGTTCTTAGAATTTCATCCACTTACTTGGTTATTTTGCTTAACAATTTACATGACTAAAGCATGTCATTCATTAACCTGAAACCTCCATTGACTCTTACTGTAGATTAATTTGTTCATGTTTTTAGCTGGGAATCTTAAAACCACTGTTGTTATGGTAATGTTTAAATTCATAGCAACAGACACATAAGCATTGGTTTGGGTAGACAGTAAACTCACTAAAAAAGTGCAGTTTTAGTTGCTCACAAACTACAGGGATTCAATTTAATTCCTAAAACATTTTGTCTCAATTTTTCTCCTCCAAACTAAATTTAAAAAGGTGATGATGGTGACGTGAGTTTTTCATCCAAAAGCTCAGTTCATCCAAACAGTCACAAGGTGTGGGCCCATTCCATTCCTCCTTCTGGCTGAATGGATATGAGCTTGTACCTCTCACATCCTAGATGAATGCTTTAACAATCAGATTGGAGTTGGAAGCTCTGGCACTCTCCACTGATGTGGTTTTATAAATAAACATTCTCCAAAGCAGAGAAAGAAACAAAGTTGTTCCGCCTCCTGAGCACCACTCTAGAGTCATTCCTATCATTTAGTGCAAAGTAGAAACATTTCCTCAGGAGGGATTAAGAACGACTCACCTTAGCTCACCCTCTAATCTGGTGGCCTGAGAGGTGGGGGAAGAAACGTTTCATTGTTGGATAACACAGACCTCATCACTACCTTCTCTGTGGATCTGTCATTTTGTTTCTTCTTCTTTTCTTACAAGTGACAATGACATTTTATAGTTGGTTTGAATGGAATATTCATTTCAATATAGAACCATGTTATTGTGGTTGTTTCTTACAACTTTTAGGAAGCAGAGCGGTTTTATATCCATTTGATCTTCATAGATTTTTTTTTTTATGAAGATGCCAAACTGCAATGTATTTGCACAGCACTGGTCCTAACTGAGATCCTAAGATGGTCCCAATGTCTAGGTTCATTATTTAAACAGGCCTTGTCCAAAGATCTTGTAATTTGAGTAGCTAAGACGTGCAAAGACTGGGAGAAGATATTAGGTATAGGCAACTAAGGCAGAAAGTGCCAGTTTTTCAATGGTATTTAGATGCCAATGCTATTTTTATATCATCTACATGCCAAACTCACATTAATTTCAATAAAATGAATCTGAATATTTAAGGGGGTTTCTAATGATTACGGGTGTTAGGTTCTGGAGCAGCCTCCCAATAGTGAAGTGGAAGCAAATTTTAACTAATTGCAAAATGGAGCTTAACCAGAACGTGATTATGTGATACGGCTGTCCGTAACAGCAGGAGACTGGACTAAATAATGCAGGCAGTTCCTTCAACTTCTACTTCCCCTGGTCTTATATAGGGGTGGATCCAAAGTGGGGTATACTGACACAGCTTCACTCCCCTTTCTGACTACACAGCAGGGCAGCAGTCTGGGAGTTTTCTAAGTCCCCCAAAAAGGTAGGAATTCCCTCCCTCCTTCCCCATCCATGGTCAGAGTCATGTCCCTCCTCTTCCCTTCCTGTCCCCTTAACTGCCAATCCACCTCCCTTACCTGGTGTAGCTACTGTCCCTTCTGTCCCATGGCTGATGGGAGCTCCTGTCCCACTCCAGCTGGCCTGTCAGGGGGTTGGGCTCAGCCTGGGACAGAGGCAGCAGTGGGCAGACAGGTTCCTTCTGACTGACTGGTCTCCCTGGGTGTTCCCTACCATCCTGGGAACAGGCACAGTGAGGGGGGGCCCTTCTGCTGCCACCACTGTCCCAGACTGAGACAGACACAGCCTGGCTGGAGCAGCTTTGGGACTTCCCTCCCCAGGACAGTGGCGACAAAAGCAACAGCAGTTAGGAGAGGCGGGGAAGTATAGGGGAAGGCACATGCCTCTGAGCAGAGAGGGAAAGGGAAGTGCTCCTTACCAGCTTTGAGGACTTAAATTCACCAACTGCATCTCATGGTGTGGTCTTCCTGCCCCAGTGAAGCAGAGATGAGGCTGGGAGCAGGGGTGCAGTCATCCCTGCAGTGCTGGTTGCTATTCCTGTACCCTTCTTTGTAAAATCCTGGATCTTACAAACAAACAACAGCCATAGGCATAGCGGAGAAGCAGCATGTAAATAGAGAAATTAAGAGATTATCTGGCCTTACTTTTGATCGCTAAAGTTAATGTCAACTAGATGAATTGTAAACAGAACAGAAATGAGGCACTGGAAAAGACTTTCAAAATGAAAGACATAAAAAAGCCAGTCTAAGCAATATAATTCAACACCTCTCAGTGGAATTTTAAAATAAAACTGTATTCAGAAGGTAGGATCCAAAGTAAGTGATGGGTTAAGTTTTGGAGATTGGAGGTGTGATCTGAAGTTCAACCAAGGGCAATATCAGATTTTAGTTTGGAAAGTTGTTTTCTTGAGATTTTGGTGGCAAATGATGGAAATTTGTTCAGATCCTGTAAGACACTTGAAAAGGGTGAATGAAGGTTGCTGATGTTTGAGTTCCTTTGCATGTTGTACTGGAATCTGGAAGGTCTCTTACCACTTGACCTAGAACAGGCTTCAGAGCATTCTGGATCATATGTTATATCTGCAGGTTTCTTTGATGTGCAGTGATTTTATTTTTTAATAGGACATTTTCTGTTCACACATTCTAATGAATGAAAAAGACCACAACAATTTTAAATTTGAGTATTTTTAAAGAGGTAGACACTAATAGCCTAATGATTAGGTGGCTTGTGGGGGAGGGAAATGAGTCACAATCCCCAGTGCTGCCTAATGGGGAAGCTAATAGAACTAGGGGGCATCTCCCTCCATACACATCTTGCACCTTCCCTGTGTTGGTTCTGTCTCTGGCTCCAGCAATATGGAGAATAGAGCAGCAGTAGTCAGCAGTGCTCAGTGCATGAAATATCTATGAACAAGTTTATATTATTTTTAAGTATTTTTTCAAATATTTGTTTATAAATATAATTTATATTATTTTGCATTTTATTTTATATGATCTTAAATCCTGTTAATTATATTATCTGATGTTACACAAGTTTCTTTACACGCTGTTTCCAGTATTCATGAATTTTGTCAGCGGCTCCCTGTTTTATATGGGATGGGGTAACAGTCATCCCTTTTCAATAGATTATTAAAGAATAGGCCATGCAGCTGTAATGTTAGGAGCTGATGGGGTGAGAGGAAATTTGAAAATGAGTAGGCTGCTTTCCAGGTCAGACTTCTCCATTTTAGAAGTAGAAATGTCTCCAAGATTGAGATATTGTTTCCTGAAAGATAGAAGCCATCCACATAGCGAGCCAGTTCATTCCCAGGGTAAATCCACTGACCTCAGTTGGGTTACAGCAGGGATGGATTTGGCTCTTACTGTCTATCTTGTTTAACTATGTAAAAATCCAAGCCAAATAGGGCAAACATAAAAGTAGACTAGACCCTTAGTATTAAAATTGTCTGCAGAGACAGATTGTGTAATGTAGGGTTTATTGAATCCCTGCAGCTTTCCAGCAAAGCTTAGTGTGTGAGTTGCATGTAGAATATCCTGGTGTAATTTAAATGAAAATGTTGACTAGCCCTAAAAGCTCCATTAGGTGGCCTAAGCTGAATAGGAAGCCGTTTGCCATGTCCTCAACACCTGCTACTTAAAATGAGAGAAAGACTGTTACCATGGGTTACCAGAAGGCATTGTGTTCCAATGGCAAAGTGATAATTTTATAAGAATTCATGTTTTTTAGGGTTGAATGCTATAAAACATATAAATCAGCTTTTAATAGAGAGCTAAAGTGCAAGTGTTACAGCAGGAAGTGTGACTCTGTTCATAAGGACTGAGACACACATTGCAGAATACAGCTAAATAAATACATTAGCTTGAATGAATATTTTTTTCCTTGGTTGTGATGTGCACATCCTCACTGCAATGCAACCCCAACCCCCACTCTGTACTCAAGGGGTGTAAAGTCTCCAGTGTTTGAAATCTGTGTGATATAGACAATTCTGCCAAACAGGTGGGATCACAGTTCAGGGAAATATATTTTAAGGGTCTAATATGACAGTATGCCAAGTACCCTGGTTTCTTACTGAAATATGGGATGATCAGAACCTTAGCAAAGCACCTAGCACCTACTCTGAACGGATGGTCCAGTATTTCTCAGCCCCCACCCAATTCAACAAAGTATCACGTTTTTGGTATATGCTTAAATACACTAATTTAAATATGGGCTTAAATTAATCATGTACTGCTTTGACTATAGGTAGATTTAACTATCTACTTAATTGCTTAGTTGAACTAGGGCCCTGATGCATTTAATTTTGTGCAATACTTTCTGCATGTACATAGCTTCATTGAAGTTGATAGGTTTGGAGGCTTAGAAAAGAGAGGATGAAAGCCCTGAGTTTTCCACGATTAAGGAATTAAGTCCAATAGCTCATAGCATGTGGTCATCAAAGTGTTGCCCAGCAGCATTGTTATAATTTAGCTTCTGTGATTAATATTGATGTAGATTTCTTTTTAATTATACAGTTATCAGTGCCACACTTCAGAAGTGTGTATTGTTACAATCTTCATATCTAAAACTTCAAATATAGAAAAAGCCTGTTTTAATCTTTCCTGTCATTTTGCTCTTTATTTTAGTGAATTTACATAGGAATGCCTCAAATACTCTAAAAAGTAATTTGCAGAGACTTGGAGTGAGGCTTATTGACAATATAGCATATTTGTCAACTGAAATAGATGGGAACTTGTGTGTATGTGTGCCTTCTTTTGTAATTGCACTTTATACGAACTATGTGATGACATCATGACACCACAAAGAAGTCAAGTCCTATTAGCATAATTGGAACGTAGTGGGTACGCAGTTAAGGTATCTTTTTATGGAACAAGACGTATGCATTTGAGCATCACTTCAGACTCATGTTGATGGTTATCCCCACCTGTAGATGTGTATCAAGTCAATCAGAGGTGGATGCTTGTGACATCACGCATTGGGTGCCATTTGCTATAGAAGTTGGTGTGCCTTAATCACAGTACCTGAATGGATCATTTGGGCCACATGAACTTTTGAGCTATGAACATCAGAGCTCTAAGTCTTACTTTAATTTTGGGGATTTGAAATACCAAGATTGGTTTTGTGGCAATTTTTTCTTTAAAGACATTTAAAATATCCTTGCAAAATGCAAATAAATTTCTAGGTTTGAAAGTTTTCATGGATGATTTTTCCCTAAGGATAGCAGGCTATTTTTCTTTGCCTTTACAGACCACCTTTGGGGGTTCATGAAAATTTGGGGTTTTTTTTTTGAGGGGATACTATTTTGTACCTCAGAGGTTGGTGCTACCTGGTTCCAGAAGCATGGGGACATATGCAAACTCCTCCATTATCTGATTGCAGCTGAACTGGCTCCTTCCATGGCCACAAGTTAGGACATCCTAAAAAATGTGAGAATTCCTGGATGCCAATGATTTCAACATGGGGCAGGGACCAAATCTCACTCATATTCTAATCCTAACTCTAATACAGAATACCACTAGAGTGCTTAGAATACCTCAAGAAAACAACTTTCCAAGCAGGAAGCAACTGAGAACCACCTGAAACCTGCTCCTGCCTTTGTTTCAAAGTAATTTGCTACATCACAGAATCTCACAAGATGTGAGAGACTCCATACCAGCTGTGAGCTGATTGCCTAGAGGAGTTTTTCATCTATTGGCTCCTCTCTGTAAAATCCTATAAAATGTGAACTTTCATTTCTACTCAGGAGAACTTTTACAATCTTTTCTCTACTGCCTGATGATGGGTGCTTGTGCCTGAAAGCTTGCAATTAAATATTTTTTTTTGCCGAAATCTTGGTCTAATAAAAGATACCATTTCTACTATAAGTCCTGATAGTTTCTAGAGCACAGAGTCACTTACACCCAGTAGCATGAACAACTGGTCCCTCCTGTGACTGGGAGGGCACCATGACAGTCAGCAGTGAGCGGAGACTACCTGCCACTGCCACCAGCGGTGTCAGTTGCAGGGAGGGGTGGCAAGCAGTGGGCAGTGAGGAGGGACCGCTTGCAGCTGCATCGGCAGCGGGGGTGGGGGGGTGGCACTGGCCAATCTCAGGGGGGGAACATGCCTCCTTGTGCCCACCCTACGCATCACCTATGTCCAGTAAACATGGCATTCCCCAAAAATGAGAGTAATCTTTCACTTTTAGGTTCCCAATTTGCAACATCTCCCTTGCAGCTAGGGTTGTGATACTTAATTACCAGGATTCAGATATTACAAATTATATAGATCAAGTGGAGTTATGCTCCCCACCATGGAGCTCTCTGCAGTCTGCCTACATGCTATCGACTGCAGCATCAGAGTCTTAGACGGAAAGCCATTATATGTGCGTATAGCACTTAGCGCAATGGAGCTGCAATCCCCCAGGTGCTTTCAAAATAAAAATAATAGGTTGTAATTATAAAGTTCTGCATAAGTGTTAAAATTCACCAGAATAAACACAGGGTCTTTTACTCTTCCAGACACATACATTATTTGTATAACTATTCTTTTTTCAGAGATGAGTAACAGGTCTGCACAGACCTATGGGCAAGTCAACTCTTTCAGCAGGAGACTGGTGATCACATGATAGGTCTCTCTTGCCCCCTAGATATATGAAGTTTAGATATGACATGAGGGAGTCAATTTTGGTGGAAATCATGTTACCATCTCTAAAATCCTCAGGCTGGCTTTGTATATGATAGACACACAAGAGTGGCAAGGAGTGAGTTTAAGAAAGAACTATTATACAAAAACAAAATTTCAGAAATGACCTAAAGTCACCTATGAATGTAACTCTTTATAACATACCTTTCTGAATATGAATTATACTTGAATTATATACAAGTAGTAGATTGTAGGATGCAGGAAAAATGAGATTTTTTGTTTTATCAGGAAGGATTTTACAGCAAAAGGATATCAAAATCCTTAGTCTACAAGTAACTGTAACTATTATTTAATGAAAAAGAATTTCAGAGTTCATCATAAGAACTTTGAAGCTGGTATTCTGTGCTGAGAGGATGATTAAATGCTCAAATATGCAGAGGAGTTTAACTCAATAATCTTACTCAAGCAAATAGTCCTTAGTCACATCATAATTGCATAGGGACTCCTTTCTTGAACATAGGGTAGAGGGCTAATGCAAAAGCTATGTTGCCTTTCTTTACTCACTCGTGTGCTTTCTTCTTCTTCTTTACTTCTTTTCAGTATACATTTTGACTTAAAGCTCATGACATTGGGGTTCTAGAAGCATTTTAAGTAGACTGCCAAATAGTTCAGACCCAGCTGAATCTGATGAACTAAAACTATTTGGTACTGCCAATGAATTGCTTTCATGGCATGCATCATGTCTATATCTGAGAGGTGGTTAGTTGTGCATAGTCTGAAGTCAGGAAGAAGGTAGGGTATAAGCACGACTGACTGGAGGATAATAGAGCCATTCATTCTCTCATCCCAGTGTACTTAGGTTAAGTTCAAACAAAGTCTCTCCTGATTTCTGTGGGTGTGTCTACACATGTCCCTGACTGTGCAGTTGGTATTGCACAGTCATTTACTATTTGCTTTAGCATGTAATAAATGACTGGGCAGTACCTGCTGATACTGCACAGCCCCAGCAGAGCATGGGTCATTTTTGACTCTACTGTGCAGCAGCACAAGCTACAGCACAGTAGCTCATTGCTACTATATAGACGTGCCTAGTGTAAGTGAAATCAGGATCAGGTCCTTCATCTCTTATAAGCTTATCTCTATTACTATTAATAAATCCTTCAGAAACCAATCTTCATTTTCTCTGGGTTTTATATTATTTGTAAATAGTTGCTGTATGATTTGGAGTAATTATTTTCAAGTTACAGTATAATTTGGGAACGGTAGGTTGATTATGTTGTATGGCAACATGACTTTACTCCTGCTCCTTGAGCTAATAATGAATAAAATTTTCAACATGAAAACAACAGCTAGTACATTCAGAATAAATTTTCAGATCCTCATTTATGTTAAATATGACAAAACCTCTAGGACTCCAAAAACCTCATGCACATCCAATAATTATTTATGAATAATATATATGACCTACAGACTGAGTTATGAAGTCATAACTTTGTATCACTATGTCTTGTTGCTGAGATGTACTGCCCAAGTTCAAGGCTGTAGGATCTGCAATGTCAGATCAAATCAATAGTTGGCTGTTTTGCCTCCAACACAACATTGGCTATATTTCTCAGTGCTTCATAGGAGGAAGCAATACAATACATAGTTAGCCAACCTATGTTTTATGAGGCTGCTTTATTTTTTGGCTGGCTGCTTGCATTTCAAAAGCCCATGCAATGAATACAGGAAGGAAGATTCTTCAGGTGCTGTGTTCTCTATCAACCCTTGCACTCTGATCTTTCCAAGAAAAGTAACTTATTTGATCTTTACTTATTATGGAAAGCAAGTTGGGTTTTCTAAGCTACTCTGTAGTAACTTCCTACAGACAAGCAAGAAGAGGGTAAAATTTATTTGACAGGTGACTGCAATGCAAGCTATCATAAAATTTTTATTAAATCTAAGCTTCATAATAACTTGCTGCCCACTGAAACAATGAAGCCATAGCATTGAAAAAGCACGATCAAAATGGAATGGGAAAATTACATTTAAAGATGAGGTGCAAAGATATCCAGATAACAAAGCAAAAATAAAATTAATTTTTGAAAGTGTGCACTAGTAGATATTTTCCACATGACTAGATAGCTATTATTGAAATAATAAAAATAGCACTCTTATTGAGAAATAAGCTCTATATAACAATTTAAATCTGAGCAATGACTTTACACTTAGGTTTAGGAAAATCATCATATTACTTCTTTTATAGCAGTTATTAATATGTGAAGAGAAAAATGTGTTTATACATTTATATGCATGTGTGTATGCATTCACACACATACATATATGACATATATGACTAGCATGTCTAACAGGGAAGAGGTTTCCAGGCTTTCTGTTGATAAAAACAGGAACAGATCATTTTCCATAGACAGCTTTGTTTGTATAATCTACCTACCCAAAACTCTTATAGTGACTCTTGAGGATTTTACCTACTCTTGGCTTTTGGAGGTCAGTGGGGTCCTTGTTTTTAAGTAATGAGATCTCTGATCTAGAGTTCTATATATCTGATCAAGTAAAACACAGATAGAGAGAAGAAGACTACTGTCAGGCTCCTCAGCTTTCGGTGTTATCTGACTATTGTAGAGGGTGGGAGTACTAGATCCTTTGAGATTGGAGACAAACCTGCTAAAGGAAGCTTACAGTTCTGTTACTTACTGCTCCATATTGCACGTGAGATATGGTGAATAGCCAAGGTGGTGCAGCAAAGTGATGATTATTCATGAGTGAGAAGGGAGTTACACAGATCACTGATAAAACGACTAGAGGGGGAGGCATCCTGATTATTTGCATGCATGTTCTGTTGCTATTCCTTCCCCTCATGTTTAGAGTTGTGTTTCTATTCTTCAATGAGTGGGCAACCACTGCTTATTAAAGGCACACACACACAATCGAGGCAAAGCAGTGGGATAAAACATATAATCAGTTTCTTTGTTTCGTAAGAAGAACAGCGTAGAGTCTATAAACTGACAGTACATAATCTACAGATCAGAACCTACTTAAATCACTGTTTTGTGATTTTCGTGGAAATTACAAAAAATAGCGCTCTCCATGACTGCCAGAAAAAATGGCATTGGCTGTGATTTCCCAAGAAATCAACCAAAAAAAAAAAGTAATAAAAATAAAATACTGGCTCACCAGAGGACGCCAGCAGTCCACACTGCTGCTGCAGCCCAGCTTGCAAATGGCCTAGGAGAGGAAGGTGCTGGCTGGCAGGGAAGCACAAAGGGCAGCCAGCAGTCCAGATGGCAGTCACCCCATGTTTCTTCTCTCCATGAGGCCTCTCCATCAATTAGCACCAAGGGGCGGGGCTGCTGCAAAATGACTGCAAAATCAACTTTTCAGACCATGAACAAGCTGATAAAAATGCTTTCTCTCATCACAAGTTAGGTAGCTCCTTATCTATACATAGATATTGGCTTGTCAGGGAGTTTTCTGTTGCATCTATTACTTTATCAATTATAATTAAATTAAATGATTTTTAGAAAGGTTTTTTTGTTGGCAATCTCTCCCCAGATGCAGCCTATAAGCCAAATTCATGTGAAATGTACTACACTAGAAATTTGTTTACTAGATGAAAGTGGATTGTCCCCAGACAAGATGGCAAGATGGCAGATTTCCTGGCAGAAAGCTTCTGGGCACAGAAATTATTACAAAATCCAATAATTCATGGAAAAGCTGTAGCTTTTCCAAATGCAGCATTATTCTGAGAAGCCATGGCTGGCCTGGCAGAGGAGATGAAACATTTGATAAAGATTTGGTGTAATTGTAACAGGGAGGCGGGTATCCAAGAGAAGAGTGTCCCAGTCACCCCCTTCCCCTTACTGGTCAATGAGTGCAAAATCCCAACACTGCTGAGGTGGGACAGGGCAATGTTGAGGGCAGCTCAGTCCCGGTGTGGCAGCCTGGAAGTTTCCACCAGGAAACAGAGACCGTGGACAGGGGAGGTCCTGCTGGGACTGCCCCCACTAGAACAATGAGCATCAGGGAGCCAAGGATCCCAGAGGAGGGGATCCCTGACTATAATTCATAGCACGTGATTCCTATTATAACAGGGTACTGGTGCTGCAGCTGGAGGATTTTAATTGGCTGTCTGGATCCCGGAGCAGCTCAAGAGGGATGCTGGAAGCAGTAAAGGGGTAGTTCAGATGCAGGAGGAGTATCCCTGAGAAGGGTGAGAGGCAGTCAAACTTCCCACATTTTCTAATCCTATTTGCAGGTGGACTATGGGGGATAGTAGGTAGGAAATCCGGGAGGCACTGTTAAAGAGCTCTGTTGTGAAGGCTTAACAGGGAGCCAGGATTGAAACAGACATCTGTGGTGGTGGTGTAGGGGTGGAGGAGCCCTCAGTCGTACCCCATAATGGGGACTTTGCTTTTCAGCAAATTAAGGATGAAGCTAATGACTGAATGGCAGCCCAACTGGCTGAACACCAGCTTCCCTTAAGCTAGCACTCTACTTTCTATCTATTATCAAGTCATGGTGGGCAAGTCCCTGAGAAGGAAAAGCATAGTGTTCACCAACAGGGGCAGTGGAGGGAGGTACAGGACTCAAGTGTTGTTCCTGTGACTCTGGACAGTACTATTATGTGGAAGTAAGGAACATCCATCATGGACCCCTACAGAAATAAACTTACCTCTCCTCCTCTACCACCCTGTTTTATCTGCTTCTCATCCCAAATATCTCCATTTCTAAAAGTCTATAAATAAAAGTAAATAAAAATAAATAAATAAAAACGTTGTTGAAGAAGAATTAAGATTGATCAAGTATAACTTAAAGAGTAAGGAAATACCACGTTATGGAACGCCTCTAAACTATACCTTATTGTCCCAAAGGCACATTTTTTACTGACAGTGGCAGACTTCAAATGATTCCAAGGAATTTTCTTCTGTCTTCAACTGACATGGAAATACTACTCAAAAGCTTTCCATCATAGTACAAAGCTAAAGCTTAATTGGAACCTCATGCTTCCTCCACAGATGCATGACACAGTGCACAGATAACTTGTACCCACATGTCAATGCTGAATAATTGCTATTGTTGCTAAAGTTGTAAGTCAGGTTTTGTGCTAATGCTTCAAGGACTAATATGTGACGAACAGCATATATCCTTACATTATCTGAAGACTGAAAGAAATTCCCTTGGGAGGAGACAGAGACTGTCATTGTTAGATGAAAAATATTCAGCGGACATAAGGGTATGGTTGAGAAGTGAACCAGAACTTGGTATTTCCTTACTTTTAGGGCCTGTTTTTTGCAGCATGTCACACTTAACCAATTTTAATTCATTTTAAACTATGTTCTTGCATGTGGGTTTCTGAAATATATATATCTTATTACTGTGAAGGTCAGAAATGACTGAAAACAAAAGAATTAGTTCTGGAAAAACTTCAGACAAATCACAGTAAATCAAGAGGCAGATATGCCTTACATTTTCCACATAAAGCAATGTAAATTAATTTACTAAGAGTCCAATTCTGTTGAGTCCAGAATGCCCTTTAGGCAGGACTTTGAACATAAATGAAATGTACCTGAGTGGAAAAATGAGGCCATATTTTTGTAAACCATTTAAGTCTTTCTTTAACACCCCCAAAGGATGAATGCAATAAGTGAGACTATAGTGGACCAGAAGCCCTTGAGGAATCTTTGTTTGCCCCAGGTAGTTGTTTATGTTACAATATGTCTTAACAGGTGTTTTCTCACTATATTGTAAAAAAAGTAATATATTTACTGTGTTGTTGGTCCCCATCTCAGTAGTATATAAGCAGTTATGTAGCAAATAAATTAAAGCCATAACTATGAATTACAACCAGATACATAAAGTTACTTAGGAAGACATTCTATTGTTTAACATTTAGTTTTTCTATTGCTAAAGATTATCATAATGAATAAAGGAGAGACAATGAGATAGTTGGGCCACTTATTTCTCTATGTCTGTTCACCAGCTAATGAACAGAGATGAGAAAAAAAAACCCACTACTAGTGATGGGAAATGCAGCTAAGAAATAAATTTACTCACTTGAAATCAAGAAGTGCTTTTCCCCTGACTTCCATAGATTTTGGATTCTATTTATTTGCATTCTAGCGGTAGCAGTGATACCTGTTGGCTCTTCTAATGTTGTGAGCAATTTCTTCACTGTTAACTTTGCTCTGTCCTTTAAATCAGTTCAAAATAGACCTAACATTCTACTGTTCTGATTTGCACTAATAAACAATATAAGCTAGTAACTATATAAACTACTAACTATATAAACTCTCCTGCCCACACCTTGAAAGAAACATAAAGTTAAATGGTATGTGCCCATTACATACTTTTCTTAAAGTATTGAGATGGTTTCTCCCATACCTCCCATACAATGGTGTCAACAACATGCCATATATTGTCAAGGCCAGCATAGTTAAGTGGTGTTTGATTCCAAGTATGATACTGGGAACATGTTGGGAGTAGCACATACAGTCTGTGGATTGTGGATCTACTTTGTCAAGGCAACAAAGAATTTTTTGAAGACTCTCAGGGAAAAAAATGGACAACTGGAATGGTTCACTATGTACTGTCACTGCAAGATAGACAAAGAAGATCTTCTCTTGACTCGTCAGTACTGATTGAAATTAGCATGTCAGTTGCTTCCCTTTCTCTGTCATTTTGGATAATGACTAGGAAAATCATTGTGTACAATGCAATGTTAAATTACTGTCACATATCTATTGCACCATCTACTTTTTCCATAGGAAGTGAAAGCCAATCTGAAAATGTGGACAAAAGGAGACAGCAAGATTTCATAGTTCCTTTGAAAAGCACTGTGACACATGGCTAGCATGGAACATTTTAGATTGGCATTTGAAGGACTAATGCTTTACAACTAAAACTGATTGTTAATTATCCAGTGTGCCTGAGGACTTGTGGATTGCAAAAGTCACCAATATGTCCTTCATATACAAAGCACATACCTTAAACGATGCAATCCTCTTTGCTTCAGGGGATGTTGAGGTCATTTGACATATTGCAGGTTTGGTCAATGGAAATTTTAAAATTTTAATCTTTAGTGTTGTTTGGTTCACACACAGGATAATCTCCAAAATTATTCAGATCAATTCCATTTCTACCATGCCCCTAGCCCTAGAGGGTCCTTTCTTATCCAAGTTATATCATCATCACAAACAAAGAGCAGCATGACCCAAATTAGTCACCTGGGTGATAAATGTGTATCATAAAACATAGCTCAGTGTCAGTGATCATGGTTGTTCCAGAGGCTGGATGAATGGTATGAATCTCATGGGGCCAGTGCACAGGCCAGATGGGTACCACAGACTGGCACTGCCTGTTGGATTTAGCATGTAGGGCTAGTCCAGTCTGGGTGCAATAAGCATCCCAGGTGCTGCCTGCTGCCAGATCCAGCCCATGTGCCAGGTGCAGTGTGTGCTGGATCTAGTTCTGCATACTGTGCGTGTGCTGGAACTGGACCCAGGTGACGCATTGGTACATGTCAGATCCAGATTGGGTTCCCCATGCAAGTGTGCAGGGCCAGTCCAATTTGTGCTGCATATGGTGTGAGGGTCCAGACTAACACTCATGGGTAGTACAACAGGCCAGATGATAGGGCTCAGCAGGCTACATGTGCCCTGCGGGCAGTAACTTTGGTAACCTGGTCTAGATGAAAAAGGCCTGCATGTTTTTGTTCCGTTTTCTAGAACCCAGCACCATGTCAAGGAAGTTTCATAGCAGGGGAAGTGGACCATTTAAAATAATGTTGGCAACATGTATATATATTTTTAAAAGAACACCAAAATATTCCGACTGCTGCTGAGATGTTTTATGTGCGTGTAGTTTAGATGCTGGATGCTCCCCATCTCCTTCACAGGGAATGATTCCCAGAAGAACTACATGCACTGTGGTCTCTGATCTTGATGAAGAGAAATTAGACATCAAGGGAGATGTCTTCTAGTTGGATAGCTCAGCCCATAGGAGAGAATGGGAAATTAGGAAACGTATTAACATTTCCTGTTAGGCATCATGGCAGCATTTCCAGTTGAATATTCTAATATTTCTGTGTGGCTAAGCACTGGAGTAAGTTACACAAACATTAGTTTTGAAGAGCGTTGGATTAGTTGAGCTTCTGCAATGAAACTCAGCCTTGTTTTTCTATTATTTCTAAATCAAAATATTTTCTTTCCCCCACCCCCTCAGACTTTTAATGTAATTTTCCCCATTAACCAAAGGGAAGAGGCCACCCTGAATCAAAACCAACGCTGTAAAATCATTCTTAAGGAACATTTTCATACTGTGAATTCTATAGGTACCATCATGGTCTGATACAATTCAGAGGTTTCGACTGACACACAATATTCTTACTTATAAGTCTTCAGCGAACAATAAGGTATTAAAGACATTCTTAGCAAGCTATGCTAGACAAGTCTGAATGCAATCTATGTCAGCCTGATTACATAGTTATGCTGAATTTTTCAAATAGCCAATCATTGCACACAGCAAGATTAGGCAGATTTTACCTTGTCTTCTCAGAAAAAAGGGTGATTGTCTTAAGGACGAAGAATCAGAATTCTCAGTACCAGCTAACCATGACATACAAAACTATAAGCCTACATGCTCTTAATAGAACCAATATCAACATACAATAATTTTTTCTGGAAAAAGCTTTCTTGTTTTTAAGAGCTATGCAAACACTCCTTTTATAAATAATAAGTTCTGTCTGTTTAAAGAGATTCTTTAGTTTTATCTGCATGATCCAAATTAAAGCTCGCCTATAATCTTCCTCTGAAGGAAGATATTGTTCATGTGAAAAGCACAATCTGCAATGTCCTTGAACCAATACCCTGCTTCTGCCCTGATTAGAAACTGTGTTTTAAATACAAGGCTGGGGAAGGGAGTAGTTCTGAATAGAGACATATTTCCAGAAGAGTCTAAAATGAGAAGTTGAAATCCTTGCTCCACATTGATTTTTTGGTTAAGGTCACAATTTCACTTTAGGTATTTATAAACATCTGCAGGCATATAAGTAAACCTCTTGATACTTGGAGATGTCAAACTCTTGAAATTCCCAGTGATTTCAGTGATACCGACTTTGGGTCAGCCATGCCAAAAAGTCTCACAGACATTGAACATATCCTCCTTCGAAGCCCTGCTCAGGGCCTTCTGTTGAAATATGTTCATAATGGGAACTAATTTTAATATAGAGATGGTCTCATCAGCTACTTCCCCTGATGTTCACAGTCATCTAGTATCACTTTGGCATCTGCAGGGATTTCAAGCCTAGAAAAGTAATATTTGGTAAGTGGTTAATGTGGTTTCAGCTGTGTTCATGACCTGAAGACAGTGACAGCCAGCTCTCCAGAGAGTACCAGGGGAACCTTAGGGTATGGGAAAGAGCCATTTAATTTCTAAGTAGATGACCAGTGACTGCAGTGTAGACATGGCCTCTGTTTCAAACTGTTATTGTAGATGGTGTATTTGTAGTAGTAGTTTGAAATGTTTATTTTTTCATTTTTCTTTCTGTAAGAATATGGTTAGATTGTCACACATTTTTCAACATTAGCAAGCTGACTTCCTTGATGGCCTTCCTAGCTTTAAATTTCAAATACTATTTATTTTCAAATTATTATATTATGAGCCTTTATCTTGAATGCACATGGCATTTACAGTTCACATTTTGGGTGTACTGTGGGCAACTTAGTTCCTTAAATTCCTTAAATTTTATACTTCAGGCTCTTCCTACTCATCCAAAAACACCCAATAATTGAAAACTGGGTCCTAAATACCATGGGTTTTAGTCTGTGGTGTGTAAAGAAAACCTGTTGTGCCTCTCAAAGCCATCTCAGTCAGTGTTTTTGGTGAGCTGTATGCATTACAGCTCAGTAAAATTACTTCATTCATCTTTTAATGTCTTCTCATTACATCAGAATGCATTGTGATCATCAATTGACTTTGTGACCATGCAGTCCTAAGAAGCAATGCTGTTGTTTCTTTGTCCATTTTTTTTTTATTAGACTGACTGCCTGACATTGCATGCAATAGATGCCTCTATTTCCCTTTCGCCATTAAATTTGACACCTGTTAACAAGTGAACTGGATGTCTGAGATAGTTCTCTGTTGCTTGGGCTGGTCAAAATCATGAGATTCTCTCTTGTTACCTGATTTTTATGAAATCTTGAGAGACTGACATTTCCCACAGGGAGCTATGAGAAAGTTGAAAATGTGAATAAAGGTTATATTCCAGTAAATGTAGCTACTAGAATCGCTGCTTAACAGAAGACTTGTCATCTTCTAACACTGCGAGCTGTGGCACTAATATTCTTTTTTCCTTTGCTTCCTTCTACCCTGCCATTCACATTTCCCTAGATTTCCTGCCTCCTTGTCTCCCACATCATGCATATGCTTTCTCCAGTCTCTTTAGTCTGTGATCCTATACCAGGCCCTCCATATTTCCCCTCCTTTATTTGTGACGTATATTTTGGGCTGCATTACTTGTTTTCTGTCCCTTCTTTATCAAGCCTTTCCTTTTAAGCCAGTGTGTTAAGATCAGTAGTTCTTCAGAGCTGCCATGTCAGCTGAAACAACAAAAAGCATTTGTTCCTGACCTTTATTTCACAAGAAGATGTTCAGATGTTCATTTAGAAGCAACAGAATACTGCAGCTCCTTTTAGCAGCATTTTGTAATACACCATCATATCTCTGAACACAGGGAAATTTGTGGTGTTTAGTTTCTTAGACTGCTATCTCCATGCAAGAGTCACTCCATGGCCCTTACTACATTGAACATAGTTTAGAGAAGCATCAAGGCTGGTCTGAGACTAGTTGCAGGGCATAATTATAATGTGTGGTCTGTCAGTGGAAATAGAGATATAGGGGAATATTCAGATGAAGATAAGACTTTCAACAATAGCAGAGGTAGGCAGCCCTACCACGTGTACCACAATGTGGCAGGTGAAGGCATTTTGCTCGGCTTGCCTGCCTCGGGGTGACTGGTGGGGAAGCTGCAAGGGGCCTGATCCTTGTTATGGCATGGCAGCCCTGGGACTTTCCCTGCCACCCATCTAGAGGTGCATGTGCAGCCACCTCTAGCAATGAGCTGGTACAGGGCTTTGCAGCCCATGGTACAGATGCTTCCAGCCTCCCTGCTGGCTGCTGTGAGCAGCCCGGGCTCCGTGGCTGGCATGAGCACCTCAGGGAGGAGGGTGGGGAAGGGGCTGGGGCTGCACTGCCACAAACAAGGATCAGACTGTCTTGCAGCTGCCCCACCGACTGCCCCTGGCATGCCAACATCTTACAAGTCGAGGTTGCGGGTGTTTTTGGTACTCTGCCCAAAAACATAGCCGACCCCTGAGCCCCTGGAGCTCCATTGATTTCCTTCCATTTCACGGGACTGAGCAAGGAGAATGAGATGCACAGTATTCAGTTTTTGGGTTTTTTTAAAATCATTATGTGTATGATATTTATTCCAACTCATTATTTTTATTTAATATCCCATTATTTTGAACTTTATAGAATAATAATTTAAGCATCTCTGATACTATAGCCAGAACAGGTAGCTCATTAAAAATGGAAAGCAAAAGATGTGACAGTCTCTAGCTAGATTTTGTATATAGTTAGGAAAGTGGAAACTTAGATGAAAGGTCCATGTTAAGGTGACATCAAAGGAACTGTCATCTTTTTTGAGAGGTGAAACTGTTATCAGCCGTCTGTATTGATAATATCAACACTGCCTTAGTCCAAGGCTTTGGTATTATCAGATAATTTGACTGCTTTCATTGCATACCTTGGGCTGTTTTAAGGATGACTTTTTATACCTTTCATCTTGCTAACTCCACACCTCATCCATATCTCCTTTTACTATCTAAATATATGAGACAGGAAATTTTGAAGCAGTTGTATGCTGCTGAAGTAATGAAGAGATTGTGATTTCTTTATAGGTTGTATCCCCTTGGTAAGTTGAAGATGCTGTTTTCATTCCATGGAGAAGAAGTCAGTAACCTAGAACCAGGCAAAAATTCAATTTTTATTTTACAAAGCAGGATGTCACTGAAAAATATAAGTATATGATCCAAATACGGATTACTTCCTACAACCTGCCAAAGTTGGCTGCTCTGTAAAAATACATTACAAAGTCTATAGGTTTTCCATTTTGTTGTTCTGTAGCTTCCTTGATTCTGCTTTAAGTTATAGCAGAAGCTAAACTATCCCCCCCCCCCAGAAATCCAAAGTAATTCAAATGGCAAATTGGCTTAAATCTACCTTTCCTCATGCACTTCCTCAGGCTTCTTCAATAGGGACAGTTTTGACAAAACAGAATAGGCCCCATGTTTCAATACTCAAAATGAAATGTTAAAGTTGGACAAATGCATGCATTTTTATGTAGCACTATGGTAGGCAGAAAAGAAATAACAAGTAATAGCATATATAAAAAACAGAATTGTTTTGGTTCAAAATCACATTGTGGCAAAACCCTTAGTTTTTCTTTTTTAATTTATTTTAAAATGCATTCCCTCCCCTTCCCCAACAATTTCTGACTTTCTCTCCCTCTCTATTCCCTATAGATAAGTATAAGTAAGCTAAGATGTAGGATAAGCTTTAACATTTTATTTTAGGTAGTAAGTTTTATTTTTCTCTCCCCTCTTTGCAAATAAGTGCCCTGCTATTTTGCTATAGCTATCCACTGTTTTATAAGTGATACTTATTATGTTTGTATTGATTTGTTTTACTGGTTTTATATTGTGTGATTACTGTTTTAGGCCTATATATGTAAGTTAGCATAAGTTATGTCAAGCCTCCATCTTATCCCCATACCTGGTTGTGTAACCTATAACTCATGCTACCCCTCCTATGTAACTTGACTCCTGAATGAATGGGAATGAATGAGGGTGCTTCAAAGACAATGGCATTAGGTCTAAAAATAGCTCCCTCTGAATGACCAAATGATCAACACCAATACCTGGACCAATGACCCAGCCCCTGGAACCACCCTCAGCATTCAAGAAACAAAAGGTGAGGCAACCCACTATTGTGCCAAGGCTGCACATGCTCAGTAAGAACAGCTGGAACCCTCTGGAACAGGACTGACATTGCCTGGACAGGTCCTCTGCACAGGAGATCAGAGGTAGTGCCCCATAAAAAGGGGTAGTGAAGACTAATTCTTTGGGACACCCTCTCCATCTGGACCAGCACCATGCCACATCACCTATCCACCCAGAGGCCCTGCCAGTGACACCCCTCTGGACAACACCTGCTGGACATAGACCCCTTTCCAGCCTGGATAGGTAGCTATACCCCCCACCCCCACTTCACCAAGGACTTGGACTCTACTTCTCTTCCCTACCTGGACTCCAACCCTTCCACTAAGTCTCTTTCTCTTGCTGCCATTGTGTGTGTATGTGAGTGTGTGTGTGTGTGTGAGAGAGAAAACCAATAACTTAATGGGGCTGTGTAGTGTTTTGTCTGTTTAATAAACCTGTTATTTTGAAACCCCAAGTTGGGTTTTTGTCTGTTTCCAGACTGTTTTCTCCTTGCCACCATTTATCTGCACCCCCCACCCCAATCTCTAAGCTGCCAGCCTCAGTTTCCAGCCCCAATCTACCTTAAGTTCCTCAGCCAGCTTTTCTCTAGTCCACCAGTTCTAATCCCAGTTCTGGTAACTTTCACTCCCTGCACTTTAACTCTCTCTCTCTCACCTTAACATTCCCCCAAGTATCCCAGGTACCCCAAGCATACACATACACACTGTATCATCCAAGTTAGGAACTTACCTGTGTGTATGTATAGGTGGGTTGTATTTGTGTGAACTGGTGAGTGTGTGTGTGCATATATATATATATATATTGCACTGTTTGACAGGAGGGTATGACATATATATATGTCGATCTGGAATACCATGATCACCTCTTGGCGAAACTGGCCATGCGTGGCCTTTGATCCACCATGATCTGCTGGCTGGAGAACTGGCTCTGTGGTCAGACCCAGAGGGTGGTAACTGACGGAAGTCAATTGCCATGGTGCCCTGTGACCAGTGGGGTCCCCAAGGCTCTGTCCTTGCACTCATATTGTTCAACAGCTTCATTAATGATGTGGACATTGGAGTCAGAAGCAGAGAGGCCAAGGCCACCGATGACACCAAACTTTGGGGCAAAGCATCCACACCAGAAGACAGGAGGGCGATTTAGGCTGACTTGGACAGGCTCAGCAAATGGGCGGACGAGAACCTGATGGTGTTTAATGCTGAGAAATGTGGGACTCTCCACCTTGGGAGGAAAAACCTGCAGCATCCTTATAGGCTCGGCAGTGCTACGCTGGCTAGCTCTACGGGAGAAATAGACTTGGGGGGTCATCATTGACCACAAGATGAACATGAACCTGAAATGTGATGCTGTGGCTGGTAAAGTGATCAAAATGCTGGCTTGCATCCATAGATACTTCTCAAGCAAATCCCGGGATGTCATTCTCCCCTTGTACTCGGCCTTGGTGAGGCCGCAGCTGGAGTACTGTGTCCAGTTTTGGGCTCCACAATTCAAAAAGGATGTGGAGAAGCTTGAGAGAGTCCAGAGGAGAGCCACGCGCATGATCAGAGGTCAGGAAAACAGACCTTACAACAAGAGGCTGAGAGCCATGGGGCTCTTTAGCCTGGAAAAGAGCAGGCTCGGGGTGATCTGATGGCCACCTATAAGTTTATTGGGGTGACCATCACTACCTGGGGGAATGTTTGTTTCCCAGAGTGCCCCAAGGGATGAACATTTATGAACTACTGCAAAACCGTTTCAGGCTGGACAAAAGGAAAAAATTCTTTACTGTCTGAGCCCCCAAGGTCTGGAACAGCCTGCCATTGGAGGTAGTTCAAGCACCTACATTGAATTAAAGTAAATTGGATGCTTATCTTGCTGGGATCCTATGACCCCAGCTGACTTCCTGCCCTTTGGGCGGGGGGGGTGGGGGTGGACTCGATGATCTTCCGACGTCCCTTTCAGCCCTAATGTCTATGAAATCTATGAAATGTCATTGTGTGCATGATATACAAATTAGTGATCTGTGTATGTGTACTGAGTGTGCGGGTATGGATAATTAATTTTTGTCTAACTTTTGGGGTGTATAGTGTACGTGCTTGAATTAGTGATAGGTATGCATGTGCCTAGGCTGGTTTGGATGTGTATATGCCTGAGTGAGTGTGTGTGTGTATGCACCTAATTGATTTGTGTGTTTGTATATTTACAATTGTGTCACACCCTCCTGTCTAACAGCGCAATATTGGTATCCTGAGAGTTGGCCTGAGCCTACAGGGCAACAATTTTAGGGAAGGATTTAAAAGAAGCATCTATTGGAATAGCATTCAGAGTTTGCTGCAGACCCCTAGGATCAGATTTGGAAAAGAACAGAAATGTTTCTATTTGGAGAGGGACACTACCAGAAATTCTGTCAGGATGGGAGTGTATAGAGTTTAACGATAATCCAGGTAGAGTGAAAAAAAAAATTAATACTTTCCCTGAAATTTCAATTAAGATATTAATGTATAATATGGGGGCAAGGAGTAATTGCTAATTGGAATGACTTTGTTCAGGGTGGAAGCAAAACAAAAATACTTTAAGGAGAAGTCAAGGTAGAGATACACCCGGTAGACTAAATGAAGTAAAAAAATGCATAAGCTTTTGTAAGTTAGAGCTCACTTAGTATTTTAAAAGTACTTTAGTTTGATTAAATCAGGGAGATCATTCTAGAACACTGAAAGAATTGGCATATTGTGACGGGGGGCCGTCCTGAGGCTGGTCCCATCATTGGCCTGCCCACCTGTCTAGGGGAGTCTACCCACCTGACTCACTGGCCACAACTTTATTGGAATTGAATAGTTGTTCCTAGGTTGGAAGCTGCCCATTTGTTGCCCGGAAGCCAAGGGCACAATACACAGCTCCAAACCAACTCTACACCATGTCCTATGCCTTGTTGATTGCATCCAGATCCACTATCATTCCCCTGGTCCTTTAGCTGGGCTTCCCTCAGCCTCTGGCCCACACTTGGCCTCAGGCATCCTCAGACATACATTGGCCCCGTGCCCCCCACTGGGATCTCTACTCTGGCCCCTCAGTGTGGTTGCTAATCTAGTCGGCCTATGCACAATCCTTCAGGCCCTCATGGATCCTACTCTATACAGCCTCCAGGTGCTACTACTCCAGCCAGCCTGTGGCAGTCCTTCAGGCCCCCACTAAGCCCATGGCCTGTGGCTTGCACTCCACCATCTCACTGGAGCCACTGGGCTTTATGCCCCTTGGGCCTCAGGTGTCTGTTGATAGGCCTGGACCTCTAACTCAATCTATGGCCCATTCAGGCCTCAGGTGTCTGTCAATGTGCCTGGACGCTAATCCGTCTGCTCTGTGGGGTTACCCACCAGGTGGTGGGGGCTAAGGCTATATGCTGCCCTTCACTGGTGAGGCACAGGTGTGGCATTTCCTGGAGACTGCCCACAACACAACCCCAGCAGGGTGTAGTTTCAGGTCATACCTAGGACCAGGTGTCCCCTTCATCTCCATAGTACCTACCCTGACCTCCAGTTGTTCCTGGAGCTGCAGTCAGCAGGCTGAAAGATGTTCTTCTGGTTCCCTAGGTGTAATTGCTGGCTGTGCTCCTAGGGCCTGGGCTTATACTAAGGCTACCCATCCCTCCACCAATCCAGTGCCCCCCTTGCATTCATGTGACTGCCTAATTGGGCCTAACTGCACCTGCTGGATGTTCCACAGCCTGCTCAACAAAAGGTGCTCCACCACACATATGAAATTGAAAATTTAATAGCAAGAGCTTTTAATAAATCTAACAGCTTGGAGCTGGTATTATGTAACTGAAGAAGACCAAATACACTAACCATTTTTTGGAAAGCAAATAATATCAATAATCTGGGCAACTACAAACCCATTTGTCTAATCTTAATAACATCCAATACTTTAGAACAAATTTTGAAGGAAAGAATAACTGAAGATATGGAAGTAAATTAAATATAGGATACAACATAATGGGCACATCTACACATGCATTAATGAACCATAGTTACTGTGTTTAAGTATAGTACCTGTAATAAGAGGTACTCACTAAATGCACAGGAACCAACACTACTGTGCAGTCACACCAGTGCATGCCTTTTTTGTGATGCTAATGCACAGTAGACTAACTGTACTGTGCTTTAGTGAATAGGTACAGCTTTTGCTGTGACACACGAATGCACAGTACAGTTGTTCCACTGCTCCTTTAGCATCTCATGTAGACATGGCCAATGAGGATTGACCGAATCTCGAATAGGGCAGAATAAGATGTATACTTTCTACAATGAAACATTTTTAGAAGGGAAATTCAGTAGACGTAATCTACCTTTGATATGGTACCACACGGGAAATTATTAGTTAAACTGGAATTGGGAGTTAGTATAAGAATCCTAAAGTGAATTGCCACATCCATTCTTCCTTTTAGAAAGATCCTTATTTGAAAAGGATATTTATCAGATCGGAGGGAGCTTACTACTTCATTCCACAAACTTCCTGATTTGGGGCTTTATGCTGATTAATATTAATAATGTTAATGTAAAATGTAGATGTGTGCTAATAAAAGTTGTTGATGACAAAAAGTTGGGAGGTATTGTCAATACAGGAGAAGATTGGAATATCGTAAAGGAAGAATTGGATGACACTGAGTACTGGATTAATAGACTGAGGATGAATTTTTATAGTACAGTGCAAGGTCATGCACTTGAGGACTAACAACAGGAACTTCTGCTATGTGCCGGGATGTCCTAATTGGAATACACAGAAGAGAATCACAGTCCTGTCACAGGATAACAGAGAACTACCAATAGGGTACATAACAGGATTGTATTTGCTGTTTTCATGGTTGCATCTAACAAGGTATTTCCAGCAGAGAGAAATAATAATGTCATGGTATAAAGTGCCCCTTATCTGGCATATTGTATTGAATATTGGTCTTTCAAGTTAAAGAAAGCTAAATTCCAACTGGAACAGGTGCAGAGAAAGGCTACTAGGATGAATGGAGCACCTATTTTATAAGAAGAATATAAAGAGCTTGGCTCATTTAGCCTAATGCAGTCGTTTTCAACTTGTGGTATGTGAGATCCAAGGAGTCTGTGAAATATGACGGTGATCAATGAAAAGTATTTGAATATCCATACTTACAGTTCAAAGAGGTCCACACCTTTGAAATTTTTTAGGGGTCTGAAAATTGAAAAGGTTGAGAATCACTGGCCTAGAAGAACAAAACCCACAGGGAGAGATGTAGGTTTTACAAATTTATCAGAGAATAAATACCAGATAGGGAGAAGAAATACTTAAGCAACAGGACATTGTTGCAAGAACAAATGGGTACAAACATGAATGTATTTAGGCTAGATGCTAGAAGAGGGCTTTTAATTAATGTGAATAATGAGGATCTGGTACAGCATTTTGATACATGGTAAAAACCTGACTTTTTTTTTTTAATATGGTGATTTATCAGTTGATAGAGAAATATATGTGAGCCCATAACCTGCAATAGCAGGGAACTGGACTTGATGACCCAGGAGCTCCCTTCCAGTTCTGCGTTCCTACAGTTAGGAAATACTTAATTTTTGCTAAGCTATGTTTGGCCACTAAACAGATTATGGCTTTTCACTCTAGATTAGTCCCTGCCATAAGTCCTTCTTGGATAGGCAAATGCGCTGAGGAATATAACATTCAGCAAGCTACACAGAGAATGTCCATTTACTATGTACGTCCATGTATTTTTATGATAGTTTCTGTTTCCCTGTCCTGATCAACTCTAAAGATTTTTCTCTCTAAATATACAGGAACTCAGTCTGATCACCTCCATGAGTGTAAATCAAAAGTAGCTCCAATATCTCACATGGACATATATATGTGTAAATGAGAAATGAATCTGTACTGTAAAAATCCCTCTTGAATGCCTGATTTTCTACTTTGCATTATCGGCAATGTGGGCTGTTAGTCTACCCAGCACAAAGGAGATCAGACTCTAGTATCAGTTTTACGGTTTTTTACAAATGTCAGGTGAATCTGAAGTATGTTGCTTTTTTTCCCAATTTTAATGAGAACCTATTTAAGAACAAACGCACTGTCTGTGGAGTAGACACCAGCTACTGCTTTTTTGTGTTATTTCTCAGTACTTCAAGTTGAATGTGCCTCCTTCTTTATCCTTATCCTACTCTTTCTCTTGACTTTTTAATATGTTTCTCATTAGGATTTCTTTTTGGAGCCCTAGGAAAGGTTTATGCATTTATAAAGAACAGATAATAGATGAATGAACTTCTGCATTTGCCATCTTGGCTTGCCTTTAATGTAATTCATTATTCCGCAAATATACGGTACATAGTGCTGCCAAGTTAATTTGTATAATAATAATGAGCTATTAATTAACATCCGAGAACACATGTTTCTTCCAACAATTTGTGGTAATAAAATAATTAATGAAATCCAAGATTTAATTCTGAACTGGAAGTCTGGCTATAATATTCAGAACATTACACATGTTTTCTCCATCTATAGTGTTACTAATAAAGCCCAAAATTAATTTGCAAAAAAGAATAATGCATTGTGCTATATGTATGAAGACAGCATAGCATGATTATCATGTGAGGTAATTGTCCTGGTAACCATTTCACATTTTTGATGCATATCACTTAAGGAGCATACAAATATTAAAATGAAACTAGCATCTGTACATCACTTCATCTATGGATAAATGTCCATTTTTTGCAAGTTTCACAAAAGGCCCCATTCTCCAAGCCCTTTTTAATCAAATGACTTAATCTATTATTATTTGGAAAGCCCTGGAAATAAGAGCAGGGTAAGAGAGCATTTTGGGTGCGTTGCTGATGTGTTAAAGGTGTAACACATGAGTGCTAGCTGTTTTCTGGATTGGTTTCCAATATTCACCCGGTTGTAAATAGGCAACTGGGTCATTTAGGCTGTGGGACCAAAGACAGCCAGATGTATTGATAGTAACATCACATTGCTCCTTTGTGTCCTGTTTGCTAAGAAATGGGTGTGCCTTGATCACACTAGTCATTAGGTTTGGACCTCCCTTCTTTGAAATCCTGGGATGTACATCAGTACTGAAGTTCAAAGTATGATTGTTCATGGATTTTGCTGCTTTTTCAGGGACTTGGTATGACCCTTTGGGGTTTTGAGGGGGATCAGGGGAGGTTCCTTTTTTGCACTGGGAAAGCTTTAGAACTGGTTGGTAGTAAGAATTACTGGATAAATGTAATATGAAAATAACCTTGTTTACAGTTGGTCTTGATCAATAATTCCCTGTCTAATTGTGACTGCCTGTGCTCCACCAATGAAAATCAGAAAGGAAGGAAGTTGAGTAAGCTTTCAAAAGGAGGAAGTAAATAATTACTTTAACACAAGGAAACTGGCAATCTGCGACTGGGAATCTGTGAGCTGCATATGGCCCATGAGGCTCTCCTGGACTCCAGCCTGGCCACTGCTGCTTTGGGTATAGCAGTTGTTGGGGCCTCAGGGGATCTCCTTCCTCCCTTCAGCTTCTGCTGCATGCCCTTGCTCAAGGAGGCAGACCAGCACAGCATAGTATGGTAGAGCCTGTGGCACTGAGGAAGCCAGCAGCCCCAAGTGCCCATGCAGTATAATGCCACAGGCGAGCCTGCAGGAGGAGGTGGAGGTGGATTGCAGGGCCACATGTGATAGCACCTGCCTGTGTGCAGAACGGAGCAGCAGGATAGGGAAGTACCTACCTGCTTGAGTGGCATGCCAATGGGGAGTGGGGGGAGTACCCACTCACACATACACGATGTGCACAGCCCGGGGGGGTGGGGGGTCCATGGCCCATACCTGTGCTGTCCCCCCAGTGTGTGGTCCTTCCTGGTGCGCCTTGTGGAGCATTTGGGAACAATTATTTCTTGATGTTCCTTTCTTCCAGTAGATTTAGGGACCAAATTCTCTCCTGCAGTCACTTCACTGCTTTAACTGGAATTACATCTAGAGAGAATTTGGCCTATTATTTTAAGATCTTAGTTAACTTACCAACATGGTGTAGAAGTAATTAGCTTACTTGACTAGAAAAACAGACAAAGACCAGAAGTGGTGATACTGCTTAATTCAGTTAAATGTTCTGAGATAAGGAATCCTGCACACCTTGGGTTATCCTTAGGTTATCTTGATATCTTGCCCTGTGCATAGATAGCTTGTTTAAGTAAACTTCCTAAATTTCTGTGTAATTTACTATTGTTTTGTTTCTCCAAGGTGTATTTTTTATCTCTTTCTCTGTCTTTAGTATAAATACACTTGTAAACTTAGAGATTCTGAGAAATACTTTGAAACAGACAAGTGGGTGATTCCCCTCGCTGTAGGGCATCCTCCCTGTGATCACAGTATAGCCTTAAATAAAGAAAAGCTGGCTCTGTCAGTCCTGATTCAACCACAATGCGAAGTTTGATTTCTTCCACAATTTGGTGCCGTGACTCAGATAGAGACGCCAGGAGTGATCAGTTGGGACACAGACATCTCGTTACTGAAGCCCTGGCGCCAAACCAAGGTAAGAGACCTTTTGAAATCTCT
>NW_017728886.1:19591233-19604734 GCF_001723895.1 Crocodylus porosus
TTTTCTATTCCAATACACCCTGATAGCCAGTTTCTCTTTGCATTTACCTATCAAGGACTTCATTATACCTAGATGCAATTGCCCTAGGGCTATACTGAATCCCCTTCTCTTTTTTTCTCAAATTCTGAAAAAAAAGATCTAGATGACATAATATTTAAAGAAAATTCTGTGCTTGTGCAATATGTTGATGATTTGCTCTTGGCATCTACCTCCTTAAAGCTTGTTCAGAACTGTTGCCTCCAAGATATTGGTCAGAATTATTAATTTGTTCACAAAAGTACTGCAAAGGGACAGTCCTAGTACACTTGTGTGGATGTGTTTGTAGAAGGATAGGTGCCAGAAACAAGTTTATGCTACCATCTTAAAATGCTTTTGACTTTCTTTCTGCTGTTCAAGAAACATTTCATACACTTATCCAGGTAGCAAGAGATCATCATATGGTTTACGTTACTACAGCAGGTATAATCATTAAAAATATCAAGGATCTAGATGAAGTGAATCTGAGTTCACATAGAACTGCTAGGCCTATACTATTCATCTAGTTTCTTATCAAGCTATTACTACAAAGGGCATGGAGATACATTTTTGCTCCGAATATTTCACCCATTTCTTCTGAACACTCACAACTCCCATGAAAGTCTAAAAGGGTTTTGAAATCAACTCAGATACCCTGTGAGTAAACATTATAAGGAATATTACTAGCATAGTGTCATCCTGAAAGAAGAGAATAAGAATCAAGGGAAGATTTAATGTTCAAATTCTTCTGCCAGTCATTGTCACATAGGTGGATGACAAATGTGATACAGAATTGACCCTTATCCTAGTGATAATTCCACGCTCTCTGTTCCTCGTCAGTTCAGAAATAGCTTTCATGCTGGCTGATGTTTGCTTTGGCAGATTTGAGAAGCTGTATCATAAAATCATTTCATGATATCACTTGAGTCTACCTTAGGTAGCATGTGGACAGAGAGATGCATTATCAGGACTTTGGACCAAACATAGAGTAGCAATAGCATTTAATGTTTCAGTGGTCTTGCAAGGTCTTCAAAGACCTGTGCAAGGTTGATGCCATTGAGGACAAATATCAACAATGCTTATTTATTTCTTTGCGATTCCCAGGCATGAATCAGGGTTGTGTGCAATACAGAAGGAAAAGACAATTACTTATCCAAAGAATTTACAACCTAAGGAAAAGCAAGAGAGAACAGTGGATATGGGCAGAGTATTGCGGGAACACAAGGAAGCAAGGCTGTCACTATGTCTTTGTGAGGGCACAGAAACATGTGGTTACTGTAAGTAAAGCTTGTTCCAGTACATGACTGAAGCAATATTTAGTGGTAGACCTGCTCAGGAGCAGGACACTGAAAAAAAATGGCCACTGGAGAAATTTATAAAGAGATGGTAGATAAAACTACCTATATATGCAATCAGCCAGCCAAAATCAACAAACAAGAAAAGTAATTGTTAATCTCTATCTTTTAACCTCTGTACTAATCTCTTGGTGTATTTATAGAGACCCCATGTGAGCTATGTTAGGATGGTGACTTAGAAGTTTAGTGATGTTTGATATGTTAATCCTGTATTTATTTTTAATTTGACTAATGAGACAGTTTGATTATTTAGAAATGGTCTCAGGGATGGAAGTGTGTGTGTATATATGGTATTATTCTTTGTACCGGCTGACTCTAGGTTACCTCCTGTATGCTAAACTAAGCCATACTTTCCATTTGGAATAAGCTATGATTTCTACTGTTTCTTGTTTTATTTTATTTTTAAGAATTGCTAGCTTCCAGTCTGATTACATAGTTCAGACACAGGCAATGCTATATTATAGTTTGTCAGTGAAAGCAAAACAATTTAGCCTGAATTTTCAGAAGGCAATACTCAGAAGTGAATGTATTTTTGACAGTGCCCAATTTGAGTACCTGTAATGCTTGATGCTATATTAGTATGTGAGTGCACAAATCCCTACCTATTGGTCTATATTAGAGTATACACAGATGTAACAATTGCAGTGATATCAAATGACACCGGTACAAGCTGTTATGATGTGTTTGTTATATCTGAATGTTCCCATAGCATTGCAAGAGCGGTAGAACCACTGTAATTTTATCCCTGTTTTATTCAGGATTACACAGGGGTGTAATAGAGCAGCTGGGTGAACTGGGTAATGGTGAGGCATGGGGGTAGTGATGACTTCTGACTATGGTGTCATTAACATGATCATGTAGCTGCTGTGGCAGCTGTTATTTTTGTATTCATGGTGCCCCCTCCTCCCCACTCCCAAGTTGTCACCTGAGACTGCTCCCCTTGTAGTCACACCTTGGTTATGATACTGAGACTAAAGTTGCACTGATGTAGCTAAATTATAATACTTAAGGAATGTGAAGGTGCATTAGAACAGCTGACATGCTCCCAGGGGCATCTTGATTTAGCCTTTTAAATTAGACAAAAGCTGGCCACAGCTTTAGTTAATGTTCATACACAAGATAGACGCAGACACTTCTAAAAATATTGTCCCATACATATAGAACCGTAGAAATGAGGGTTGGAAGGGACCTCAGGAGATCATCTAATCCAAACCCCTGATCAAAGCAGGACCATCCCCAACTAGATCATCCCAGCCAAGGCTCTGTCTAGCTAGGTCTTAAAAACCTCCAAGGATGGAGAGTCTACCACCTCTCTGGGTAACCTGTCCCAGTGCTTTCCTACCTTCCTAGTGAGAAAGTTTTCCTAATATCTAATCTAAACTTCCCTTTCTTCAGCTTGAGACCATTGCTCTTGTTCTGTCATCTGCCACCACTGAGAACAGTTCAGCTCCATCCTCTTTCAAACCCCTCTTCAGGTAGTTGAAGGCTGGTATTAAATCACCTCTCAGTCATCTCTTCTATAGACTAAATACACTAAATTCTTTCAGCCTCTCTTCGTAAGTTATGTGCCCCAACCCCCTAATCACTTTCCTTGCCCTTCACTGGTCTCTCTCTAATTTGTCCACATCCTTTCTGTAGTTGGAGCTCAAAACTGGACACAGTACTCCAGATGTGGCCTCACCAGTGCTGAATAAAGGGAAATAATCACATCCTTCAGTCTGCTGGTAACACTTCTACTAATACAGCCCAGTATGCCATTAGCCTTCTCAGCAACAAGGGCACACTGCTGGCTCATATTCAGCTAATTGTCTACTATAATACCCAGTACTAACTATTTCTTATTATAATACCCCATCCCAGCAGTGCACAGTTAATTTTTAGACCCTGCATCACCATAGAGATGAGCTGTAGCAAGGTAGCTCATCGCTATGGTGACATAGCATTCAAATGACACTTTCTGTCTGCCAGTGCTAGGTCACCATAGCAATGAGCTATGTCACCATAGCGCATCACTATGGCAACATAGTGTCACGTGAAGATTTGCCCTCTGAATCTTAACCCTGCCCTCCAGCCTATCTACTATTCCCCCCAGCTTGGTGTCATCTGCAAACCTACTGAGGGTGTACTCTATGCCATCTTCCAGGTCACTGATGAAGACATTGAACAAAACCAGTCCCAGAACCAACTCTTGGGTGCTTCACTTGATACCAGCTGTCAACTAGACGTTGAGCCATTGACTATTACTCTCTGAGCCTGATGCACCAACCAGTTTTCTATCCATCTTACAATCCATCCATCCAACCATACTTCCTTATCTTGCCTGAGAGAATGTTGTGGGAGACTGTATCAAAAGCCTTGCTGAAATTAAGGTATACCATATCCACTCCTCTCGCTTCATCCACAGAGCCAGTCATCTCATCCAAGAAGGCAATCAGGTTGGTCTTGCCATTGGTGAATCTGTGCTGACTCTTCCTAATAACCTTCTTCTCAACCAAGTGCTTAGAAAAGAGTTCCTTGAGGATCTTCTCCATGGTTTTTCCAGGGACTGAGGTGAGGCTGACTGGTCTGTAGTTCCCTGGGTCCTCCTTTTTCCCTTTCTTAAATATGGGTGCTATATTTTCCCTTTCCCCGTCCTCCAGGACCTCTCTCAATTGCCATGGGTTTTCAAAGATGATGGCCAGTGGCTCTGCAATCACATCAGCCAACTCCTTTAGCACCCTCAGGCACATCCTGTCCAACCCCATGGACTTGAATATGTCCACATTTTCTAGACAGCCTGTATACTGGTCTTTTGCCACTGTTGGCTGCTCACCATCTCCCAAAACTATGCTGCTTGGTGCACAGTCTGGGAGCTGACCTTGCCTGTGAAGACTGAGGTGAAAAATGCATTGAGTACTTCAGCCTTTTCTGCATCCTCTGTCACTAGGTTGCATTCCACATTCAGTAACATTCAGTAAGGGACCCAAACTTTCCCTAATCGTCCTCTTGTTACTGACCTACTTGTAGAAATGCTTCTTGTTACCCTTCAGTTGTGTCTATATGTGCTTTTACACACACCTAACTTAATGTGCATTTGCCTAAAGTGTATTAAGGTGATTAGGTACACGTCTACATATGCACATGCTAAAGTGCATTAACATGATGTGTGGGCTGACTTGGGAATAAAGTTAGTTCCAAGTCAGTCAACAGACACAGTGTTGATGTTAATGTGCCTTGGTGTGCCTACACATATGTTAAGGTGCTTCAGGTGCAAATAGCGTACAATCTCCATTTTTAAGGTGCATTAAGGGCACACACGTGTAGACCTGTGCCCTTAATGCACCTTAAAAACTGCAATTGCACCTTAAATCAGCATGTGTACACATTTTTTTTATGTCCCTTGTTAGCTGCAACTCCGATTGCACTGTGGTTTTCCTGACTTCATGCCTTTATCCCATATGCAGATATGTAGGCATAAACATCAGTGCATCATAATCTGGGCTTCCATTTTTTTTAGGTAGATACTGAGATGTGGCATATAATAAGATATCTCTTTAAATATTGTTCATAGGTTTGGAAATAAATAGTTTGCCAGTGGCTAAAGCTGGAGGACCAACATACAGGGGAATTGTGAGGGTATGATCTGAAAGTTTCTAGCTATGTAAGCTCTAAACTCTGAAGGAAGAGCTCATGGTCCAACTGTGTAAAGGTCAGTGTGGAAAATCCTAATGATGGTGTAGAAACCACCCAGAGGGAGATCCTCAGGATCTGCTCATATTCATGCAGACCATAAGAAGCCCCATTCAAATGGGAGAAATTGGGGCTGTATTGCAAGTAGGCAAGTAGAACTACAACTAGATCATTTACTTGAATTGGAATTATATCCAGTTACACTGTTGGAAGAACTGCTCCATTATTTGTGATCAAAATGGCAGTCTTGTAAAGTAGGTGCAATGTATTAATTGCTATTGATTTCCACATTCTGCTATTTATCAAGAATGCTATTTGGAAAACTCTTGCCACCATGTTTTTCATCAGTGTGATAGTATTGCAAAATGCAGTTACCTGATTCTCAGAGACAGTTCTCTCCAGAGTGTCCCAGCAATGTAATATAACAGCATTGACTCATTTGTCATGCTTGGATTTTCAGGTATCAATTGTTATATTTCTACATGTGCCTCTATGCCTGCAGTTATACCACATCCTGTTAGACTACTTTAAATCATTGATTTTTAGGCACAGACTTAAAATGAGCAATCATTAGTGTAAAAATAATTAGATGCAGCAAATCTGAAAGTAGCTAAAATTATGACTGTTCAATGTACAACAAACCAACATGGGCTTACAGTTTGTATCTCTCTGATTAATAAAGGGCAGTTTTGGAAAATTCTGTTTCTCCAATAACTAGCTCTTTAGGTTATTAGACCAAAACACAATTTCTGCTATGATCCCTTTCATTTCCCATAATATTATCACTTGCTCTTCATTGAGCAAGGAACAAGGAACAAGAATTCCTTTACTGTCTTCTTATTTTATGGAGGCTTTCCTTTTGACGTAGTAAACAGAATCACACAGATGTTTATGGAATCATAAAAAATTGGCTGGAAGGGACGTCAAGAGGTCATCTAGTCCAACTCCAGGCTTAAAGTGTGATCATTTTTTTCCAAAGTATTCTAGACAAATGTCTGTCTAACCTGTTCTTAAAAAATTCCAAGGACACAGATTCCGTAATCTCTTTAGGTAACCTGTTCTAATTCTTAACCATGCTCATAATTAGAAAGTTATTCTTCAGATCCAGTTTTGTTGAGATTTAAGACATTTTTTTTCTCATCCCTTGTAGACATGGAAAAATAGTCTATCTCCACCCTCCTTAAAATCACTTTGCAGGTATTTGAAGACTGTTATAAAATCTCTGATCTGTTCTCTTCTCCACATCTTCTTGTAAAGCACCATTTCCTAGACTTCTAAACATTTTTGTTAGTCTCTGTTGGATCTTTTCCAATTTGTCTGTGCCAAAAACTGGACATAGTACTCAAGTTTAAGCTTCATGACTTGCGGGTGGCACTTCTGTTTATGCAACCCATTATGCTACTGGCTTTTTTCCCCCTCCTTGTAACACCCTCCCCCCAACTAATTTCTGAAGGTAGGAGTTGGATTTAAAAGGTTTTATTTTTCTTCATTGGCTGGAAGCATTCTTCGTTGATTTTTCTTCTCCTTTAATTTTAGACAAGATACTTCTTCCTTACAATAAATAATAGTAATTACTAACAGTTGTTTTTTGTGTACAATTATGTAGTCTCTTACCCCATCCCTTAAAATATTGTTGCTAAATGCAAATATGAGCAGCATAGTTTTAGTATGAGCTAAAAGAGAAAGTCTTTTTAATTTCATTACATTTTCCTTAAAAATGTTATTTGAGCAATTGATTTCCTGCAAGTAATTGATTTCAGTAAGTCAAAGAGGGAGTTCACCTGTGCAATTACTTCCTGTCACATTTTGTGATGCACCCCTCGCAAAAGGTTTTCCAGAATTCCATCAAAAGCATTAATCCAAAACCTGATTCTACAACCCTTAGTCCTGTGAGTAGTCACTATGTTAGTAACTGTAATTCTCTTCACGGTTACACAACTGTTGCCTCATTCTCTGTAATTACTTCTGATTTGTAGTAGTGAAAATGGTAAGTAACGTAGGCCAATGGCTCTTCTTGAGCAAGTCTGGTTTGCAGGATTAGGCATCCATGTACCAAAAAAGCCACCTGTCTGAAATGTTAAAAAAATAATGTTTTAATTTAGGTTGTGTTTAACATTTTGGTAGGGAGAAGGGAAGTGCAAGACTAATACAATGAAAAATTCTGAAGTGTCCAGTTACTCTACTAATTGGGATCATATACAGAGAAGTAAAATAGATAGGGCTTTTACAGTATTTACAGTGATCCAGAATGAAGCTTCCTTTATACCAAGAACTCTCCTAAAACTCCAAGGATCTTATTGCTTCCATTTAAAAAAATGCAGTTTAGTATCAGAAGAGAAGGGAATATCAATGAGCAAATCCTGCAGGTTTTGTCTAGGCACCCATTTGAATCAGAATTGTGGGAGCTATCAGCATCTCACTAGAAGTCCAACCTTAAAATCAGGCACTAAAGGAAGTCTCCTCATATTTTATTCTGCTTCTTCATTGCTTATAGGGAAATCCAGAGTCATGTAACAACAAACATTTTATCTTCAGGCATTTTTTTTTTCTTATTTCATTCCTGTTTCCTCACCCTGCAGAATAAGGGACCAGTAAATGGACTGAGCATGTCTAGGTAACTCTTCAGATGGACTAGAAACATACCATCATTCAAAAAGGAAAACAGCTGAGAAAGAATAAATCTTTTTTTAATGTGTCTGAGCTTGTATTAAAAATACAGATGTACTGTATGCATATGAAATTTTTTATTAAAATGTCTTTCACCAGTCTGTCTCTTTAATTAAATAAAACCTGCTTGGTATTAATCAAGGCATAAAGAATTTATGCCCCAAATCCAGATTAATTAAAAACCCGGAAGCTTGAAGAACAGACTGTGTATAAATACTAAAATAAATCAATCCAAACATAATATTTATGAGTATGGGCTGTGTATTCCTAAAATATAAATAATTCCAGTGAGTGATTTATGGTAGATGCACCATGGAAATACATTGCTTATTAGGATGTATTTAAACAGAAAGTTAAGTAAACAGCTTGATTTACCAATTTCTTTTTTTTTTAAATGCTTATATTTTAATTATAGCTCTATTTGTAACATTTTTAATGGTTAATTTCATAACAAATCGTAAGAATTTTACTGCCTGTTTTGCCATATTAGTGAGGATAGGTTGAAAAAAAAAATCTACAGAATACAGGTCTAACTAAGCTGTGTTAAAAACCTACCATTTGTCTTTAGCAATACAATGAAGTGTAAGTGGTTGCAGTACATGTAGGTCGAAACAAGATTTTAAGACTTTCGTGAGTGTTTTTAACTATACGTGGGAAAGTTAGAAAGAGAGGCCAAATACTGTTGGATTTTGGCTTGGGATTTTGGCTTGGGATTCCACTCTAGGCATTAAATATGAATGTAAATTTTGTGGACACCTGCACATAGAAAAGCGATCCTTTCATCCTATTATATCTGGAAATTTCCCAGAGCTTTAGAGTCTGACTCTAAGTTTAGACTGTGATCTAAACATTCACAGTATTTGGATTTAGTTTTCAGCTTAAAGACGCCAGTTTACACAGACTAGAGCCAGGACATTGTGAGGGTTGTCAAGCATCGGAACAGGCTACCTGAAGAAATGGTAGGATGCCCACCCTTGGAAGTTTTCAAGAGCAGATAAAACAGACACTTGGCTGTGATGGTTTAGTCAGGGATGATCCTGTTTGAAGCAGAGGGCTGGATTAGATGACCTCATGAGGCCCCTTCCAGGTTGAGTTTCCTATGACCCTACGTAGTGCAGGTCTTGAACTGAGCTATCCTAGAGTTTGGGAAGAAATGTCAGAGCTGATTTTCTTGTCTGGTCCCACTTTGAACAGCCTGAATGCCTCATTAAACAAGAATCTGCAAAGAATTCGTATCTGCCTACCCCATCTACCTACCCCTCCAACAAGTCAACATTAGCAACCAGCATGCAGCATCGACTAGTCTCTACTGATGCAAAAGATATTGAACATTCTGCCCAGAGATCTGACTGATGGCTGCAGTGGTTGCACATAGTAATTTCTATGCAATTACAAAATAATGCAAATTATTCTTCCAAGTGCCAGCATTTCTTAGGGTAACAATGGCTGCCAGTTACCACAGCTGTGAAGACAATGCATGTCATTGCTGTAGCTGTCAAATACCAAATTTAACACCTGTTTGCTAATATTGAGGGTATCAGCATGGGCCATAGATAATTGCTTTACTTAGGATGGAATGGGAGGGAGAATCTTTCTGAGAAAAAGTTCGTGTGTGTTATAAATATATCTTTTTCTTGCTCACTTTTTTTCTCCACAATTTCCCTCCCTGGCATTGGTACTGCTTGTTGATAAATGATCTATTTTCTTCAACCCAGCCAGGCAGAATTTTTAAAGTATTTAATGTGGATATCAACACCTGACCTAGGTTTTCGCAGGGTGTTTTTGGTTCAGGTACTCCACCTGAAACTCCTAATTTTTGACATCTGCACATAGCAGCTGGTAATGAGTATTTGGATTCCTAACATCTCTAGCTTTTAATCTCTTACATTAGACTTGTTAATAAGGATGGATGGAAAGCAGGTGTGGTGGTAGTTGAGGGGTTTATTGGAAAACATAATTGCTTCAACTATTGTTTTTTGTGTTTCCTGCACAGTTTGTCCCTATTGCAGCTGTCAGTTTTAGCTAAGCTGGGAATTGACAGCTTTTCTGTTTTTCCTTTACTGTTTACAAAAATAAATAAGTAGATGGCCTCCAGATTTTTATATAAAATTTTTAATAAGAAAAGGGAACATTCAAAATGAAACACCAAGGTTCAGCTTGCTCACATTATACTTTCTCTCTCCAAAGGTATGATCAAATATCCACCAGGAGCCAAGGTTTCCCACATTACTATTCCAACTAATATTTTATGCTTTTTAAAGATACATGAAAATAATTTAGGGTATGTCTGAGATGCTGTCTGCAGTGCAGCATAGAGACACCCAAGCTAACCTTAAATAAGCTAGCTTGGATACCAGAAACAGTGAAGTCATGAAAGACTGGAGCTCTAAAGCAGGCTAATTTATTCTGCCAAGAAGCACTGAACCATTTATTGTCCATATCAAATGTTTCATAGCAGATGTGATCATTTCCTGTGCTTCAGGAATTTGAGAGTCAATGCATGGTTTGTCTATGAATACCAGTCAAAAATTACAGACCACACTGTAAACCGATGGCTATTTCAACTGTTTGAAAGTGGCATTTTAGACTTACACTAAGGTGCTTCTGAAGCTTTCCACTGCTTTCCACATTTGGACTTTACTCACGGTTCCTTGAACACTGCTAGTCATTCAACACAAGCAGCAGCAGGAGCAGAAAACTTGGGACGGTACCCAAGTAACAGGGTGCCCATTTGTGCTCTTTTGCCACATTTGCAAATAGCTGAGCTGAGCTCCCATTTCAACACCAGAATAAATCACTAGAATTTCAGCAGTCCTGAGCATGTTGGGGGCACATTTGAAGCCACGCTCTTTTGAACGTTTGGTCTGAAGTGTTACTCTTTGAGGTCCTGTGTCAATTCAGTCAACCAGTTATATACAATAGAAGTCATTCTTTCCAACCAATCCTATTCTGGTCTAGTTCCTTTAATATTATATATACACAGGATATTGATATGTAGGATATGTATGTATGTATAAACTTGCATACATATACCCACATATGCAAAGAATGTCACAGCATGACCTCCCTAGAATTCAAACATGTTTTATCCCCAACATTTTCACACTGTTCTGCCTCAGTTCTAATTCTGCTATTTCCCCATCAAATTTGACCTAATCTAACATTATTTATGTACCATGTATCTGTATTTGTGTCACGCTTATCATCATGGTGTCACAAACCTCCAGACTTGACATCCTGTTATTCAATCAGGTTGGCATCTTATTTGAGTATGATGTGTAGGGATACGAAGACATGACATGCAGAGGTTGCAGTCCTCTGAATATGTCCATCATGATGCTGCAACCCAGCAGTGAGACTGCAGGTAATGGAGATAATCTTGTCAGGTAGGTTTTTTGATGGCTGCTCCCCTATTTATGTTGTTTGGCAAAACTCATTTCTGCCCACTCCAGAATCCTGAAACCACATATGGAGGATGCTTTTTGTTTGGAGAAATTTACAAGCACAAATGTACTTTGTTTTCAGATAGTATTGAGCATCTAAATGTGGAGAAGATCCCTAAACTCCTCCAGCCCACTTACCACTACCCTATGCTCCTGTGAGCACCAGTGACACAGCTCGGAGCACTCCCAGCCAGGTCATGAAGTGCTACAGAGATTTGGTAGTGGGGCTTAAGGGGTTGGGGGCACAGGTGGTGTTTTCCTCAATTCTTCCAGTTTCGGGCTACAGGCTGAGGAAGGAGAGGAGGATCCAGGTAGTGAACCAAAGACTGTGGCATTGGTGTCATCAGGAACACTTTGGCTCCCATGACCACAGCCTGTTCTTTGGTGAGAGAGGCAGCCAGCTGTTGAAAGGGGCAAACTCCTCCTCTCTCCACTGAGGAGGAGGCTATTCTCAGCCAGACTGGCTGACCTGTTCCACCAGGCTTTAAACTAAGCCTACCGAGGGATGGGCAGGACTACTGCCATTGCTGGCCCGCTGAGCACCCCTTGCAAAGCCAGCAGGCCAAAGCATTTCAGTGAGCCCACCCCTGCCCCAGACCTGGAACAACCAGTAGGCAAGGCAAGGGCCCCCAAGGGGACACTTGCATGCCTGTACATGAATGCCAGGAGCTTGGGGCATAAACAGGAGGAACTTGTCCTCCTGCTCAACACAAACAATTATGATATCATAGGGATCACAGAAACCTGATGGGACTCTACCCATGACTGGATCACGGGTATGGATGGCTATACTCTGTACAGGAGGGATCGAGTGGAAAAAAGTGGGGGGAGTCTACATGCCTCTCTATGTCAAGGAAAGCTACACATCCCTACAAGCTGACATTGGTGCCTAGGGTGGATGACTGGAGACCCTCTGGGTTAAAATCTATGGGGTAAATGGCACAGAGGATACAGTGGTTGGAGTCTACTACAGACCTCCCTCCCAGAATCAAGAGCTTGACCAGGAGTTCACCAGGGAATTGGCTGAGGCTGCACACTCCCAGTCCATGGTTATCGTGGAAAACTTCAACTATTCCTACATCGCATGTGAAGAGCGCCCGGCCAAGTCCAAATGGTTGCAAAGCTTTCTCATGTGCATGCATGAGCTCTATCTGACTCAAGAAGTCTACGGGCCAACAACAGGTAAAGTGCTTCTCAACCTAGTACCGGCAATCGGGGACGACCTAATCAGTGTGTGGCCACCAGGCCTCAACCATTTGCTCTCATGCCGCTCTCGCTCGCGTGATTGGTTTTACACACCTCTTGAGCTTGTGCCTCTGTCTGAGCTGGTGACTCCCACCTGAATCCTTGACCCCGTGCTTTCCTGCCATAACTTGATGACCTCAGTGTCTGGGGCTGTTCATCAGACATGCTCATTGACCCAAGGTTCCTCCCGGTAGTTACTCATGGGGCTCCACCACCCCTACACCCTGGCCTCATGCCTCCTCAGTAGCGGTAACAAGCTGGTCAGTGTCTTAGTCCTGGGACCCTTGACCGGGTCCCCCTACACTATCTAGCCTACAGTACAGGTCCACTACCCTCCTATACCCCTTGGAGCTCAGGGTAGAACAAAATCGAAAGGAAAGGAAAAAAGGAAGCTCTAACACAAAACTGGATGTACTGTCCCTTTAACTATCTCTCCGCACTTCACCGGGACACTGGCTGCCTCATCCCTTTAGGCACCCTGTTCCCTGCCTATTCTAAGGAAACTCCTGGTCCAGAGGCAATGTTCCCTCCAGCGGCAATTCTCCATGGATTCCTCGCAGTCCCTCTCTCTCGGGGCGGATGTCTCCAGGTATACCTCCTGTCATGCATCCAAGGCGATCCTGGTGTCCCTCTGCCGCCTTATCTGCAGCATCACCAAGGCGCTCCTCTTCTTCCTCCTTGCTTCCATCCCGGCCGTTCCTGCTTGTCACGGAGGCACTGGGGTGCTCCATGCCTGAGAGAGGACAGAAGGTGAGCTGTCAGTCACCAAGGCAGCTCAGGTGCGGTTTGACAGAGCTGTCAATCAGCAGGGCAGTGCAGCTGCGGGTTGCTAGGGCAACCAGCTGGTCAGGTGACCGGAAGGGGGAAGGGCCAGGCCCTTTATAACAACTCAGGCCTGGGCCCAGAAGCAGTTCCCTTCCTACTGCCGCAGGAGTAGGAGCTCTGCGGCAGAGCTGAGCAGTCTGGGTTGGTGGTTGCAGCCTCACCATGCGGACTGGCTGCGATGATGCTGGGAACGCAAACATCCTAAAGGAAGGTAGGGTTGACAGCCCTGGTGGGGGCTTGGTATTTGCATTATAAGTGGGTAGGCACTTTGTTGATTTTGTT
>NW_017728886.1:19604834-19609267 GCF_001723895.1 Crocodylus porosus
TGGGATCCACCTCCAAGGAGGAATATTTCACACTGGCCTGGACCTGCAGGGAGCAAACCAGGAAAGCCAAGGCTGCAATGGAACTCCAACTTGCTACAGGCATCAAGGGCAATGATAAATCCTTTTTTTAGATATGTGGGGAATTGGAGGAAAAGCAAAACCCTACTAACCCAGAAGGGACAATTGATGACCAATGCCCAGGAAAAAGCCAACCTATTAAATGGGTACTTTGTGTCAGCCTTTCACCAGTCCCATGGAATGCCCCTGCCCCATTACGGGACAGGGACACCTGGGTGAAGGTGATTCGTTGCCTTCCATGAATGCTGACCTTGTGAAGGAACACCTCAAGAGGCTGGATACCTTTAAGTCAGCCAGCCCTGACAATTTACACCCTAGAGTACTCAAGGAGCTGGCCAGCATCATAGCCCAGCCCCTGGCATGGATCTTGAAGACCTCCTGGTGCTCTGGTGAAATGCCCAATGATTGGAAGAAGGCCAATGTGATGCCTATCTTCAAAAAAGGGAGGAAAGTAGATCTGGCAAACTACAGGCCTATCAGCCAGACCTCTATCCCGGGGAAGGTCTTAGAAAAGATTATCAAAGAGGCCATTCTTAATGGATTGGCCAATGGCAACATCCTGAGGGATAGCCAGCTTGGTTTGTTGTGGGTAGGTTGTGCTTGACCAATCTCATTTCCTTTTATGACCAGGTGACTTATCACTTGGACAAGGGGGAAGAGATTGATGTCATATATCCTGACTTGAAAACAGCCTTTGATCTGGTATCCCATGATCACCTCTTGGCAAAACTGGCCAACTGCAGCCTTGGGTCCACCATGATCCACTGACTAGGGAATTGGCTCCATGGTTGGAGGGTGGTGGTTGATGGAAGTCAATTGTCATTGTGCCCTGTGACTGGTGGGGTCTCTCAAGGCTCTGTCTTTGGACCTATATTGTTCAACATCTTCATTAATGATGTGGACATTGGAGTCAGAAGCAGACTGGCCAAGGTCGCCGATGATATCAAACTTTGGGGTAAATCATCTGAGGACAGGGGGGCAATACAGGATGACCTTGACAGGCTCGGGAAATAGGTGGACAAGAACCTGGTGGTGTTTAACACCGAAAAATGCAAGGTTCTCCACCTTGGGAGGAAAAACCTGCAGCATGTTTATAGGTTTGGCAGTGCTACGCTGGCTAGCACTATGAATGAAAGTGACTTGGGGATCATGACTGACCACAAGATGAACATGAGCCTACAATGTGATACTGGGGCTAGTAAAGCAAGGAAAATGCTGGCTTGCATCCATAGATGCTTCTCAAGCAAATCCCAGGACGGCATTCTCCCATTGTATTCGGCCTTGGTGAGGCTGCAGCTGGAGTACTGTGTCCATTTTTGGGCTCCACAATTCAAAAAGGATATGGATAATCTTGAGAGAGTCCAGAGAAGAACCATGCGCATGATCAGAGGTCAGCAGAACAGACCTATATGATGAGAGGCTGAGGGCTATGGGACTCTTCAGCTTGGAAAAGTGCAAGCTCAGGGGTGATCTGATGGCCACCTGTAAGTTTATCGAGGTGACCTCCAGGATCTGGGGCAACATTTGTTCACCAAGGCGTCCCAAGGGATAACAAGGTTGAATGGTTATAAACTCCTGCAAGACCCTTTCAGGCTGGACATAAGGAAGAACTTGTATACTGTCTGAGTCCCCAAGGTCTGGAATATCCTGCTGCCAGAGGTGGTTCAAGCACCTATTTTGGTCACCTTCAAGAGAAACCTGGATGTTTATCTTGCTTCCAGCCCTAATGTCTATGAAATCTATGAAACCTATGAAATAAAAGTCAAAGGGAAGTCCAAAAGTAGCTGTAGGTCAAGGTTGTCCAACTTCAGTGTAGATGAGGGCTACATGACACATGGATGTACACTTTGGGGGGTGGTTCCCCTCACCTTGTAGGCTACAACCTTTCTCACGGGCTATACCAGTAGCATATAGCCTCCTGCTACACAGAATGCAAGCTTCCCTCTTGCCCCACTTCTTGGCTGCAGCAGAATGAAAATTGAAAATTAGCTGTCAGATGAAGAAGAATACTGTGGTCAGCTGAACTAGCAGGAGGAATTTTAGGAAAGAATAGTTTCCTAAATAGGGGTTTCATTAAGATATCAGGATCAGTGTACTTCAAAAAATAGTATGGAAGTGAACTACTAGTATGGAAATAGTACTTCAAAAAATAGTATGGAAGTAGTACTTCGTACTACTTCTTCCCCTTAACTCTCTGTTTAGGCCTTTGGTTGTTCCTGACAGAATGCAGATATATGAAACCTATAAGTACCTTATTTAAAGATGTATCATCAGTACAATCAAAGGTAACCATTTAAAGAAATCTTGCTAATCAGTGCACTGGAACATGCATCTGTACCCTGTTCCTGCCTGATATTCCAGAAGTGGCTTGTTCAGTGTAACGCATGGAATTCCAATGTGATTATGCTTCCTGATTAATGTGATATTTTGTCAAGTTGTTGACTCTGTAACATTAACTTTTTAACCTTAATTGGAAAAAGTATTTCTGTGTAGCAAGGCTAATCAAAGGCAAAATCAATCTTGTTCTTATGAAGAGAATTATTCACCGTGCATTTGGTATTTCGCATTATTTAAAGGATACTTGTTTTTCCACAGCTAATTGATTCAATAAATGGTATTTTAGAAAGCTAAGAACTATATGAAACTTGAAAATAGGAATCTAAACGATTCACAACCAAATAGGTGGTATAGGTGGATTCAAAGCATCCACTTCGTGCAGCTATTTACTTGCATTGCCTTTCTTTAAAGAGAAATAATTTCTTTAAATCAGTGCCATGACATATGTGACACAGTGCATCTGATTAGTGCACGTGATTTGATGTGATGCAATCAGAAAAAGCCCATCATATCAAGAGTTGAGAATTAAAGAGAGAGAAGTACCTGTTCAAATGCATCCAGAAATGAATGTCTGAAACAATACTGTTGCAAAAAATGAAAACTTAGATTTATCTTAGCAAAAGCTTGATTCAAAGCCAGCTGAACTCAATGAGAATCAATCTATTAACATGAATTGGTCCATACTGAGCAATGCCCCTTTCCACTAAACATCTGGTAATTTTGTTTTTTTAATTAAAATACATTCACAAACAACAAACCCTCTCTGGATAAATGTCTTAGGATCACTGACTAGACAGGATGACATTTTGTGTATTCTCTTTTTTTATAACCTTGAATATTGTTTTAATGCATTGTGATGATGATGCTGGCTATGGGAGAAAATGGATAGGAAGTGGAAGGACTTCCTTCTCAAAGAGGAAGGAAGCTAATAGTACATTTTGCGTAAGCTCTCTGAGAAGAGGAAAGACTGCCTGGTGAATAAGGAGAGGGCTGAGGTCAGGCTTGCCAAAAGTACAAAGAGGTCTGTATAACATGCTGCAACCACTTAGATTTACACAGATTTAGGGACACGTTGTGCTCTGATTTTTCTTAATGTATTTATTTATTCAATGTATATGCTGCCCTTCTAAATGAAGGCTCAGGAGAGTTTACAATAATAAAACAGAATAATTTAAAAGCAAATGAGCAACAAAAAGGACCAAAACAATTTAAAAGGAATGAGAACATGATAAAATAGAGTCTTCTCTTTCCCAAAAAACATCAGATCCTAGCTTTGTTTGGTAAATGGAAGTTCTTCCCAATAGGAAGTTCTTACAGCACTTTTGAAAGATGGCCAGGCTCAGGCTTTGGTGGGCCACATGAGGGAGGAAGCAACTGCAGGGAACAACCTCCCACATGATTTTGTACGGATGGTACTTGAAGGAGGTTGCTCTCAGGTGAACTTAAGGATCACAGTCAAGCATAATGAAGAAGGTGGTCCCTTAAGTATATAGGACCAAAACTGTTTGGAGCCTTATTGGTCAAAACCAACACCATGAATTGTGCCTGGAAGACTATTGGGAACCTGTGCAGATGCTGGAGCACTTGAGTTATGTGCTCCTAGTGACTCACCACCAAATTCTGTACCGGGTGTGTCTTCCAGATGGTTTTGAAGGGCAGCTTTATGCAAAGCACACTGCAGTAGTGTAACCTAAAGTTTACAAAGGCATGGATGATGGTGGCCAGATCAGATTTTGAAAGAAAAGGATGCAGCCTTCTCACTAGATGGAGTTGGTGAAAGGTGCTCCAACTACTGCTGCCACTGAAGATCCAGATGCAGCCATTGGGAAAGGATTAACACTGCAAGGCCAGGATCAAAAAGAAAGAAGAGGTAGGACTGAGTATCATCAACACAGTGCTGGCACCTCACTTCATATCTCCACACAATCTCATCCAGCAGCCTTATTGAGCAGGACGTTTTTTTAAGATGGAGCCCTGGGTGACTGCACAGGAAAGGTCCCAAGAGGATTACAGATATT
>NW_017728886.1:19612582-19613960 GCF_001723895.1 Crocodylus porosus
TATAATTTATTTGGGGATTTTAAAACAGTAAAAAACAGAAATTTATGATGACTTGTCCATGACTTAAAATCATGATTATAAAGATATTACTTAGAAGAAGGGCTTGATCCTTGGTTGAGTGCTCCAGTCATTGTGATATAGTCAATCTATCTCCCCTTCTTTTCTTTCCAAACCCAAATGAAGTAATAAATGGAACATAAGTGAACTGATAAACCCAGGCAGCCTTCAAAGTCGTGCAGGATATTAGTGTGAAAATCTGGCAGATATGCAATTACGGTTTCTTGATAGGAACACACTGATACATATTTTTATTTTGGGTTAACCTATTCTGCATCTTAGTTAACCCATCTTCCCAATGGGTTTAATAATTTGCATGAAAATAGTAGATGATCTACAACAAAAAGTTGTGTTTGTGACTGTAAGTCATTTTAATGAAATGTTACTGAAGATAACCTACAACAAACTTCAGTTGTAGAACTGACCTTGAAATCATTGCACTGGTGTAAGTGGCTGTAAGACTGCATCGAATAAAGTGGATAACAGTATTAATCCAGAATCTTTCAAATACTTGCTCTGGTGGTTATATTTAATCATAAAATCATTGAAAAGTGGGGCTGGAAGGGACCTCTAGGCTAAGTACAGACAGTCAAAAAGCCCACAGTTTAATCAATTCAGTATTTGCAGGTTAGTTTAAGATGCAAAGATTGAACTGATTTGCAAGTGAATAGACAGTCACTTTTGAATCAGGAAGTGCAGGCACATGCCAACAGTGGCTCAAGCCAGAAGTAAGGAGGGGGAGGGTAGATCACATGTCCAAGTCTGCCATCTCCAAGGCTTTCCCCCGTCCCTGCTTGATAAGAGGGGTGTGGCCGAGCCCCAGCCCAGGGCTCACTGGAGGGTCTGCCTGCAGCATAGCTGGGGCAGGAGGAGGGCAGCACCTGCCAGGCTGAGGAGGGGGGTGGGTGGGCAAAAAATTTAGTGGCATTGGATTCATAAAAGCTTGAACAAGAACAGTCCTTTATCTGAAGTTAGCATGTATTAAACAGAAGGGAACAACTCTGCAGAGTGCTGCAGGCTGTGATCATGGACTACAAATCCCAGAGGACTTTGAAGCAAGAAGTGATGAGCGACCCTACAGAGTCTTGTTGGTATCGGTCTGAAATGCAAATCCCAGAGGACTCCGGGCAGCAGGAAGAGGAAATGAACACATAGGCTATGATAGGATGCTGGGGAACTCTAATTCAACTTGAACCAGGAAGGTGTCAGGGACAAAAGTTTCATAAACCAGTTTGACTTAAATCAGCTAAGTCTGATACTACATTCAGCCAGGTTTATCTTAAGCCAGTTTCAGCCATTTTAAAACTGGTTTATGTGCACT
>NW_017728886.1:19614270-19621631 GCF_001723895.1 Crocodylus porosus
TGACTGTATTCAATCATAATATTAATTTTGTAGTATAATCTGTAGTATAATTTTTTAAAATTTTTTAATGATAACTTCTTTAAACTGGAAAACTGTTTCTATAATTGTCAAAATGGGATAGCTTGACAATTTTGAAACTTTTTTCAACGTTTAATTGAGAAACTAACCCTTTTTTGAGAGAAGCTTTAGTTTTGACAAATTAGCATTCTTTGATCAAAATAAATAATTTCTCCCAGAATTGCTAATGTACAATGCTTTGAAAATGTACAGTGTGTGCATGTGTATTTATTTGTTGGTGGTAATCAATGTTATTTATTAAAATATTAATTTTAAAGAATTATTATCTTGATACAGTTGTACTATCTTATATCACATGGTTACATTGTTCAAATAATTGATCAATCATTTTTGTAGTGAAGTAATCCTGTTTTTGAAATTCAGTTATTTAAATACAATGTACTTCTCCCAGTGTTATGACATAACTGGCAATGAACCTTAGATAAACACAGTGAATTATCTTACCCCTTAGTCTTATTTGTCTCCTTTTAATTGTAGATTGATGAAGAAAAAGAGCAGAATGACTGTTTCTATTTGGTGAGACACAAATGATGGATGGAAGTGACAGGGAGAATGAGGATGTATGTTGTGTGGAAGTCGCCGTTTGTTTTACAGCACAACTAGATTGCTTGAGGGAGCTGGCAACAAAACAGAAGCTTCTACCAATGCAATGACTAAACATCTGCATAAAATTCAGAGGCTTGCTATGTGCTTGCTTTTTTATTGAAGGAAAAGCTATTGTATTCCTTTACACAGCTGATTTTTTTGCTTAAGTTTAACAAGGGCTCATTGAAGTTACTAGAACTGTACCATGCTGGTAAATGGAGCTGGATGAAATATGTTAAGTATCCCTTTGCAGAAACATTTTTCATTAGTGTTTTAAATTTTTGTAAAATTTTTGACAGCTGGGTAGGCCAATAAATATTCAGCTCATAGGTGACATGCAGGGATGGGAACAGGCACACAGTCCCGCCCCCCGGAGATTGGTCCTCACCAACTGGGGAGTGGAGCACCAAGAAGAGAAGCACCAGCAGCATGTCTAGTTTTTTTTTGCCAGCACTTCTGGGGTCAGCAATCAGCTGCTGGGGACCCCCCCTGAATTGGCAATCAGCTGATGGTGCCCCCCCCAGACTCAGTAGGCACCAATTGCCCATGATTCAGTTAACCCCATTTGTAAAGGCTGTGTTGAGCCCCCAGGTAGTCCACATGAAAAACAGAAGTATATTACTGCTTTAAGCTTTAAGTGTAGCAGTCCTTTGTTTAGGCTAAGTAGTTCAGATCCTGCTAGTGAACATTAATGGGGATGGTATAAGTGAATCTGAAAAGCTGTATCTCATAGCTAGAACTAGATTTGGCTGACGAGGATGCTCACTTCCCTCTACAACAGCCTGAAGGAAGATTATTAGGTGGGTTCATAAAGAATCCACCTGCAGACCCTGAACTCTCATGCTCATTTTCCGTTTCTGGAAGCCTACCAGTTTTTAAAAAGTTCTCCACTTCTGGTGTTTTAACATCTTGTTGTTCCTTCCCCACTTACTGTGCACTGCAACAAATGACCCAAAGGCTTGTTGTTCCACCTCCAAGTAAATCATCTGCAGCCTGCAATTACAACATTCATCTTGTCACAAGACAATAAGACAACAGGCATCTTCAGCCATAAACCTCTCTAGCTGTGCTGTATTGACTAGTGCTGCTCGTTTTGTTTTAATTATAAGGAATCCTTCAGAATCTGATGTTTCTCTTTGAGATCCCTTACAAGTCATCACAAAGTGTATGAAGTCAGTCATGGATGAATCATAATATGACCATATGTTTTTATACATCCAAGGTTCTGAAAAAATATTTTTATCTTCATATATTTTTATCTTCATCCCTTTTCTACCATTTCAAGTGAGAGCTTTAGAACTGTGTTGTGAAATGTTTTACCTAACCACAGCATTAAACCTTTGTCTTGATTTTTCCCCAACAGGTATATAGACATAATATTTTACTTGAAAAAGACTTGTAGTGGGATAGTTCACATGACTGGAGTGCAGTCATAGATGGGCATCGTTTGCTCAGGAAAGATAGGCAGCAGAAAAATGGAGGTGTTGTCCTACATTCAAAGTCATTGTACACATGTTCAGAGGTGCAGTACTAAGTGGAAGTTAGAGCTGTTGAAAGTGTCTGGGTAACAACGGGAGGGGAAAGCAGCTGGTGGGTCATGGTGGATGTCTACCACAGGCATCCAGGCCAGGACTAGGAGGTAACTGAGAACTTCTTTAAACAAATGATGGAGGGCAGAAATGGATCAAGGGTGTGGTGGTGGTGGGTGGTGGTGCAGTGGCACCCCTCTGTTTCCTACTCCACCCAAACTTTAAAACCAACTGCTGGGGAAGGGCTATGGCGCTCTCTCCTTTTTAATGGTGTTGATTAATCAAGCTTCTTTTTCTTCTGCAAGTATACATTAGCCACGTCTTTTAATATCTCTCTTCTATTTTGCAGTCCTGCAGGCTGGTTTTAGTTTCATTTAAAAACCTTATCTCAGGTGTGCTAATATTAACTCAAGTGAAAATTAACTGATGTTTGGAAATGACTAACAGTGAAATTTTGGGAACAAGGGGAAAGATTCAAAATTAATAATGAAACACAAAAATGACTTAACTTTACAGTCCATTATCACCGGAAACTGTAAACCCAGGTACTTAATAAGATATAAAAAGGGGTGTATAAAATGAATACCCAGAATATATGATAGTTAATAGGGCTGTGTGAAGCTTCAGTCCCTGATTCAATTTGGCAGAGATTTGGCTTGATTTGGTAGCCAAATTTCTGAATCCAAATTGAATCAAAGGACCCTTTAATCTCTCTGAATTGAATCAGAACCCTTTGAATCAATTTGGAGAGATTTGGAAAGATTTGGACATAGAGACAGCTTTAATTGTTTTTTCTGCATACCACTAAGTAGCAGAGGCTCATGAACACTGCAATGCTAGGACGCATGAAGTGTCCTACACGAGCATGGGGGGCTTCCCAGCATGCTTGGCAGCAGACCCTAAAGAGGACCAGAAGCACTTCCGGTCCACTTGGTCTGCCGGGAAGAGTGCGGCCCCCCCCCCCTTCTCCGCACCTCCTTGGCTTGGTGAGTGGTGCCTCCTGGGTCTGGGGGGGTACCCAGGATCCTCCTGCAGCCAATTGCCAAGCCAGGAGGGTATGTGGGGGCATGCTCCCTAGCAGATGCAGAAGTGGACTGGAATTATTTTTGGTCCAGTTCTGGGTTCTCCACCAAACACATGGAGCACATGGAGGGGCCCCCTGTACTCCTGTGGGATGCTCCATGCACCCCAGCATTGCAGCGATCATGAGCTGTGCCTGCTACCTCAGGGTATGTAGAAATACTTTTAAAGCTATGTCTGTGTCCAAATTGCTGATTCTCTGAATCAGCATCAAATCTTCATTCTGATTCGGCAAAATCAAATCAGGGACAGTGATCTAAATCAACTAATCAAATCACTGTCCCTGATTCAGGCCAAATCTGAATCTGAATTGAATAGGGCCCGCTTCGCACACCTCTAATAGTTAATATCAAAAGCCATTTTTGAAAGGGTAACAGTGTTTGCACTTCATTACTTAAGCCAATTTCTAACTTTCAAAAAGTGCAATGAAACCAATGTGAAGAATGGATTTGACTCCTTTGGTGTTCTTACAACTCCCTTTAAGCCTGTGGCTTCTCATAGGAACAAAATACTAGTTGAGAAACTATGGAGTTTCTTTGGTAGGCTGGTTGTGCCCTTGTTCTCTTCACAGTGGAGCACATTGGCTCACTATTTATCAGGCTTATTGGTATTGTTTTTGAATTTTTAAAATGATGACCCACACCATGTACCAGGGCTGGTTTTATAAATGTACACTCCTGGCGGAAGGTCCAGGTCACCAGGGAGATGCCAGTGTGGATAGCTTCGGACCTACCCTACCAGATGATCCTAGGCTGGGACTGGCCAGAGATCTATGAGATTCTGGAGGACCACTGAGCCCAGTGAGGCTGGTGAGAGGGGCTAGTAGGGGAAGAAGCCCCAGAAGACCAGGGTGAAAATGAAGGAGCCCTTTGGGACCTGGAATCTGTCACCAGTGGAGCCCAGTTCCATGAGGCTCAACGGGAAGAGCTTACAATTCAGGCCATCTGGGAGATGGAAGTTAGCATGCATGACCAGCAAGTGGTATGCCTGGAACTTTGTGACCAGCTACCCCATTGTGAGATGAGGAAGAGACTACTGTATCATACCACAAGGGGATGGGGGGCAGAGCAGGTAGCCCAATTCATAGTGCCCCAATTACACCAGTTGAGTCTATTGTGACTGGCCCTTACCAATCCCCTTTGGCCTAGAAAAGATGATAACCAGGTTGATGGACAGATTTTTTTGGCCACATCTCTACCAAGATGTAGAGCAGGTCAGCACCACCTGCTTGGAGTGCCAGCATGTAAGCCTGAAGAAACCCCCCTCCAGACCATGCCAGTTATTGGGGAACCTTTTGCACGGGTGGCATTGGACATTGTGGGCCTGCTACCCAGGTCGTCTGAAGGGCACCAGTTCATATTGATCCTGGTTGACTATGGAACCCATTACTCAGAAGCCATTCCGTGTAGATCAGTGACAGGCCCATGAGCAGTGAAGGAGTTCCTTATGTGGGTCTCCTGGATGGGTTTTCCCCATGAGATTGTTACAGACCAGGGTACAAACTTTATGTTTCACATTATGAAAGGCCTTTGTCAGGTCCTGTGCATAAAGCACCTCCGTACATCAATATACCATCCACAGATGAATGACTTAGTAGAGTGATTTAAGGTCATTCTCTGGTGATGCATGCAGGAAGACCCATGATGGTGGGACCTGCTGATTCCCCCTCTGCTGTTCACCATAAGGGAAGCACCTTCAGACGTCATTGGGTTTCACCCCATTTGAGCTGGTTTTTGGGCATATAGCTTGGGGTTTATTGGATGTGGTTCAGGAAGGATGGGAGAGAACAGATGAAGGAGAAGACCCCCCCATCTCAGTACGTGCAGATGCTGATGGAGAGGCTGTGGAAAGCGAACCGTGTGGCTGGGGATAACCTGAGGGAGGCCCAGAAATGACAAAAACAGCAGTATGATAAGAACATGGGAAAGCACAAATTCCAAGTAGGACAAACGGTACTAGTACTACTATGCAGCTCCACAAGCAAGATCCTGACCTGTTGGCAAGGGCCTTTCCAGATCATCTGTAGGGTCAGCCCAGTCGACTATGAGGTACTGCGACCTGGACATTGATGAGAAAGACAATCTAGCATGTTAACCTTCTGAAGCAATGGCATGAACTGAAAGGGCTCCTAGCTATGCCGATCCCAGAAAGAGAGGAGCTGGGGAGAGCCCTAGATGAGCCAGCAGGGGTGGAGTCTCCATAAGCCAAGACTTCACGACTGAGCAGAGGGGACAACTGGCAAGAATAGTGTGGGACTTTGCCGATGTGTTCAGCAAGATACCGGGGAAGGCCGAGGGCGTAATCCATAAAATTATGATACTCAAAGGAGCCATAGTGAGGGAAAGGTGAATTGATATCCAGTGGTAAGAGAAGAAATAAGGAAAATGCTGGAACAAGGAATTATCAAGGAGTTCCAGAGTCTCTGGCATAACCCAATAGTAATGGTCCCAAAGGCTGACGGGACATTGAGGTTGTGTATCCGCTTCCAGAAACTCAATGCCATGACACAATTTGATGCCTTCCCTATGCCCCAAGTGGAACAGTTGCTAGAAAGAATAGAACAGGCATGGTTTATATCCACTTTGACCTGGCCAAGGGCTATTGGCAAATAACTTTGTGTCTGGAAGATAGGGCCAAGACAGCATTTGGGACCCCATGGGGACTGTGCAAGTTCTGCAGGATGCCCTTTGGCCTCAATGGGGCAGAAGCAACCTTTCAGAGGTTGATGGATTGGGTACCGGCTCCCTATCACCAGCACGTGGCCACCTATATTGATGACACTGTGGTGTATACTGAAACATGGGACCATCAAATATGCGTGGTTTGGCTGGCGCTGCAGGAGCTGAGGCAGGCAGGCCTGACGACCCACCCCAAGAAGTGCGTGCTGGACAAGCCGAGACAAAATACCTCGGATTTTTCGTGGGGCAAGGTTGAATTAAACCATTGGCTGATAAGGTGGTCGCTATACAGAGATATGAGATCCTGCAGACAAAAAAGCAAATGCGGACATTCCTGGGCCTGGCCAGCTATTATAGGTAGTTCATTCCCCATCTTGCAGGGCTCACAGCCCACCTCACAAATGCAATCAAAGGGAAGGGAAATGGAACCATAAAACTAAAGGATGAACAAAGCAGGGCCTTCAAAGGAGTCAAATGGGCCCTGCAGGGAGGTGGTATTACACACACTGGATTTTTCAATACCATTTATCCTGCATGTCAATGCTTCAGGCCAGGTACTGAGTGCAGTCTTCTCCCAGAAGGTAGAGAGAGCAGAGAGACCGGTAGCCTATGCCAGGAGGAAGCTCAATTATCAAGAAAGAATGTATGCTACCATTGTGAGGGAATGTTTGGCCCTAAAATGGGGGGTGGAGTATTGCCGATATTATTTGCTCGGCAGAGAATTCACAGACATAACAGACCATGCTCCCTTGAAATGGCTAAACTCAGCCAGAATAGACAAAGCTAAGATAACACATTGGGCCTTGGTATTGGAGCCATTCCAACCTCCATAAAATACAAACCTGGGAAAAATAATGTGGTAGCTGATTTTCTGTCCTGATGCCATTCAAGGGACACACTGGAAGACTCTCAAGATCTTCAGGAGGACGTCCTGTCACACACACGCCCAGCACCAGGTAATAATGGAAGAGTGCCTAGCAGCATCTTGAGGGGGGGATATGTGAGAGCGGAGGCAAAAACCCCACAATGTGTCCCAGACCCTCACCCAATGCACCCTGGTACTCACTGTAGGAGCCAGGATGAGCAGTAGCTGGAAGAAAACACCAGCACAGGCTCAGCAGTTCCACAGCTGCCTGAGCCTGCATATCGGTGAGCACCAGGGGCATGGCTCCCGAGAAAAGCAGGCTGCTCAGAAGGCAGTCAGGGATCCATCTGGGCTGGCACAGAGGAGTGAGGAGTGGAACACAGGCTGAGAGATGCTAGCTGCGGAGCCAGGAGGCTCCAACTCCAGACACCAAAAGTTGCTGGAGGACCCAGATGGGTGAGGCAGAGGGAAGCCTTGGGGGTTGACAGGGGCAAGGGAGCCCCACTGAGGAGCAGCAGCCTCAAGGGATGCTGCCAGGGAGCAGAG
>NW_017728886.1:19621642-19649044 GCF_001723895.1 Crocodylus porosus
TAGATGAGCCAGCAGGGGTGGAGTCTCCATAAGCCAAGACTTCACGACTGAGCAGAGGGGACAACTGGCAAGAATAGTGTGGGACTTTGCCGATGTGTTCAGCAAGATACCGGGGAAGGCCGAGGGCGTAATCCATAAAATTATGATACTCAAAGGAGCCATAGTGAGGGAAAGGTGAATTGATATCCAGTGGTAAGAGAAGAAATAAGGAAAATGCTGGAACAAGGAATTATCAAGGAGTTCCAGAGTCTCTGGCATAACCCAATAGTAATGGTCCCAAAGGCTGACGGGACATTGAGGTTGTGTATCCGCTTCCAGAAACTCAATGCCATGACACAATTTGATGCCTTCCCTATGCCCCAAGTGGAACAGTTGCTAGAAAGAATAGAACAGGCATGGTTTATATCCACTTTGACCTGGCCAAGGGCTATTGGCAAATAACTTTGTGTCTGGAAGATAGGGCCAAGACAGCATTTGGGACCCCATGGGGACTGTGCAAGTTCTGCAGGATGCCCTTTGGCCTCAATGGGGCAGAAGCAACCTTTCAGAGGTTGATGGATTGGGTACCGGCTCCCTATCACCAGCACGTGGCCACCTATATTGATGACACTGTGGTGTATACTGAAACATGGGACCATCAAATATGCGTGGTTTGGCTGGCGCTGCAGGAGCTGAGGCAGGCAGGCCTGACGACCCACCCCAAGAAGTGCGTGCTGGACAAGCCGAGACAAAATACCTCGGATTTTTCGTGGGGCAAGGTTGAATTAAACCATTGGCTGATAAGGTGGTCGCTATACAGAGATATGAGATCCTGCAGACAAAAAAGCAAATGCGGACATTCCTGGGCCTGGCCAGCTATTATAGGTAGTTCATTCCCCATCTTGCAGGGCTCACAGCCCACCTCACAAATGCAATCAAAGGGAAGGGAAATGGAACCATAAAACTAAAGGATGAACAAAGCAGGGCCTTCAAAGGAGTCAAATGGGCCCTGCAGGGAGGTGGTATTACACACACTGGATTTTTCAATACCATTTATCCTGCATGTCAATGCTTCAGGCCAGGTACTGAGTGCAGTCTTCTCCCAGAAGGTAGAGAGAGCAGAGAGACCGGTAGCCTATGCCAGGAGGAAGCTCAATTATCAAGAAAGAATGTATGCTACCATTGTGAGGGAATGTTTGGCCCTAAAATGGGGGGTGGAGTATTGCCGATATTATTTGCTCGGCAGAGAATTCACAGACATAACAGACCATGCTCCCTTGAAATGGCTAAACTCAGCCAGAATAGACAAAGCTAAGATAACACATTGGGCCTTGGTATTGGAGCCATTCCAACCTCCATAAAATACAAACCTGGGAAAAATAATGTGGTAGCTGATTTTCTGTCCTGATGCCATTCAAGGGACACACTGGAAGACTCTCAAGATCTTCAGGAGGACGTCCTGTCACACACACGCCCAGCACCAGGTAATAATGGAAGAGTGCCTAGCAGCATCTTGAGGGGGGGATATGTGAGAGCGGAGGCAAAAACCCCACAATGTGTCCCAGACCCTCACCCAATGCACCCTGGTACTCACTGTAGGAGCCAGGATGAGCAGTAGCTGGAAGAAAACACCAGCACAGGCTCAGCAGTTCCACAGCTGCCTGAGCCTGCATATCGGTGAGCACCAGGGGCATGGCTCCCGAGAAAAGCAGGCTGCTCAGAAGGCAGTCAGGGATCCATCTGGGCTGGCACAGAGGAGTGAGGAGTGGAACACAGGCTGAGAGATGCTAGCTGCGGAGCCAGGAGGCTCCAACTCCAGACACCAAAAGTTGCTGGAGGACCCAGATGGGTGAGGCAGAGGGAAGCCTTGGGGGTTGACAGGGGCAAGGGAGCCCCACTGAGGAGCAGCAGCCTCAAGGGATGCTGCCAGGGAGCAGAGCGGCTCCAACCAGGAGCTCAGATGCCGTGGCTGGGGACTGCTCCTCAAGCCCACAGGCATCCCCAGGCAGCCCAGCAGCAGGCAGAGAACAGGGGATCGTGAGCCCCTGGGAGGGGGAAGCAGATAACGCCAACTGGAGGGACCAGGACAACTGGACCACAGGTCAGCTGAGCCCCAGGGAGGTCATGCCAGAAAAGCCAGCAAAGGCTGGGCACAGGGTGGTTGCCTGTACCCATGACTACTAGGATAAAGGGGATGGACGAGTCTCCCACAAGGGACTGAGGGCCCAGAGAGAGGGAATCTCTGGAGCCCATCAGCAGAAGCAAGTCATTTTTCAGTTGAGTTTCTTCAGTTATAGTTTGGCCCTGAACGGGGCGGGTTTAGTTTCAAAGGAGAGGGAAAGCAGACTCAAAGATGAGGGACAAACCTCTGAAGACTGATGACCCTTTTGAGGTGGGCAGTGTGGGAAGAGCTGTAGGGAGCAGCATCTACCCAGGCCGAGGACATGGTAAAGGTGGGGTAAAGAGGAGGTTTGGAGCCCCATGAAGACAGCCCATGGCTGAGACCCCTTCGGGTCATCTACAGGGAACTGCCTCTCCACCAACAACATCAAAAATGTGGCAGACAAGAAGGGGCAGTGCCTGAACCATCTAGGTGGCACCGAAACTGGATCTCATCCTGATGTCACTGGGAGGTAAGGCACTGACCAAAAGGGGGCCAAAACCTTATAACACCTACCAGTGACAGTAAGATTCTACTTACCAACAGGTTGCATGAACAGACTGCAAGCTACAGTAAACTGTGAACTACTGTGAACTGAATTCATAGATCTGGCTTATACCAAAACACAGTGGAAACTCTGAATTGACTTAACGGACTTATCACTCCATTTACAATCACATTTAACCCGATACAGCAAAATATAATTCGCTTGATAATCTCTTGCAATGCAACTTTTCAAAGGGACAAAGGAATTTTTATCTCCCATCCTCCTGTAGAACAAGTGGGGAAAAGAAATGAAGAGAACATAAGGATATAGGGGGGTACAATGGTGTACTGACACTTTTCAGTGTGTCAAGTTGGAAATGTTCTAGTAAAGAAACTTGTCCATACAGGGATATTCAGGAAAGTTAACTGAAGATGGGAAGTTAATGCACAGAAATTAAGCTCCTTTCTGAACATTCTCATTCAGAAGTCAGGAGGCCTTACAGGGGATTATAGACTTTAACCTATTTGCACTATCTTAACAGCTTTACCTAATTTAACTCCCTGGTCTTAGAAAAACTCATAGATATTTCTAAATGCAGGTGTTGGAAATAGTAAGATTCACCATTAATATCAGTTGATATGTAATATTATATTAATAATTTTGAACATGTTTAATCACAGAGTTGATCAAGCCTTTTGTTCCAGAGTTTCTTTTGTTTTGGAGGGAGGGTTGTTTTTGTACAAATAATGGCCTTTTATTTCCCCTCAAAGCAGAAATTGATGCTGGAAATACGTGTTTACAACTTCTGAAATGTTCCTAAAATCAAGCGGAAACAATGCTACTCCTGAGAAATGAAGCTTTTAAAGACATTTTCTGAAAATGGGGGGTTGGAAATCATCCAACTCTGGGCAACAGAAAAAAAACCCCTTCAGATTTTAGACAATATCTTTTCATATTTTGCTTGCCAAAGGTACACATTTTCAGCTTTGCTCTTTCCAACAAAAACCCAGTTGTTTGGGAACATACCATGCTCTCAGGGAAAGTGAAGTGGTGCTGGTGCTTTCTAGTCCAAAAAGGCCACTGAAAGAAAGAAGACTGAAGGGAGGGAGTGCTCTTACCTCAAGATGGCCTAGATCATTTGATTCTTTGGGATCTTCACCCTGGTTCTCCTGGAACTATGAGCTAGGTACAGACTTGCAAAAAGCCTGAGGTGGAATTGATTTTAGTTACGTAGTTTTCTGAAAGCTGCATAGCTGAGATTGGTAGTGAACAAAACACACGTTCACCCTGGGGGCGGGGGTTGCAAATCTTAGACCGGGATCCACCATTTTTAAACCAGTCTACATATGCTGAACTTCTGTTCTGTTATGTGTATAGACCAGTTTCCAATCACTTATACTGGTAAAAGTGTAATGTCTGTACTGGTCATTGTGTTCATTGATTGGTTATGCCCCTCATTTTCTCCCACAGGAAAAGTATACCTTTAATTCTATGAGTTCTAGCTAGGAATTTCCCTGGAGCACTTGAAGTGTGGTTTTCTATTTCTTCATGTTTCTCTGTAAGATGGCACCATGTGGTTATATCCTTGGAGATCCCACAAATTTGCTCTGTTGTAACAGTTTCTTTTCTTTTCTTTTCTTGTTACATTCTTGGATGGATTTCACTAGTTACTATAACAAAAATAGGACCACTGGGATAAAATATATTACAGATATTTGCCTTGTCTGCTGCTTTTTCAGATTTCCTTTAGATGCTTGCCAGCACAGAGTACATACATCTCCACTGTTTCAATAACTTAAAGATACTTTTCAGAAAGTTAGAGAAAGTGATAAATAGCATTATGCAAATTAGATTTGCTGTACTTGACTCCTATAAAGTATGTCTTTTCTGTAAAGAGTACTTTTGAAAAGAAAGAAAAAGGAAAGCCCAAGGGATCATACTGTACTTCTCCAGAGCTTTTCAGCCTATGATATGTATGTGAATTTATTCTTAGAGCAGAGGATTTTCTTAATGTTACTTTTCAGAATCCCATGAAGTAGCATAATTTCAAATGCTGCTGATATGAAACATGCATTAGTTATGCAGTAAAACTGTGATCAAGGTAATAAAACCATAATTTGTGCTATAATCGGCTCATGGCACTTAAGAATATATTTAATTTTAAGCATGTGAGTAATCTAGTGTTGACAGCAGAGCTACTCATTGACTTACATGCCTACAAGAATCAGGGCTATAGCATTTTTAGGGCAACTATCTTAAAGTTATTTATAAGAATTGATTTTACACCATGTCACTCCTGTGTGATGGGTAATATTTGAGAAAACTATGGCACAGAGAGAGAGAGAGGTCAATGTACCAATTTTCAAAAGGAGCTCTGAAAATTAGGGTGCCTGTATTTATATGCTCTGCCTGAGCCCTTTAAGACAAAAGGCATAGTTTTGGGGGGGGGGGGATTGGAAATGCTATAGTCTCAAAATTACTTAGATTCCAAATAGGCAAATATGTCCCTAATGACATTTTCAAAAACGCCTCTGTGCATAATCCCATTAACTTCAAATCCCACTAAACCCAAATGTGGATTGCAAGGAATCTAAGAAGCTTTAAAAATCCATCCTTGAGCCCCAAGGTGTCAAGGAACCATAGATCCTCCCATTTCAGTGGGAGTTAGAACAAGATCTCAAATGTATTTGGGTATCTAAGTGACTAGATCAAGATCAAGCCGAAAGACCCAGATAGTGTTAGGAGTACAGTTCAGGTTTTACAACTACCCCATGGTTTCTGTCACATCAGTTATATCTTCAGTGAAGGATTGCAAAATATTTCCTTTCTTAATTCTGATGTCTTACATGGTCTTCTAAAATGGCCATCTCCTTTTTAGAATCCCTCACTGAATGCAAAGTTCTTGTAACCAGAATGGAGCGTCTGAGTCTCTATGTGATCATTCTAGGGGGGGGGAAGGCAACATGCATATATATCTATATATGATTTATATATTTAATGTATTTCTTCCCTGCCATGAACTAAATATTTTCCCTTCGTGTTCAGCAATTTTATGCCTCCACAACCTGAAAAACAATATTTTCCATAAGAATACAGTAAAGGCCTTTTAAGATCACATTGTCTTTTATTGTTTTGATAGGTTACCACTGAATAAAGCCACCGCTAATTGCGGCAGACAAACTTAAAATGAGTGTGTGAATCTGTACAAATGCAGAACAATTCATAAAAATATATTTTTCTCAAAACAAAACAAAAAATCATTTCTTACCATCTAGTTTGTCATGCTTTGCTCCCCGAGATTAAAGAAGTGGAACAAAAATATAGCACCTGATACACAAAGCACTTCCATACACGTCCTATATCTAAGACTGCCTAGCACCTCCCGTTGTTTGACCGCCTGTTTTCAGTTGGCTATATATTTATCAAACTTTCTTCTTTATCTCCCACAGTTAATACAAAAAAATATATTTACAGGTTCCCATATGCATTGTTACCCCATTGTATCTTATATATCTCCTCTGTATATTGACTTCCTGCTTCCCACATTCCTGATGGCCCGAACTCCTCTTAACTTTATGTTAGCTCTGTTTTTAGGTGCAACTTTGCTCATTTTCTTTGTAGCAGGTATCACTGATCTCTGTCATCCACTTTAATGTATAATCTGGTGGCAGTAACATTTCTATACCTGGTGCTGGCTCTTACTACAGTAGTCCACGTATAGTGATGCTACAATTCCTCCTAGCTTTTTCCCTCCACGTTCCATGCAGATTGTTGCATAGGCCAATGTATTCTTATGGTAGGCATTGCAAAATAGTAAGATTATGCAGCTTTTTACATCTTTTTTCTTAGAATCATGGAGAAATAGAGTTGGAAGGGATCTCAGCAGGTTATCTAGTCCAACCTTCTTCTCTAAGAAAGTCCAATTTTGAATCCCCATCACATTTAGAAAGTTCTTCCTAATATCCATCCTAAAACTCCCTACTTTTCCAGTTAATTCTTGCCCTGTCCCTCGTGGTCATAGAGAATAGACTGTCATCCTACCCTATATAATCATCCTTGAGGATTTTGAATTCCTCCTTAAGTTTTCTCTTCTCCAGACTAACTTACCCCATTTCCTCCAGCCCTTTGTTTTAAGTCATGTTTCTTTGACCTCTAAACATTTTGTTGCACTCCAGTAGATTCTTTTCAATTTGTCTAAACCTTTCATGAAATGAGGTGTCTAAAATGTGACACAGTACTCCAAGAAAGGCCTCATCAGTGCTTTCCTGGCTTCTATTGTCAAAGTTTCATCTTAAGTGCAGGGCTCGGCACATGCCCACATTGAATTTTGTTTGGTTAATTCTGGATCTTTTTTTTAATTGATCAAGGTTATTCTGAAACCTAATCCCATCTGCCAAAGTGTCTGAAACCCTGCTCATGTTGGTGTCATCTACAAATGCGATAACTGTGAACCCGATCTCATCCTCCAAATCATTAATAAAGATTAGCAAGCAGTACCAGACACAGAACAGGCCCCTAAAATTGCACAGATGACTACTGTCATGTCATTTAATTCTCCTTTTTTGAAGGAAATTTTCTGCAGTACAAAAAATTATGAAAACAGTGAAAGGAATGATTGAAGAGAAAGAACATATGTTGTCATTGCTATTCAGGAAGGTTCCATTCATTTTCCCAGTACTGTAATCAAGCACTTCAGCTCCATCCTTTTCTGTTTACTTTAATATAATTTTAAGGAAGAGGGGATGGGGTAGCACAGGCACTATGGCTCATGGTTGACAGCCCAGAGGTTGCAAGGTTGAGGGCAGAGCAGAAGCGCTCGTGGCACAGCCTGTCAGGTTTCAATGAATCTGCAAGTTCTGCTAAATACCTTGTCACAAGGATGTGAAAAATGAAAGGTTATTAAAGAAGGCAACAGGCAATTTCCCTTTTTTAGGTTTCTGCTCATGCATCATGTAGTCCCAGTGAAGTTTCTCCTTGCACAGGATATGTTGTTGAGTATATTTACGCTCAACAACAGTAATGTAACTGCACTCCCTATAAAATGTTCACCCCAAAATGAACCTCTTACTGGAAATCATATAAAAAAGCAGCCATAGAGAGGTTCTTCAGGAATAACATTTTTCTCTGTTATGTATTTAAGTCAAATATACAGGAGCAAGAATTTTGCATAATATTTTACTGTTACATTTTGAATGAAGAATCCTTTTTCTTGGTCATGCTTGATGTAGTACCAAAAGGTCTGAAATTTCAGAATTGTATCAGGTGTGTTAACAGCACAGTGTATTTTTCCTATTTGTTCCAGAGTTGCTCAAATTTAATAGTGAATTGGGTGGGCCATCTTCACAACATTTATGCTCAATCCTTGAGAAAAAAAATGTGTTGATTGGGGTCCTTCATGAACACTCTCAAGACGTGCTCCAGACAAGTGCAGATGTGTGGTATGTGCTTCTGTGCACCGCACATGCAGGCGTTCCCTATGCTGCTACCTTGCAGTGCGGGGGCAGGTAGGGGTGGGGGGAGATTGACCCCAGGACATCCCAGAGTCAAAAACCCCACTGAAAAAAAGTGGGGCTGCGCACATAATAGCTGGGCCCAGCCACCTCTACCACACCTGGGGTAACCTGCTGCACATACTGATCTGGAAATGTCCTCAGAGACCAGAGGTTAAGCTTGTAGGCTATATTGATCACCTTTGTACAGTGAATAGGCTACTGCTTGACAAAGCAGGAAGGAAGTTGTGCAACTTTTCACTAGACTCATGCACAATTTACAAATAGTCTTGCCTGTACATGTGCAAGTGTCATTACAGGAAAATCATGTCAACTCTGTACCCACTCCCTCACTCTACAGATACTATCTTTTATATTTTCTGGGGCAGGCTCAGGGATATGTGCTATGAACCATGGTCTGCCTACCTGCTTCTGCTTATACATATCAAACTTGAGAATTCAGTAATGAAGCACTCCAGGAACACCATCTTGTCTCTGATGTGCTCAAGAGCAGATATGGGGGATGACCCAGAGCGACTCTGCTTTCACGGTTCTAGGTTTGACACATGTGAGTGCAGTGGGAAGGAAATGCTTGACAGCAGGTGCTCTTAGCTGTGAGGACATGACATAGGCCAGGTCTTATCAAACTCATCTGGCCTTGGGTAAAAGGCCAGTCCACAGGCCAAATCAGGTCCACAGGCCCTGCATGCTGGAGCCAGACTGTGCCCTGGACTGGCCCTGTGTGCTCCATGCAGTGTACATGTTGGCTCCTGCCCAGATGAGTTTGTGGGTCAATGAGTTTAATACCCCACATAGGGATGGTCTGAGACCCACAGGCAGCACTTCAGGCTGACTGATAGGGCTCTGTGGGACAGATCTAGCTTTTGGGGGTGCATCTTTGCCACACTTGGTATAGACCTGCCCCAAGAGTCAGGAGAGGCGAGTTCTATTACTGCCCCTGCCACTGCCTTCCTGTGACCCTAAGTAACTGCCTTTCCTGCTTACCCTTTGTGCATCTTGCCTATTCAGACTGCTCATCTAGGCTGGGACTGTTTTCCATACTGCATATACTTACAGTGCTCAGCATAATGAACCCTCATTTTGGTTGAGGCTGATAGGTACTGCTATAATGTAATTAAGTGCTACTTTTCATTAAATAAATACATCTGAAGCTCCGATTGTGAATATTATGTGATCAGAAATGGATGGTATATCTGTCAAGTCAATTATTCACTGCAAATTATTAACTCAGTTTTAATTATGTCTCCATAGCCTTGTCTTTGAAAATGGTTGCTCTGCAAATATAGCTTAAAACTCAGCAGGCTCACAGACCCGAATGGCCTGATGTTTTCTACAATAAACAATGGCCTTCAGCAGGAAGCATCATGCCAGTAAAGAGAACATATGAAATAGATTGTTAAAAATCTATTTTGGCTGAAGACCTGAGGTCTGCAAATTTTAACGCTTGCCAGAAGGTAAAACTGAGAACAACAGAAGGGCTCTCAGGTGACGAGAGCTGTGCGCTAGCAGTGTGGAATGCTGTAATCTTTTGGGTATGTTTCGGTTAAACTCTATCAACAGAGAAAAGCAAATGTACTATACACACTGCAGAGAATAAAATAAACTAAGTTTAAGCTCACCCTATCAGCAGCAGTCTCTAGCACACATCAATAATCCCTCCCAAGAAAACCTCCGTGTGGGCTCTGCTCCCGTCCCCATGAAATCTGTCATTTCCTAGTTGCTATTTATTCCAACATGATCTTGTAGTCTGAATTTTTGATACTGAACACATATTATGGCCAGGATAGCAGCAATGCCTGAAATTAATTGAGGCAAAGTAACAGCCTTATTGTCAAAGCTGCCCAAAATAAAAAGGCTTCTATTATAATAAAGTCTTACATTCAGTTGTTTAAACAATTGCCACATTACCACATTCATAGTCCTGGACTGCATTTTTTCATGCTATAAGACAAGCAAGGCAATGGAACAAGTTGCCTAGGAAAGGTATGGAGTCTCTTGGATTGGACATTTTCAAGAAGCAGCTGAGCAGGCATCAGTCTGAGATAGTTCAGGACAACAAACCCTACATTTTCGCCAGGGGCTATAATAGATTACTTCTGAGGAAATCTGCTCTATGACTGGATGTCAGGTTGTTTGGAAAGTTTTGGCAAAAATTGTCCTGATTTATTTTAGAATGAAATAGAGCTTAGGAAAAATAAGTTTATTTGCCCCATTTTCTTAACCTTGTCCTTAAACTTTACAGCCTTCAGGTTTAGAAGTAGGCACTTGACATTCGACAGCATGGGTTGCCTTTGAGTCAGGGATATGATTTTTGCTGTTCCTTGTGAAAAATTCTCCAAATTTGGCCAAGATATTGGCCTCCCAAATATTTTCATACATTTTTAGTGGATGCTGGTTAGAAATGGCCAGCTGAATTCTCCAATAATTCCATATGCCCTGGTTTTAATCTAGGGTAGGAGTGTAGGGACTGGGCAGGTTTTTCTCTGAAATAACTCCTCCTAGTGGCTGAGGGTATATTTAGCATCCCTGCATTTCACACTGGTGGTGGGGGTGCTTTAACTGAAACGCTTTAATCCGGAGTCCAACAAGCTTTATTTAAAGTGCCCCATCACCATGTTGAAATGTGGCATGCTGACACTGTGGATGTTGTGGCATGACGCAGGTATCAAATTTACACCATAGTTACTACACGGTACAGGTGTGTATGTGTAGACGTGCGCTCATGGTGCACAGTCGTTTTCAGTTACTTCACAGTAACCTAAATTACTGTACAGTAAAGATGCACATGCAGGCATTCCCCATGTCAGTAAATTTAATGCTGATCAGCTAGAATAGGCAATAGATATATTAGTCTAAATAGAAAAAACCCTCCCATGCATATACCCTACACAAAGGAAAAGGTGCAATTCTTTTGGAAACAAAGAGTATCTGCCTATTTGAAGACATTTTGTTATGTATTACATAGATATTAATTAAGAAATGCTATGTTTCCTATCTTTTCACATTACCTCCAATGGAACTTGTTTATCTAAAAGTTTTTCCTACTGTCTATGCTTCTGTGACATCAAGCCTCTAAAAGTTCTTGGAAATTGCTGGAAGAATTTTATGTTTGCTCTAAATACCACTGCAGTTAGTATCCAGTACCAATGGGATAATAATACAGAAATGCTAAAGGCTATTATACATCAAGACCACAGCATAGGTAAACAAAAAAATCCACCAACATCTCACATTCTAAGCTCACATTCTATGCAATGGGTCATAGACAAATTAGTTAAGGGAGTCACAGAATATAATATATTTATGTAGATATATATTTGAATGAGCTTTATTTAAAGTGCCCCTGCTGCCATTTTGATGTGAGGGATATTGAAGACACAAGACACTGTGGGCACTTTAATTAGAGCGGCTTCTGAGAGCTGCTCTAATTAAAGTGACCCATCCCCCCCCAAGCACATACAAAGATGCTCTAAGGTCCCACCATGCTCTACTTTCTTCCAGACTTCAGACTACTATGGCTTAATGCCTTTATAAGTAGAAAACATTTGATCGTCTTCCTCCTCGTAACACTTTTTATATTGGAGGTCCGTGTTATTAAGTTCCCACTCAGTCCTTTATTTTCTACATTAAACAAATCTAGTTCCTTCAACTTTACCTATAAGTTTCACTAAACTTCTTAACATTGTAGTTGCTGTCCTCTTGACTTCCACCAATTAGTCGACACCATTCTCAGTATTCCAGCTGAGACCTCACCAGTGCAAAGCAGAATGGAACAGTTATCTCTTGTGTCTCCCATATGTTAATGCATCTCAGAATGGAAATTGCATCAGCGTCATCTTGTTGACTTGTATTTATTTATTTTGTGATCAATTATAGCTCACCATCCAGTCCTTTCCTACTGTGCATATAACTAGTCAGTTATTTTCCATTTGGAAATGGTGCATTAGATTTCTCCTTCCTAAGCTTTGCACGTTATCAGATTTAATGTTGTTGATTTTGGCCCATCTCTTCATTTGGTGAGGTCCTGCCAGATTCTATCTTCCAAAATGTTACATTTTCTCTTAGCCTTCTGTCATTCTGAAAAATATTCTGCATTCTATCATCCAAATAAAAAAATAGACGTATTTAATAAAAGTAGGCTTGGGATATATGCCTGTTGAAATGTCCTCCCAGTCTGACTGAGAAGTATTGATAACTTATCTTTTCCACTTTTCAGGGATTTCATCTAGACTGTATTTCTTGTACTTGCCTATGAGAATGTCACGGGAATCTGTCAAAATCAAAAATCAAGATCTATCATGTCTACTTTTCCTCCATAACCACTAGTACAGTCATCATGTTAAAGAAGGGAATTTGATAGGTTTATCAAGAATAGAGCATATCAAACCAAAGCTAGCTAGTTTTTGTTATTCTATTGCTTTCTTTAAAAAAAGCGTTTGGTAAATAATTTGAGTCTGAATCTTTCTGAATATGGAACTTAGGATAATTGGTATATAATCTCTTGTATCCCACAGTTTTACACTGTTTGAAAAAAAAGGCTTCTTATAGACATAAACCCCCCCCCCCCCCCAAACAGCTCTTTATTTTAAACCCCGTGTGTCCCCACTCTGAGCCCACAGCACGTCCAGAAAAGGCATTGCGTTAGTTTGACCCAGCTCTCCCAACATCTCTATACATTGGGCACTTCAGTGGGGCTTTTTGGGGCATTTTTATCTAATAGCTGATTGAATCAGATTTAGACAAAAGTGCCAAAAAGACCTGCTGAAGTGCATAATTTGTGTAGATGCCGTACAGCTGGGTTGAACTAACACGCTGCCTCTTCCAGTAAAGTGCAGGGTTTTTTTCACATATGTCAGCAGCTAAAAAGATATGTTTGCTCTTCTTTAGTCTTTTTGGATTTTCCAAGTTCTCCATGAATTCTTAAGGATAATTGCTAATAGTTCATAAATTATTTAGCTTAGCTATTTAAGTAATACAAAGTAAATTTCATCAGGGCTTTCTGACTTGAATATATCTATCATATGTAAATATCCTTTCACCTGTTATTTCCTTACTGTTGTCTGAAAACCTATCTCCTTGTAAAAAATAATGTCATTAAGGTTTGGTAGCAAATAACCTGTGAAACCTGAAGGAAGAAGGGCAGAGAATACTTCAGCCACCTCTGCATCATCCATCTTTTTGCTCTTCTTCCTATTCTTATATAATCTGGCCCAAATTTCAAACTGGCAACTAATTATGTTATGCCAGTTTAAGACCTCATATGCTTATGGAAGTAGACAGACATTCGCACAATCCATTTACTGTGTGTTCTTTCAGGTAATTCAGTGTTCATATCCAAATGTGAAAGTTTGCAGTGGGTGAATGTTTTAAACTGCATTCACTGTGCTCCACTTAAAAAAAAAGAAAAAAATTCTCTTACTTTGGCCTTGAAATCAGACCCTCATTCTTCTGACCAGGAGGAAAGCAGATCTGGACCAAGATAAGTAGCCAGAATGTAACCCAGCAGAAATGGCCAGATAAATCAAGATTCTGAAATAGACTAAAAAGTTTGGGGAATTCTGTATTTTGGGAGACAGAGGGGGAAAAAAACACAATGAAGACAGAAGCAGTTTTTCAGTGATGTTGAGACAGGTATAACCCTATTACAAAGCCATCCATGGGGTATTTCTAGTGTCCCAGGTTTGTCCTACTTCTCCTCCCAAGGAACAGAACATTGTTTGCCCTGAGATAACACCTTATCCCCCACAAGCCTTAGCTCTGCTGTCCTTATACCAGATCCCACAGCTGCAGCAAGGGAACCTTCACCAGATCTGGGTCATTAACCTTGGGTTGTGAAGAATATTAGGTCCGTGTATCAGGAAACCCTAGCCCTGTTACTAAGAGACAGGGTGGCCCCTTTAAGTCCAGAACCTTCTAGTCACTGCCGGGGTTAATGTTCAAGCCTTGCCAGCCAGTCAGGTGACAGGAAGAGGAAGGCCAGGACCCTACAAATGGCGAGTGGTGAAGTCCAGAGGGGCAGCAGGGAGGCAGACTCACAATGACTATGGTGCTGTGGCTGCAGTCTCTGTTGGAAGATAGCACCATGCCCAGAGCCATCCTCACGATCATCTAAAGTAAGCAGGCATGTTGCCTTCCTTGTTTAATGTTAACCGGTGGTTTGGGTGAGGCTATTTGGGGAAGGAGGAGGCCTCACTGGGGGCTCACTGGAGTGTGGGGACCCCAGCACCCGAGAGGGCACAGCACGTTGCGGGGCTGTGGACAGCCCAGGCACCAGGGAGGCGCAGTGCAAGACATGCCAGAGTGGGCGCAGCATTTTTGGGTGCACCAACCCCAGCGCCAGAGCGGGCGCAGAATTTGGGGGTGAGCTGACCCCAGCACCAGAGAGAGCACAGTATTCAGGGCTGAGTAGACCCCAGTGTCACAGAGGAGCCCGAGTGAGGGGTTTTTTTGAGAGCTAGAGCCTTGGAGTCAAACCCTGATTAGTGGGTGGGGGAGGGGTTTTTGACTGGCAGGCCTAGCTAAAGAGAAAAAAAGGGGTAGACCCACAGCAGCCTAGACCCCAACATAAAGAGGAATTTACAAATACCATCTGCAAGGCTTGGGCTGCAGTGTAGGGGAGGAATGGAGCTGCAGATAGCGCCCTCTGGCATCAGGGCAGGAATGGGCAGCCTCCCGCTTAATTACACCATTAACTAATTACCAACAAGGCATGGCAGGTGAGAAGTTGGGTGGTTGGCCCATAACAGGTGGGCAGGGTCAGAAGAAGATGGACCCCAAAGAGCTCCCCCGCTATAGTTCCCCTTTCCAAAGGATGAGATACCCAGGAATATTACTCTCCTGAGATCACTCTTTACCATAAGCAATCAGTAAGGAAACAAAACAGCAGAAGGATTTATTATATCAAAAGAATGATACAAGAAATCTGACCATGTTGTCTGAAGACAAAAAAAAAGACAAGTAAAGATTCCCATCCTCTTATCTAGCTATAGCCCACTTCCTCTGAGAATCCTGAGATCCAGAGATCAGTCTTCCTGCTGATCTTGTTAGACCTGACAGCTGGGGACCTTGACTCTCCAAAGATCACTTCAAAGTCCCTAAAGTACTTCCATTCTACATCCCCCATCAGCATTGTTCTAACTGCTCATGGGTTTTACAGTCACCTATCAGGGATGCATTTGGTAGCCGTGTTGGTCTGAGACAAAAAGAAATGCAAAAGTCTATAACTCAAGAACCTAGAAATTGCAAACAAATTATCTTATAATTGTTTTTTTAAAATAATGTTTTGCTAACTTTTAGTTGATCCAATAAAAGGTACCATCTCTGAACCAAGAGTTATAGAGCTTTGCATTTCTTATGATCATCTAGGCATTTATTTTCTTCCTGGGTCATTTGGAATTCCTTTAATTAATGGCTCATTTCTCTGAGAAGCCTTCACTGTTGAGGGGTTGAGCTTCTCATTACGGGCAACCAATATCTTGGAAACCATCTTAACAATATCCCCTTCTGCCCATGTCTGGGAATGGTAACTGTTCTTATCCTAGTAACACGATGCGAAGAGACACTTAGGAGTTTTGCCTCCTTTTCCTTTAGGCACTCATTCCTTAGTTCCTTTGACTAAACTATGTCCCCAAATCATAAAGATTAATTCATATAGCCTAATATAATTCATACAATTATAAAAGCAACATAAGTGAATGCAGCTTAGTACTGGCTTTTCAATGAGACCACACATGCCATATCACAAATACACATTCAAGAAAATACTAATCACATCCCACCAACACCCACAATGTGATGGATTTGTGAAAAAGCTTATTCAAGACAGAGAGTGTACTTACAGTGCTTCAGGCCAGAAATTATCAAAACAACTGACTGGATGCTAGGAAGGCAAAACAGATGGGGAGGGTCTGAAATAAAAATATGGAATCAGGAATGGAAAAGGATTGCACTGGATTCTAGTAAGGCAGGAGGATAAGCCTAGGTCGAGACAGAGAAAATGGAAGGAGAGAAGAAGACTTCACAATACTGGGGGCTTATCTGAAATGAATCTAATCCTTTTGAAGGTCACCCATCACTACTAATTGAAAAATATCAGTTGGACAATTGAACAACACTGCTGAATGTGTTCTTTTGGTGTAGGGTATATTGACAAAGGGCAGAGACTTTGTTCTGTAGCAAAAGGGCTGCTAACAAATTGCCACTATTTTAACTTGTCAGAAGGTACATCAGGAAAGAATGATAAGACTTTGAATTATCCTTTTAGAGTGGTAAGTTCACTAAATGAGGTTGCTGTATGGAAATATACATGAGGTAGCGCAGCTTTTCTAGGTTTCTAGAAGAGCCACAACTTTACTATAAGAGTTGGATTTAATAAACTCCACATTGCCTAAAAGATCAGGGCCAAGACCTGGACTGGCACAAATCAGAAAAGGCAGCTTCAACAGAGCCCAGTTAGTTTGTATCAGCTGAGAATCTAGCCATGGCATTTCAGCAGATACAATTAAGCAGTGACAAAGGAAATGTTTTTGCAAGGAAACAAATGCCAAAACAACCCTCTGGGCACATCGACACATTGCCCAATGGTGACGTAGCTACATGCTACATTGCCATATAGCACACTATGGCAACATAGTGATCATATGGATCTATACATGATCAGCAGCTACGTTGTTGTAGTGGCACACTCCCCCAGTATAGCATGCCACCATGGCAAAATCAAATGTGCTACACACAGTGCAGTAATCTGCACAGTAATCTGTACTGTGCTGTGCTTTAGTACTTCCAAAATGAAGTACTAAAGCACAGTTTAGTACTTCCAAAATGAAGTACTAAAGCACAGTGCTGTTGCCATGTTGCCCTACGGTGATGTGTGGACACCCACTCTGTATCTCACACTTATAGTATACATGGCCCATATAATGCTGCTGAGAATTATATAGTGACTGCATATTCAAGTGCAGTGAGCAAACTACGTTAAAGACAGTAAACAAGAAATATCAAACAACTATTTTTTTTTTAATTGTACCCCATTGATTCGGTCTTTCTCCCATTGAGGTCAATACAAAAGTTCCACTACTGAACTAGAGTTCAGTGCTACTGATTTCTATACTAGCACTGGGCCAGGAATGAACTTTCCATATCAAAATCATTTAAGAAAATACAGGATGGGAGTCAGTTTTCACTATATGCTCCTTTTGGTTAAAGTCAAATATATTTGAATTGATATTTGTCAGGCAAATACGTATTATACCACATGCCTCTAAATAAAGTATGCATCTTGCTTTTGGAAAGTAGAAGGTGTGTGTTGGGGGGGAAGTTTTGTTTGCCCCTCTGCCCTTCCCCAGAGTCATGTGATATCACAGAGCAAGTCTTCCTGGAAACATGAAGTGTCCAGGAAGTGTGGCAGGAGGAAATTCTGGGTATGGCAGGTCAGCAACAAAGCTATCCCCCAGGCCTTTGCAAGGACAATCAAAAGACTATGACTTCTTTACTGTAAGCAGTTCTTTATATCAGTTCCATACTCCAAGCCTGGTCAAAATACTACAGACTGCATACAGCAGCTCACACAGAAGACACTGTATTTTAATATTCCTTTTTGTTTTTATTCCAGCAAATAAAAATCATCTTTCCTTTCTAAGTCATGCACCCCAGTTTTAGGGGGCTGATTTTTGGGGAAAATGTGTGTGTCATATATATAATTAAATGTGGTATTTAGCAAACATTTTCCACATATTTTCCTTTAAATCTTTGCATATGTAGTACAGATTCCAAGGATATTCACTTGAAATCTTATTAATAGGGACCTATTTAATTCACGGAGTGCTCCTCCCCTCCCCCAATTTCATGGACAGAATGTGGGCTCTGGCAGCCATTCTATAGTTGGAGTGCAACAGGTTGCTCCACACCTCTGATTGGCTGAGGGGCCCCAGTGACCCTGTACCTCACTGATGATTAGTTCTGGGGACTGCCTGTCATGTGGCCCTGCCCCTTACCACTGATTGGCTTCAAGCAATGTCCATCATGCAGCTTCCCCACTGATTGACAGACAGGGCTGGGGCCACAGGACAGGCAACCCTCACAGCCAATAAGTGGTGAGGGGTGCGAACCACAGGCATTTTGCCTGCAGCCCTTTAAGCAGGCAGGCCCCCCTTCCCCTCCCAGCTGAGCTGCTGCAGCATGCTGAAGACTGCTGGTTTCATCTGAGGAGCCAGCGTTTTCTTTTCTGTAGGTTTTTTCCCCATGGATTTTGCAGGCATTGCCTGAATTTCATGTACAATGTATTCCATGAAATCTGCAAAATGTGAATTTGGTAGGTCCCTACTTATTAAACAATCATCTGATGGAAGAGATTGAAATTGGTCTATCTCTGCTTTAATTAGGGTCAGTGGCAAATGTTGCAATAATTTAAAAGAAAGTGGAGTTACACTAATCCTGACTACTTAAAAAAATATCCTAACCCTAATGGATGTCACATGTTAGAAATTACAGATTAAAATTTTGTCCTCACAGTACATCAAATATCCTTATAAGAAACATCCTCCAATACAAAGCATGTGTGTGGAAAATTTAGAATTAAATTTAGATTAGTTGTTTTACTTGGGGGTCTGATTCAACTCCCAGTTAAAGAAAAGAGAAAGGCAGTGGGTGATATAGTGGCCAGTGCAATACATTATAAATCCTTTTACATGAATTAACACTGAATTAAACCACTGAAATGGCTTTCTGACTTTAGGAGAAAGTGGACTGAGCTTGACTGTCCAATGGAAAACCCCCAGAGTAGCAAATGGTAAATCTCAACTAACCAATAGAATCTTGGACATGAACTTCTGTAAGAAGGACTGAAAGGATCAGAACTTTCCATTTAGAGTGTAGGAAATTGATAGAGATATACAAAACAATCATTAGTAGAGAAAAGGTAAATGAGATGGTCCTATTTAAACTCTCTCCTAATACAGACTTACATGGATATCCAACTAAACTGATTGACAGCTGAATGGATAAAAAGCAACACTCTGTAAAGCTTGAGCATATGAAATATTTACAATGGTGTACTTAATTCTTCAGAGTGCAAAAGGATTGTCACTGGTAGGTGTTATAGGCTTTGGCTCCTTCTTGGCTGGTGCCTTGCTCCCCAGTGACATCAGGGTGAGACCTGAATTCGGCACCACTGAGGTAGTTCAGGTGCTGCTCCTACTTGCCTGCCATGTCTTTGATGTTTTTATTTTTTCTTTTGGGAGGCAGTTCGCTGTAGGTAGTCTGAGGGAATCTAAGCCCTGGGTCTCTTCATGGGACTCCAGCCTCCCCTTTACCCCATCCTCACCACATCCATGGCCAGGGTGGACTCTGTTTGAAGCCTAGGGGGTGCCTGGGAGAGGTGGCCACCCTGTGTCAGGCCCCTGATGGGTCTCTCAGGGAAGCCTCCATGGGGCCCACGCCTCTTCCCCTTTTGAGACCATCTGACCTGCGGCTGGACTGTCTGCCAGTGTTCCTCATCCGTCTTGCATGGGGCTTCTTTCTCCTCTGTGCCTCCCTCACTGCTGTGTTGCCCTGGGGTGTTGTCAGTCCCTCAAGGCCATTCTCTGCCACAGTACCTGGGGCTTCTGTGGGAGCCTTGTCTCCATTTCATGGTGTCACTGGGGGCTGCTCTTCTCCGGTGGAGCTCCCCAGCATCCCTCTGCTCCCAGGGCTTGAGTTCCCTGGTTTGCCTGCTAACATTCCCCAGCAGTTGCTAGGCTTCCTGCTCCCTCCCTTGGGGTTCACATCCCCTAGATCTTCAGCCAGCTTCTCCCCACTGGCATTCAAGTATCCTCTCTGTTGGCCTCCAGCTGCATCCCCAGCTGCTTTTTGAGCAGCCTGTACCTTTCTCAGGCCATGCCCCCTGTGCGTGATGATTTGCAGGCTCAGGCAGATCTGGAACTGCTGAATCTGCCCCGGAGTCTCTCAGCTGCCACTCTTTGTTGTCCCTGCTGTAAGTATTGGGGTGTGTCAGGAGGGGGTCTGGGGCAAGTTGGGGAGATTTTGCCTCCCCTCTCACAATGATGTACATCCCTAAACTGATGTAAAGCATTCAGATCCACAGTAGAATTACTCAGGAAAAAATCTGGGGTAAAACTACCAGCGTAAGATACAGTAATGTTGGTGCTGTGTGCCCACAGCTTATTGCAGGGTAGCCATTTGCTCAAGTCAAACCTCCTTACTGATTATCTAGTGGTGAGGCACTATAATAGCAGCCTCAGCATAGCTGCTTGTTTGCCCTTTTTTACCCTGGTGGGGAAAAAAAAAAAATACCAATTGCATGGATGTGAATATATTGCACACATCCTAGTCCAAATATTCATAGATAATAAAGCAATAAGGAACCATTTTAATCCTCTAGTCTGCCCTCCTGGGCAACACAAGTCCTAGGACCCCCTGAATTTCTGTCTGAGTTAAAATATATCTAATAGAAAATATTCAGTCTTATCCATGAAAACTCTGGGGAAGTTGTTTCAGTTGTTATTTATCACCACTGCTAAAAATGTTTTCCATTTTTAGTTTGAATTTGTCAAACTTCAACTTGCAGTCATTGGATCTTGTTTTGCCTTTCTGCTAGATTGAAGAGTCCTGTATCATGACACTTCTTCCTCCTGGGGCAGATCTTTATAGACCACAATGAAGTCACTCCAACCTTCTGTCTGTTGAGCTGAATAGATCACAGTCATAGAATCACAGAAAAGTAGGACTGGAAAGGACCTTGAGAGGTCATCTAGTCAAGCTTCCTCCACAAAAGCGGGAACATCCCCATCCAAACTATCCCATACCAGTGCTTGTCTACCCTATTCTTCAGCTATACAATCAAACATATCATACAGGTACAAGGCCTATTGCCTGAAAAAACAAAAGCACCCTAACCTGCCACAGGTAAAGCAGGGGAACAAGGGGAACCATTCCTGTATGGGTCATTAAAGTACAATGAAGAGATCCAGTATTAAAATGGGGATTCTTAAATGTTTCAGAGTAAGTAAGTGCAAGGAATAAGTGCAAAGTGCTACATATAAGAAGAAAGATTTACCAACACACCTACAGGCTGGAAGGTGATTTTCTAAGCAGCACAGCAGCAGAGAGGGATCTCAGAGTCATAGTTGACTCTAAAATGACCATGAGTCATCGATGTGATGAAGTGATAAGTAAAGCCAATTGTACACTTCCATGCATTAGAAGGTGCATCACAAGCAGGTCTAAGGAGGTTATACTTCCCCTCTGGTAAGACCACATCTGGAGTACTGCAACCAGTTCTGGGCACCGCACTTCAAGAGGGATGTGGATAATCTTGAGAGGGTTCAGTGGAGGGCTACTCACATGGCTACGGGCCTACAGGTTAGATCCTACAAGAAGAGATTGAAGGACCTGAATCTCTTCAGCCTTCACCAAAGAAGGTTGAGAGGGGATCTTGTAGCCATTTATAAATTAATTGACTGGGCATCAAGAAGTAGGGGATACTCTGTTTACCCTGGGCCCTACTGGGGTTACTAGGGACAATGGATATAAACTGACAGAGAGCAGATTTACATTAGACATTAGGAAGAATGTCTTTATGGTGACGGTTGCCAAAATCTGGAATGAGCTTCCAAGGGAGGGGAGTGTATTTATATTAATAAACTTTTATTTATAAATTATTTTTTCTGTATACCATAACCTATCACCCAATGGAGAAAATAAAAGAAGGAATCCATGATTAGTAATATGTACCTTTCTCTGAAGTATCTGGTTTTGATCACAATCAGAGGCAAAATTGTGCACTAGATTGAAAACTGGCCTGATGCTGCATTGCAGTTCAGTAATAAGGCTGAGCATACATTGCTTTAAATTACATTTTTTAGTTTCTTTAGCACATAAAATTGTATTATATACAGTGAAAATTTCTTGATTTCTTATCGTATTTTACAAAATCAGCTAGCTCACTCAACAGGGTGTAATTTTGTAGTTGTTTCTTCAGGTCATAAAAACATGAGGTAAAGTACTAACCAAAATAAAAAAGGGACTATAAAAATAGTTGTGCAACTGCCAAGGGAGGTTATTGAACATGTTCATAGTTAGGCTTGACACGCGTCTTACACAGGTGGTTTATGAGTAATGAAATAAGTTATGCCACAATGATGGTGAATGGCCTGGATGATAAACTAGAGGTAACTTTCTAAGTCATTTCATTTGACAAATTAGAAACAAATATTTCACGGGTCTTTTTTCTAATGATGTTAAAATAAACTCTTTAAAAATATGCCTTTATTCTATGATGTGTAGAAGGTACTTGAGGTCACCAGACTACATTTTTTTTTCCTTTTAAATGTCTTGAAAAGTTATTCCCATCCATAGAACACAGTAGCCACTAGTCCAAAATGGGTCCTTTTCTTTGTCATTTAAAAAAATTGGAGGCATGCTTGATGCCCCCAAGGAGGGAACTATAACACATGGCACACAGCAGAATATGAGTAATAATGACAACACTAAAGACAGGGGCTGATGGGTATTGGAAATGATCCCCTCCTGACTGAAGAAAAGTTTATTCAGGGTGATGCAATTAATTTTTTAATTGCTCACCCACTAATGGCTATGTCCTAATGAGATCAAAACCATTACACTTTTCTTTCATCTGTTGTTGAATAATTTGTTTAGAGAAGAATCGCTTGCTATCAGAAGATACGTTTTAAATGGGAATAATCCGAAAATTGTATAAAACAATTATGCATTCACTATGGTACAACTTTAGTCCTTGAGAATACAATACAATCATTAAAAATATTGGGCCAGAGCCTTACTTGGTGTAAACTTCTGTAGTTCCTCCAAAGCCCATCAAGATAATCAGGATATACCATATTGCATTGGCTGCAGTTTTAGCCTTGCAAGTTTTGCAGCTAAATGTAAGACTTCACATCATGTCACAGTGCCATTTCAACAGAAGATTAGCCAAAACTAAAGGGGTCAAAAGGAGGTGGAATTCCATTTTGTAGGACAGAGAAATGGTAATAAGATATTTGCTATCGTTACATCTCTGCAGAGCCTCCCATACTGAACTAATATCTAAGAGCAAACATGTTCATTTACATCTCTGTACAACCATGTCTTTCATGTTGCTTTCTGCCGTCTTGTTAATGATGTAAAGTGGTAAAACACTTTTCAGGCTGCTTAAAATTCCATGAATTATGAATATTTTTGGTTTCTGGGTATATCTCATCAGGATCAAAAACAAATTATGCTTTTCCTTTCATTCATATTTACACAGTTTGGGGAATTGATTTTTATGCTTTCAATCAAAAGCAAGTTAAAGCGAACATATTAAAGTTTACACATATCTGTAAAATTATACAGGCACAATTTAAGGTAATATTGCACAATTTTAAGTAGCTCAGAAGCTCATCCTGAATTATATTTGCAACTGAAATGAAGAGAGGGACATGTAGAATATTTGCTGTCATTTCAAATTGCAGTCTGTAAAAAAATGCTAATTAAAGCAGTGGGTCATATCTTGCAATGTCAAAGAGATGTGACGTTTCCTTTACTTGGAAACAATAATGTGCTGCCGGCTGCTACATGAGTACAAATCTGACAGCTGCCAGGAAAGGGCAGGGAAGCCACATGCTGACAAGATTTCTACTTGTTCACTATTATGTTGAAGACCTGAGGAGAATGAGCATGCCAGGCATGAGAGTTATTCTGATATAATGCAACAGAAATAAAGTTTTAGAAGCTTCTCATATTTTGACTTGTGGGCCAGACTGTACAGAGATCATTTTAGGGTCTGCTAGTAGCCTTAAACAGCTGAAAGTGTACTCACATGGGTAGTAATATTAGGCCCTTGGAATCTTTATAGCCAGGCTGCTACAGGGACATTTGTAAATCCTTGGTCTATCCTTTTATAAGGCAGATAACATTTTCTAGGTGTTTGCACAGAGGACTGATAGGAAAAAATGGCACAAGAATCACCCCCAGACACAAGGTCATTTCCATATGCAAAGTCTAACATATGGGGGGAGCTTTCGTTGTTCTCAAGGGAACAGAATCACGTCTCCCCGAGTAGTCTCTATCATCTCAATGAACGGTACAGCTTCTATACCAGATAGCTCATGGATGGTTCACACTGAAGGCACTTTTACAAGCACAGTGTGCCTCTGCATTGCAGACATTACAAACTGATCATAGAAAAGTTGTGTAGGGGCAGCAGATAACTGGCCATTAGGCAACCTGGGATGTATTCCTGTCTCCATAGGTGATGCATAGGGGATGCACTTGCCTCTCCTGAGAGCTCTGGTCCCCCCCCGAGAAGTAGTGCTGGCACTTCTGGATGTGTCACCAAAACTTCTGGATTCGGTGTCCAGCTGTGCCCCTCCCCTACAACTGCTTATGCTGCTGCAGCCACCTGCGGACAGTCCCTGCTCGGTTCACCCTCACCGCTGATGCCTGTGCCACCACCTGCAGGCAGTCACCGTCCCCCGCCAGCCTCAGGAGGCACACAGTGCCTACACTTGCCTCTTTCCATGTTTGCTGATCCCTAAACAATACTACACATTTTCCTTTTAAAAGTAAAGATGAGTAGCCTTGTGTTATGCGAGACCTCTAAATGTAATAAGTGACCTTAAAGCTCATTTCCCCTTATGGGTTTCTCCACCCTTGCCTATCTAAACTATGAACTCTTTAGGATAAGAATGTATTTGTGTAGTGTCTGTGGTGATGAGATAAGAACTTGAATTGCGGGGTGGTCTATGAAAACTGTTGTAATGCAAATGAAAAACGGCAGTCACTTAAAAAAAGTGTTGCACTTATTACTACTACATTGCAGAAATTGAATAATGGTGCTTCTTGATCTATAAACACACATTGCCACATATTTTTCACAATCTCCTTACTGCTCTATGCAATGACCTCCTTGGAAGCCTAGAAATAACTTTTGCTTTCTTTACTACATTTTCCAGTCCTTTGTCATGTCTATATATGCTTGTTTGTCATGAAAGCAGGGCCACTGCCATTTAGATAGCAAGGTCTTCCATTTTCCTTAAAAAGGAACAAAAGAATTGAAGCATTTGTTCTGAAGAAAAATATTGAAATAATTAGATGGCCTTTACATAGAGGTAAAAAGAAGGGCCAGGGGAAGTTAAATTTGGGGCTAACCAACCTTGACAGTATTCCATAGACTATTTATGCAGATGACATATGGTCATAAATAGTTCATTTTTCACTGTGACTTTTTGAATTCTAAACTCCATAGAGGGCAACAACCTCTTAGAGACCAATTTGTTTTGATGTAGGACTGTGCTACCCACACTCACAATGGTGCATTTACTGCTAAAATTATCCCCATTCACTTCAGTAGAACTATTCCGGTAAGTAAATACTAAGTGGCATAGGTAAGAGTTTCAGGTTATGAGTTATAGGCACCAAAGGCCTTTGGATCTGTAATTACTGGTATGCAGACATATTCCAATGCCTGCATGTAGGTGGTACAGGATTGGGGTAACCTTGAAAGAGCCTGGTCACCAACAAGTTGTCAGTGGGCATGTCTACTCATGCTATTGATGTGACTGAATAAACTCTGGTGCAGTTTAATTTAGTGCTCTTGGACACAGCATTTACACATACACCTGCTATCACAGCATGTTGAGCCAGGATGGAGCAGCCCCGGTTGGCAGGGGACCCAGGGAGTTAGTCTGCCAGCCTGGTATTTAGACATGTTAGTGCCAAATCATGTAGAAGGCCTGACAGGGTGGCTGCTGAGTGACTAACAGGTACAATGATGCATATGAAAGCTCATGCCTCTGAACCACTTAGTCACTAAGATGCCACCCTATCATGTCTCCTTCAATGTGATCTTCATATAAGAATATGAATATAAAGTATGTTTCAAAAAAGGAAAGGTATGTCTCTCTCCAGTAGAGTCTTATTCTTCAGGCCCTGGTAACACAACAGAAGAAACATCACTGATTTTAGTTGCTTTTGTATCAGCACTTTTCTTCATTTTAAGAAAAAAATGTTACTTTTTCTAATTATTGGGCTAGGTTGCACAGATTCTGTTTGAATCTTTTATCGAGGTTCCTACAAAAATACTGCTAGTAGCTTTATCAATCCCTCTGTAGTTCTGCAATTGATTCCAGCTCACCTCAAAGTCTCATTTCCTCAAGGAAAAAAAAAGCCAAACTGCCTTAACCTTTGCACATGATTTATAGTAAATCTGCTGCATTGAATCTATTGTTCAGACCTGTTTTCCATTTCTCTTGCCCTGTACGGCACTTTCTGTAAGGCAATAACACAGTTTTCATTGGTTGATTTATTCTAGGAACTTAATTATTAAACCCCAACTCTGGATGCTATAGTTCCCTCCTAGTCTGAACGACCAAAAAAAGCAAAGGCTTCTGATGATGGAGGGCACTTGTACATGTGATGAGGGGTTAGTCCGTAGGGTTGCATTCTATGCCCCCTAAATTGCAAAAGTGGGGTTTTAATTGAAATCCATCATTTCAACTTAGCGGTATTATTTCTGCCTGATCGGGTTTTTTTTGTTTTGTTTTTTGGCGGAACTTGCCCGCAGCCAGAGGCAAGCTGTTGGCAAGCCAAATGGCTCCCTCAGGAGCCATGTGCTAGAGCTTAGCCATAGATTAGTAATCCTTTGCTCCAGGATTCCTCAGGGTCTTTGCTTTTGGGAACTAAAAGGTCTTGCCATTTCCATGCAGGCTGCTTTCTTTTAGGTTAATTAGAGTAATGAGAGTGGCTTTCTCAGACACAGCATAGGTAGGGTGACAATAAATCATGAGCTTGGGGTGTGTATGTGTATGCAGGGTCAATGCACGCACTACCCCTCCCTTCCCTATCACTTTAGCTTGTTCTCGATTGTCTTAAGCATAGTATGGTCATCCTAAGCATAGGCCATGACCATGAATGATATATAACAAAACAAGGAGATGGGGACAAATATTAAGAATATACCTTCAAAGGCAGTTGTCAGCCAGAGTGCTGAGGCACCCTGGGGCAGCTCAAGGTCCTTTTAAGGTTGCCACAGGGTGCCACACAATGCTACTACTATTAGATGTGGAAACCCAGAGATTTCTAATAAGAGCCTATAGTGTTAAAAATATTCTCTCCCATTGTGGAATTTTTGAGTTCTTTGACACAAGAAATTACTGTTTTGTTTTTTCCTAGTCAAAAAATGAGTGAAAACTAAGAACCAGAATTTTCTAAGAGGTGCCTTGAATCTAACTGTCGGGGAAAACCGAAGGATCGGGCCCCAAGGTCACGGTGGG
>NW_017728886.1:19649848-19663059 GCF_001723895.1 Crocodylus porosus
CAATGATTGACAGCTCCGCAGGTCACCCAGGGGGCAAGGACTGGGTGAGCCTTGGAAATTTCCACTCACAGCTTCAAACCGCGCATGTCAGTTTAACCTCTTCTGTACTGGCAGCACATACTCAAAATTTTCCATGACACTAACGAAGCATGGCTGGAGTCTAAAAAGGTTGAGAACCACTATTCAAAGGGAAATCTATATGGAACCTAGATATTTACATTGGTTAATTTCCTTTTGACAAGGGGGAAAAGAGGAACAGTGAACATACCTGACTATATGATTGAAAACCGAAGAATATAGGGACCCACCAGAAATGAAGAAAAAATAAAGGATACAAAATTTACAAATATGAGACTGAATACTGTCCCGTGATGTAGACAAAACATTGTGCGGTTTTGATCCCTGGGTGCCAGGACAAACATGGCACACAGCAGAATGTTTAATGTTATAAAACAGAGGAATATTTCCATTAATGTTCATCCACGTGGAGAACAAGTGGTATGAATGAAGGGGAATCACATAGTCAAGGTTCAAAAATCCCTGTCTGTCATCTATTTCCTGGCATATCACAAACACATCACTCCAATCCCATAGTCAAGAAGGACTTCTATACAGTTCTGGGGAAATGACCAAAACTGGCATCCACATAGAAACTGAAACACTCTATCCTGAGTGGATAGAAATTGTGTGGAGTGGAGGATCATTTAAGTTAATTAGCTCAAGAAAGGTCCTGTATTGATATACACATGTGTAACTGTACTTAGTTTCTGTGGCTTGCTTTCCCTGTTTACACATGCATAGAATACATAGAATCATAGAGAAGTAGGGCTCTATTGAGTCCAACCCCCACTTGAGCCAGGACCATCCCTATTGAAACCATCCTATTGTCTATAAATAGATTGCGACAAATGTACCAAAACTACATATTTAGTTCCTTTTTTTAAAACATGGAGGGTTTTTAGCATTCAGAGTTTCAGAAAGTTTATCCTGACATGTCCAAAAACTGACCAATATTTCATAAGTTTGTTTACTGCAAATTCATGGAAATTATGAAATGGTCATAAATAACTACCCTTCATACAAGCCTTTGTTCTATCTGTTATGTAGCTGGTTACCCGGGCTGTATGGAGTGGGGGGACACCACCAGAATCACGCTGTTATTATGGAGCTGGCAGTTAAAAGCATATTCATTTTTAAATGAGCTATTATTATCCACATTTCTGATGTAAAAATATAGAAAATAGATGCATGAAAAGACTTATTTCAAGGCAAAATATTCATTAACGGTCTCTAAATGCTATTGAGAAAAGAAGATGGTGTTATAAAAAAAAGCCGTTTTTCACACTTCAGCATGGGATGCAGTCTAAGCATAACACAGTCATTTGTAAACTCAAAAATCACGGCTGTAGCCTTTGGATAATTCTCAAAAGTAATCATTGTTGTTATGAATATGTTTGAAAAAATTATGAAATCCTAATGTTATAATACTACAAAGATTAACCAGGGTAATCTGAATGCTCATTTTCATTCTGAGATGATATGCTCTATGTAGAACATCACTGTTAATGTGAAAGACCTGGTTAATCAAAGTCTTTCCTTGCACAGAGTGCAAGAGACACAGTGAAGTGATTTAACCTTCAGAGTATCAGCTCCTGTAATTGAACCACACATTTTTATTCACTGGGAAACAAGAGTCTATTGATGGTTTGTTGAAAATGACAGAAAAAGGAGGACAAGGATTTTGTTAAGTTCAAGAAGATGGAATATAACATTTTATTCTACCGTCATGAAGCAAACAGGCACATATCGAATATATCAATAAGAGCATGAACAGGCTCATTACTTTTTCAAATACAGAGAAGAAAAATATAGGCAGGATTGTAACAGGAATAAACAGATGCAGCAGGACATATTCTTTTATTGATCTACCATCAGTAGAGGCAATGTATTAGGTTTTATACACAAATTCTAGCACAACTGCATGAACACCTGCTGTATGATTGTAGTGCCTCAAGATAAGTAATTTATTTTCATTTAGATTAGGAATGCTGTATGACAAGCTTCAGGGGAAAAAGTGTATCAGGCTAAAAAGTACATAATTAGCTGCTCATGTAACTGTGGACAGTCCCACTGTCCAGAGAAGATCAATGAGAGATTCAAGGGATTTTTAAAGAAAAAAGAAATCACCTCCTGTGACTCTATGACTCCCTCCCCTACAACCCCAGCATGAAAAAGGAAGAAATTAGAGAGGATAAAACAACATACATAAGTACAAAGGAATTATTGGAAAAAGCTAATCACCAGCAAGTTGGTTTATTACTACAATGTAAGGGAGCATACATTTCCATAAAAGGATGAAACTGAACAAAAATAAAATATAAATGAATGTCAAAGAAAATATTCCCAATAGCAAAGGGTGAAGAATAATTTCCTAAGTGAAGTGGTCGAAGTTCTATTACTCGGGTCATTTAAAACTAAACTGGATAAAGCTTTGGAGATTTCAACACAAAGAACTATCCTGTATGGACTAAATGATCCAATAGTTTTGGGTTTTTTCCCATTTTAAATCAGTGAGTTTAGCAAGACAAGTTCAGCCTGATACAGTAAAGGCACACACTGTAAGATAGTTACAGCATAAACAATGGATATGCAAGGAATAAGAAAAAGGTATATTCAGAGATAAAAACAAGAGAATGGTAAGGAACTGTAATTCTGCTATTTAATTGGAAGGGAAAGCAAGCAATAAACAACCCCCCCCCCCCGAAATCCTAGTGACTAGTTTGCTTTAACCTCTGCACAAAGTTCTTTGACTCAGATCCAAGTCTGTCCTAAGCCATCTAAAGCTTTTTCCCTCAGTAGCCCAAAAAGTATACCTGAAGCTCATAGGATTGCTGACTCTGAATTTATTCTTGAGGTTTCTGGAATGCCAATGTACCCATGAGACACAACTTGAACATGCCTGCATGATTGCATACATCAGTTATGGATTACAGTGCATAGACTTTACATCAGAGAGGCAGATGCACATGACTATTACATTTGAAAACACACTGGGTCTACTGTATAAATCAGATTTAACATTTAATATTTCTTTTAACGAATTCCCAACCATGTATGGCCTGGATGACTTTTAGAAGTCTCCTGGAGACTTGTATCTAATTCCTGGAGATTCCAGGACAATCCTGGAGGGTTGGCAACCCTTAGCTCATGAGACCAAACCTAGTCCACCCTGGAAGACATTTTTTTCTCTCACATTTTTCAGTAGGCAGCCTTTTGTGCCTGCTATTGTGCCTGGCAGAGGTACAACCTATTTTGCCCTGCAGAAGGATTTCCCCTTCTGGTAATAAAAATGTGACTCCAGGGATGGCTCCTACTCTGATTATGGAAGAGCATAGTGCTCCAACCTTAGCTGACTTGAATCAGCTCAATTCTGACAGTGAAAAAGAGAGATGCCCTGTTGGAATTCAGTGCACTGAACAAAGGGAACTGTACTGATTTCACTGCAAAGGGAGAGAGAACCCACTTTACATCACCACCCACAGTGTCAGGAGTCCTTCCCTCCTTTGTGTTCTAGAGAGGTCCACATTTGTTTTGAATTACATTATGACTGCAAAGTTTCACTCAGCAGTATTCAGGCTAGGCTTCCACCACTAATCTACTAGGCAAAAGGTGGGTGCTGACATTACCAGCAGTGTAAAATTAGGTCCATAGGGAACAGGAGGAAAACAAATGGGAGTGTGGGGCCATTGTTCAACTACTTAGGGGAGATGGTTACTGGCACTTAGGAGAAAAATGAACTCCTGAATGACTACTTCACCTCGGTCTTTCACTGGACCAAGGGAAAAACAATGCCAGGTAGAGTACAGGATGAGCATGGTAGGAATAATCACTTTCCTACTATTGCTGTAGAATTAGTGTATGACCAATTACAAAAATTAGAAATATAAAAGTCAGCAGGACCAGATGATCATTATCTGACAGTACTTAAGGAGCTGGCTGAAGTCATCGTGGAATCCCTGGCGAAACTTTTCCACATCTCGTGGCATCTGGAGAAGTCCCTGAGGACTGGAAGAGGGATGTATCCATTCACAAGAAGGCCAGGAGGATGGACCTAATCAGCCTAACTTCCATCCTATGGAAAATCCTAGAAAAATTCATCAAGCAATCTATCTGCGATAAACTTGCAGAAGGTAAGATTCTGAATGACAGCCAGCATGGCTTCATCGCAGGCAGGTCTTGCCTTACCAACCTCATCTCCTTCTATGACCAGGTAATTTGCAACCTGGATAAGACAGAGAAGGTGGACATTGTATTACCTAGACTTCCAAAAGGCCTTTGATCTAGTATTCCACGATGTCCTCATGAGAAAATTGGAGGATTGTGGGCTTAACTCCAAGGAAGTCAGGTGGGTAAGAAACTGGCTACAGGATAGGACCCAGAGAGTCATAGTAAATGGATCTGCGTTGTCCTGGCAAGAAGTAGGCAGAAGTGTCCTGCAGGGGTCAGTGCTTGGTCCAGTACTTTTCAAGTCTTTATTAATATTTTGGATGTGGGGGTGAAGAGCTCACTGGCCAAGTTCATGGATAACACCAAGTTATGGGGATGTGTGGTCATGCTTGAAGATAGGCTAAAGATACAGAAGGACTTAGACAGGCTTGCAAGTTTGGCAGATTAGAATCTGATGAAGTTCAGCATTGAGAAATGTAAAGTGCTCCACCTCAGGATGAGAAGCCCCTAACACACCTAAGGGTTGGAGGCACCAAGCTGACTAGCACCACAAATGAAAGGGACTTGGGGGTAATAATAGACCACAGTATGAATATGAGCCGGCAGTGTGATGCTGTAGCCAGTAGGGCACATAATACTCTGGCGTGCATCAATCAGTGCATATCCTGCAAAATCAAGGAGGTGATTCTTCCGTTCTACTCAGCACTGGTAAGACTACAGTGGGAGTACTGCATCCAGGTCTGGGCACCACACTTTAACATGGGCATGGACAAGCTTGATAGAATCCAAAGAAGAGACACCCACCCATATGATCGGAGCCTTACATGGCAAGCCATACAAGGAAAGGCTGAGGGACCTGGGACTCTTCAGCCTGAAGAAAAGAAGGCTGAGAGGGGACCTGATAGCAGCTTACCACTACACTAGGGGCGTATATCAAGGGCTCGGTGAGCAACTGTTCACCGGGACACCTGAGGGGAAAACTAGGAATAATGGCCACAAACTTCTGTAAGACCAATTGAGGCTCAACATTAGGAAAACCTTCTTCACAGTCAGGATGTCCAGATTGAAATTAGCTTCTTCCAGGGATGGTGCAATCAAGAGGAGACTAGACAGTCACCTTGCTGGGGTTAGCTGGGCCCCCAGTTATCTTTCTTGCTTGGTGCAGGGGACTGGACCCAAAAATCTTCTGAGGTCCCTTCTGTCCTTACTATCTATGAAAATAGGAAACACAATCACTGGACCAGTCACACTCCATCTTCCTGGCTCCCAGGACTGTTTATGGATTTTTTTTATTAGGCATTGGTTAAAAAAGTGCAATACTGTGGCAGCATCCTAGCTCATAGTTTTGTGCTTAAACCATTTATTTGATAACAGAGAGATGACTTTGGATCACCTCTGGGTGAGGTTGGCCTAAAACCCAAATATATGGCTTCCTGGGAAAATGCTGGTATAACTAGGCTACTGGGCAAAAGGTGGCTGTGGACATTAGCAGCTATGTCAAAGAGTGAATGAAGGTCCTGGCTTTATATTGAAGTCAGTGGGCACGTCTACATGTTCCTTAATGTGCCTTAGGTACTGCGCATTTTTAGTACTTGCTTAATAAAGCACTAACTAAATGCAAAGTAACTAGCGTTACTGCACAGTAGCACCAGTGCACAATTTTTCATGCTTCTTACCACACATTAGCCTAATAACACTATGAAGTAGGCTATTAGCATGGTTTTTAACTGCAACGCTACTGCACAGTGTTATTAGGCTAATGCTCAGTAAGTGTCTTGTGCAGATGCACCCAGTGTGACTCTTAGTAAGGTGTTCAGGTCCAGGTAGGCATCTCCCTTCAAACAGTCTGGTTTCTGATATGATGGAAGCACATCTTTAGTAGTTCCAAGTGTGCTCCCATAACTCTGAGGAGTAGCAGTCCGGATAACTCATTTACATATTCCTATTAGGTATTTATAATATGCCAGGCTTCCCATTATCCTCTTAGAGTCTAGGGAAGCTAGATGGTCTGAAGGCCAGGAAAAGAAATGGCTTACCCTGGTTTACCCTTGGCCACACTATATCCATTGAGGCCAGGTAGACCTAGGTGGCGAGGATGACCGAGAACCCTATTAATGCTCCCAAATCCAGAAACTCCCATTGGGCCTGTATCAGGATTCCCAGAAACCCTCAGAATCGCCATCTCCAGATCAAATTATCTCTAGGGCTGGTGATCCTCAGGACTTCATCTTGATCTGAAATGTCTCCATCTGAAGCTTCTTTTTTTCCCCAAGATCAATCTCTGCCACTCCAGCACAGTGATAGGAAAGACAGTCATGATGAAACTTGGCTGCTGCAATGATCGTGACTAGCACTGCCCTCCTATACTGGTAAATAAGGCAGCTATGTTTGTAATTGGGTCTGGAACTAGTTTTGGATTGAGCTTGGTTGCTCTGTTCCAGGAATATGATTAGCTGTGCCTTCTTGGCCTTCCAAAAGGTTAGACCTCTCTCCTGAAAATAACCCTCTTCTTGGAGGTTGTTTATATACCGAACCCTCAGCTGTGGCTTTGGGTAGTCATTCTGGTATGCCACATCTGCCACCACTTGCCATGGAGTAAACACTACTTTTGAGAGGAAAGCTTTGCCTTGGGACTCCCCAAGAAACAGGATTTTTCAGTCTTCCTTTCCTGAGGACCCCCATGAAGCCAGCCCTGGTGTGGCTTCAAAAGGGGCAAGCCTCTGTTTGAGATGGGGGGTGCTATAGATCATGGAGGAAGCCAGGGGCTGAGAAGAACCAGGTCTCAGAGCTCCTTCATTTTAGGTCAGTTCCCAGAAAGGAGAGGATTTTTTTTTCTTATTCAAAGGGGGAGAAAGGGACTGTGGGAGGGTCACAGTGTCAATGTCCCAAAAAGCAGGACAGAAAGCTCAGCACCAAAAAAGTCTTTATTGTGCCATTACAGTTCCCTCTGTCCTTCCATGGACTCCACTCTGTCTGTCCTCCCTGGGACCACCCTTTCTTCACCTTCAGCATGAGCCTCACTCATTCTCCTCAGGTCCCAGACAGACACACTTGCAACCACACAGTTACAAAGCTACAGTAATAGCCTGGGGAAAATGCTCACCCAATAAAATGTAATGTAAGGTCATAGAGAAGTGAAGCAGTCTCAGCTGCCAGGCCCAGGCTGCCATTTTCCTCTGGGGTTAAAGGGGCGTATATAGGTGTCACACTCATGAAACTATTTACAGCAAAGCCTGCTCACACTGAACTCTGAAATGTTCCCTTGTAGACTGCAGTGCAGGCCAGAAGTCAGCCCACTTAGCCTCTTCCATCACATCTCTCCCTCCTTTAAAAACTGAACAGAGATGAATCACTGCAACCAAGCAATCAGGGAAATTCAACTCCCCCTTTTCATGCATTGGCAATCACACTTACATTACTTTTAATGTTCATCACATGCATGTTGGAATATGGTAGGGCCAGACTCAGCAGTTTGGCATTGGTACCTTTCAGCTGATTTAACCAGGCCAGTGGGAAATGATCTGTGTACACTGTGAACTGTCTCCCAGATAGTTAGGGTTCCAACTTCTAAAGAGCTCACACAATGGCCAGATGTTCCTTTTCAATTGTTGCACAGTTTTTCTCCTTGGAGAGCAGCTTTTGGCTCAAGTACACAATGGGGTATCTATACCTGGAGCACCTGCCCACACTAACATTGCTCCCAGCTTCTCTGCTGAATGGCCATACAACCTGGTGACACTCAGCCCTCCCCATTCACTTATCAGAATCCTAAAAGCCTAATCCTGTGGGATTGCTCACTTGAAGCAAGGCACATACATTTTAGGTACCATGGCATCTGAATGGAGGTGCTTTTAGATTTGATTAGGACCTCACCCTAGATGCCTAGGTGTCCATCAATAAAGAGAAGATACATGCCTAATTTATTCCAAAGCCTTTCAGGATCCCAAATAAGACATTCACTCACCTAGTGTCCTACAGGCTCCAATCTGATAGGAATGCCTCCAGGACTGTAGTAAAACACTATCAGAGGACAATGTGTTGCTCCTCCTCATTCTCAAAATCCTACTGGTTAAAGCACTCCTCCAGGCTGCTGGAGGGCTGAGTTTAATTCCATCCTTTGCCTGAGGGGGATTTGAATCTATATGCACTCAGGTAAATGCCATAGTCAGTCTACGGAGTCATCCGACCTCTCAGCAAATGAACATTTAAATTATTCATGCAAAGTAGAACAATTTCAACAGGAGGAACTGAGATTTACCCCACCCACACCATGCCCTGTGTCCTGATGGTTGAAGCATTTATATGAGAGGTGGATGATGTGATTTCAAATAATTTCAGGCAGAGATCCTGGGTCTTCCAGACCATGGCTTTAACCAATGGATTCAGAAGTAGGAGTACCTCCTTTTCTGGATTTTTTTTTTTAAGTTTTAGTTTGTGATTAGCTCCAGGAGATTCTTCAGGGCTATGAACCCTGAGTGGAGGGAGGCATTTAGGAGTTAAGGCACACTCTTTGTTTTAGTATTTCCTAGTGGCTAGTTTAGGCACCTCCACAGGTAACATCCTGGCTTTTCTGTTTCCAGATCTTAGAGATATAATGCTTCCCATGCATTGAATAGGTAGTTAGGATTTCTAATTTTGGGGCCTTGAATTACTCAGCTGGTTGTATAGATGTTAGGTTTTTCAATGCTGAATGTTTTGATGTCTATGGTTTTTGTGCATGTAGCCCTTTATTTCTCATTATACAATGGAACCTGATGCTATTTGAAGGCTTTGGGAATTAATGTAGTATAAATGATAAATAATCATGGTCATCAGCAGTCAGTCACCTCATCAGGCCCACATCAAGCCCCCCTGAGTAACCATTGTAATGATTTTTGCAGACTCCTGGAGGCTCAAGATGAGGCCCTGGGTATTAGGAAGTGAAAAACACCATCACTGCTTTAGAGAGAAGACAGGCATGCTGCAGGAAGGATTTCTAACTTGTAAAGCTTTATCTTTATTATAGTATTTCACTTGCTTACTTAATACAAATTATATCTAATGTAAAAGAGCAATTTAAGAAGGTAATTGGAAGAAAAACTCTTCATAAATATTCTGTCAAAAGATTTTTTGAATGAAAATACTGTGGGGTTTTTTTGAGGACATGGAAAATTTCCCGAAAAAAACCCAACAGATTATTTTAAATTTTCCTTTAACCCCCTTCCCTCTTCAAACCTCAGCATCCCCTCCCTGTCCCTACCCCTGTGTTTTTTTAGGAAAAGAATGAATAGGCACTAATTAGAACTTTTTTTTGTTATGAATCCCAAACTCCCATTGAAATCAATGAGCATACCTTGACTACTTAGAGTGCAGCATTGTGCTCTTCATTTGTATGCCTCTGTGCATAGATGCAAAATAATAGGTAGTAATAATTCATCAAAAATAAATCGTGCAAGACTAAACTGCTTTTCCTTCTTTGCTAAGATAGCAGCCTTCATGGATAAATATACTACAGAGTCCCTTGTCCCACGTACGTATGTTGTACGCACTGTTTTGCATGCATACTTGTTCAGTTATTTGTGTAATTGCCACAAATGATGTTCCATATGCTGTGATATCAGAGCACGAGACCAGCAAACTTGCCCTTCCTTACTCAATAAAAATTTTACGCCTCAGTGATTGGAATTTGTAATGAGGTCTGTGAGAGATCATAAAGAAGTAATGGGGTATCAAGGATGCCCCTTTTGTCCCAGTACATCTCCTTAGAAGCTGTTGGCAAATAACAGAAACAACACAAAACCCTACCTCAAGCTGTTATTAGGGATTTCCATGTAAAATTACCAGACTCAGGAAGAGTGGATGGCTAATATAAGTATCCTAATTTTTACCTGGTTATCCCAACTTCATGAACATCCCTAATTTTGTGGGCTTATTTACAACAATTCTGAGTACTGTGAGGATGCACTAGTACTATTATTTGTGACAAAGAGGATCAGGGTTTTTTAAGTTAAATGCATTTTTCATCAGAAAATTCTGATTCATCAAAACTGAGGAACTTGTTACAAGAAAATGCTGGGTTCAGTTTCTACCTGAACAGTTTCTTAGATCCAGCTGGCATTTTTGGGCAAAGGAGGCATATCTAATATTACATCTGCCAATAACCTGTTTTTGTCTATCAATTTCTGAGCTCTCGTTCAGCCTTGACAGACCTAAGTAGCTCTGTGCCTAGCTCCTGCCTAAGCTCTACTGAGATGCAGAGACTAGGCGTTCCCATCTAAAATCCCCCAGGGGTTCCTTCTGCTAGCATAGGAACAGTCTCCTTATAGAGTGCAGTACTTTTCTCTATCATTGAAAATGTGGGGTGGGGATACTGCTGTAATACTGCCCCACTTATCTATAAGTTAATGGCCAGGGGACTCATTCAGGATGCAGAGAGCCTAATTTAATGTACTCACCTGGTAGTGGGTTGCTGTAGGTTCAACTGCCTCCTCTAGGGCCTGTTTGTGTATTTTATCCAAGCAACTGTTTGATAAAAGATACACAAACGTTTGGAAAAGAGACCGGAGTCGAGGATTCCCATTCCAGGTGAACATCCTAACTGCTGTCCCAGAGAGGGCACACATGTCCTTGCTCCTTTGGTTAGGCCTAACAAATCTTGAAATCTTTCTACATAAAAGAATAGATTCAACAGGAGGGTTGGAAAGCACTGCTCTCCCCAGAGCAGCCTAGTGGCTATGATACTTTTAAGGGAGTTTGGAGATGTTTTGTAGTCATAAGGTAGAGAAGAGCAGTGATCCTGTCTTCCTCCACAACCTGGATTAGTGCAATAGCCCTTAGGCTCCTTCTTGCCTCTGCTTTAAAAACAGTAACCATTACTCTTTTGAACAATGGGTAATAAGAACCTATCTTCAAGGAAGAGTTCCAGTCTGTGAATTTTGAGGGGACAGAGGTATCTCTGTCTAGATCTGACTAAAAGGTGATGACAGTTATGCAGGCCCCACTCTAGCTCATGGCACTTTACATGGGGCGCCACGAGTTAGAGCATCCCCCCAACCCAGGAGACATTTGCCTGTTGGGCCAGGGGGGAGAGGGGATAATTGAGCTTCACCTTGGAGATAATCAAGGGGAGGAACCTACCTGAAGCCTCTCTTCCCTAGCCCTACCCTCTCCTCCCCAGATCTGGTGCTGTTCACAGGAAGGAGGGGGAGGAGGGAAGGGATTTGCAGCTGGGGTTTCCTCAGACTCAGCTGGAGGGCAAAGGGGTTGGGGGGTCCATGAGATGGGGTGGGGGCAAATCAATCCACCCTTCTTCCCTCCAGTTCAGGCTGAGCAAACCCCAACCCACAGCTTGCTCCTCCTCCCTTTTCCTTTCTCCTTTCTTGCAGATAGCACTGGGGGCAGGACTGGGTTGCATCAGCCCATCCCTGACCATGTGACAGATTAGAGCATCATAGGGAATTGTTGTTCCCTAGGGCCAAAGTGGAGTGCCTTCATCTGATCCCTCATTAGATGAGCATTAATTTGCAGATTGGCTGCTTTTAAAGCACTCTGTAGCCATGCACATTTCATGGTGTGGCTATAGAGCACTTTCAGGGGGCCGAACAGATGACAAATGTAACTTCTGTCTAAGCCAAAGGTGACTAAGGTTTGGAAAGGGTAAGGGTTTAAGACACACCCAGTCTTCAGCATGTCCTATTGAGGAGCCCTATTCAGCTTCCCACTGAGAATGCAGCTTTGGGTCCCACTGAGAGGGCACAAACTGTTCCCCTGCACCCTAAAAAAAGGGGACCTCTTGGTGAGACATTGTAATAGTCCTTACACTAACAGTTAGCTTGGAAGAGGTGGCCATGTCTCCATACATTGCAACAGCTGAAAATCTAGGATAATATACTCTGTAATAATAATGTGCATATCCATATATCCTGAGATATCTCACTGTTCCCAAGCACTGTGTAAAGAGCCTTGGCACCTAACAGAGAGTTCTACATTGTACTTCAGGGAACAGTCACCTAAAAAGACAGGTGTGAGACTGCTCAACATTGAGTCACTTAGTCTTTATTTGAATCCAGCCTTTAGTTCACCATCTTTAAAATGGGGATATTAATACATTGTTACCTCACAGGGATCTTGTAAGAATAAATAAATATGTGAGCAGTTTATGTACCATGGGAATGGGTGCTATGTACCTATTAGAGATAGACAGGACTTACTAAAATGACTATGCTACAATGCTTTTTGAAAATATGATTCATGGGGATGATCACATAGATAATTCAGTTATTAAAAAGGAAGAATTAAATTCAAGGAAATATTTCACCCATTGCTGGTTTCATAGTCTAAGTAGAGTAACTACTGGGTCTTTTACCTTTTTCCCTTTTCCTCATTAAGAAAATAAGTCTGTACATATTCCTTGGTAATATCATGGCTATCAACAGTTTTGCTTAAACTGTTAAAATAATAATAAAACATATTTGAAACAAAGAAAAGCAGGTCTTGGTACTTGTTAACCCTTATGGTGGCCAGTGGGAATTTATGCAGAACAACTTCAATACAACAGGCAATCCAAGGTACGAGTGAAAACAAATTGCCCAACAAAACTGTTGTTTTTTTTTAAATTTGACTATTTTAAAGAAGTAATATAACACATGCAATCGCTGACTAAGAACAGAAATCTTAGTGCTGGTTGCACTGAAACAGGATTCCCTCAGTCTTCAGAAGTAATTCACAAGTAAGTGGCCTTTCTTTTTGGGTACTCAGCCTGAGACAGTTTAAAGGGGCATGGTTCATCAAATCCTAGAGCAGCATTCAGGAGATTGTATTCATGGACCTGAAAACCCCTTTGATTTTACCTAGCTTTATTTTTCCCCAAAATGCATTGCATAAACCTTGTTTTCATAGATTTCATAGATTTCATAGACATTAGGGCTGGAAGGGACCTCGGGAGATCATCGAGTCCAGCCCCCTGCCCAAAGGCCTTGGGGGCTTGGACAGTAAAGAAATTCTTC
>NW_017728886.1:19663429-19669585 GCF_001723895.1 Crocodylus porosus
ACTGGATGCAGTACTCCAGCTGTTTGTCATCTCGTGATCATTTCTCAAGGTCCCATTTACCTAAATAACCTGGGACCATTTAAACTATTCTACATACTGAATGGAAACAAAATCCCTTGCTACCTTTTATCACCCAGCTTTGAAATAATTGTTATCCAAATCAATACCGGTATCTGGGTCATTAAAATCTTCCATGTTTAAAGTTTTTGCTTTCACCCCTCTTATCTGTGAAAGCATTTTCCAGTAGGATTTGTTTAGCTACCCTTGAGCTCTATAGTTAAGTCTAAAAATGACCAGGATACTATTGTGTGTGTGTTATCCCAAATCATTTTGTGTGTCACCTGAAATATTTTGATCTCACTTACATTGACAATCTTCTTGTCATTTGATGCAATAACATTTTCTGTCCCACCATTTTCATTTCCTTGCCGTTTTCCTGATTGAAACATTCCAGTATCAAGGATTTGTGAAAACAGAGTTCTGGCTCAGAAATGTCAACCTGTTTTGCTGAAGCAGTTGTATAGAAAGTATTTAACTCTTTCCTTATGATACTTTTTGGAATTACTACTGTACTACATCACCCCAAACCAAAGCTCTGAGCCCTCACGTTGCACGCAAGGGAGCTCTCATTAAAGTTAATGATCCCTCAGCCCTTGTTCAGTAAGGTTTCTTGCCATGTGCCTAATTTTAAACATGTTAATAGTCTCATTGACTTGGGATTACTCATATGCTTTATGTTAGATGTGATTAAATAGCTTGCTGAATTGGCATCTCAGTTCTTGTGCAAGAAGATTTAAATTGGACTAGTACAATGTCTACTGTCAACAGCTGACACCCCAGAAACTCTGGTTTCAGGAAGTTAAACAGCCTATGTGTTGGGATCCAGACAGTTCTCCTATAAATTTGTCTTTTTTCACTTCACTAATCTAAAAACTGGCCCAGGTAATTTTCCATATTAGCAGGAAAAAAGAAAAATCAATAAATGATTATAAAATTGTATTTCTTATCTTCTAGTGCACATGCTATCAGTAAAAAAATCTAGTTATCAGACGACATCCAACCTTCACAAGGTTAGTGTGAATTTGCAGTATAGTAGTTGTATCTGTGCCTTTTTTTTTATTATAGAGCTGCAGCATGTACCTTTTAATTTGGTTGTCAGGGGAGACAGGAAGCAATAATTAAGGCTAAAAGATGGGGAATGGAAGCTTTATTAAAGGATATATTGAAGATGGGAATTTGATCTGAGAATTAGATTATGATTAGAGTTGTTAAAGCAGCTGTGCCACTCTTGAGTGACAGAGCAGCAGATGAACTGAACAGGCAATTATAACTACAGGAGTCTCCCTAATCTTTACAATCCCAACCTCACAGTCACATCCATTTAAATTAATTTTTATGAAGGCTGCAAATTTACAGCTTCACCAGATTGGAAATTTGTTTGTTTATTATCCACAGGAAATATTTTTAGGGAAGTAAATAGCACTGAAAGCCATCTTGTCTTTCTGCTTGTCTTTTTAACTTGCAGAATTAATAATATGAGATTAATCTGAAGGCTGCTGCCTTTATGAAAACTGATTGATTCTCAGCAGCCTAGCGTTATTATGATTATCTGTAGGAAGGTCAAAGGGAAGGCATGTAAAAGTCATAGCTGATTCATGAGTTCCCTACATTAAGCAGAGAATAAAAAGGAGGCTTGTGTTGATCAGTGTTATAAGTGAGGAATCAGTCTTCCTTGCATTACTGAAACTGAAATTCTAGGAAAAGGATTTTAAACAACTTTGGACATAGTTATTTAAAGATGTCTGTTCAGGAGAGATAGCAATAGTTCATTACTATGCATGCTGAAAACCTATTTTAAGGAGTTCTTTGCTGCACAAAGATTAATTTACCACTACATTTTCCCCCTGCACTACTAATATAAATAATGGTTGTGCCTTAAATTGGCATTATATTTTGATAGTCTAGTTTTGAATATACAAAAGAATACACTGCAGAACTGTTCAGAAACTTGGAAATGGAGACCACAAAATAGCACTCTCCTGCTCCAAAGTTTAATTTGGAATGTCAATAATGAATGGTATGAAATCCAAGCATTTAAAGTTTTGTTATTGTTTTATTGTGGCATGTGTAGATGTGGTTTCCAGAAAAAAGTATGCTTGTTAACAAAATGGTCAAAAATGTGTTTTGCTACTGGAGTTCTACCCTTGTTTCATTGAAAAATACCAGAAGATGGTTCAAGAAATGATCTTCTGCATGAACCCCATTTCATTATAAATTGGAAAATTCATGTGTGTCATCCTTCTACTATTTTTTCATTAGAGCCTGCCACGTTTTATAAAATTTGCTAACAATCCCTTATAGATTAAAATAAATATTTACAGCTTATTTACACACAGTCTTGTGTTAATGTTAGGATTTTAAAATGTTTTTTATTATTAAGAGATATGGCCTAATGAGAGAGAGTGTATGATAAAGATGGATATGTAAAAGGCTCCCACATAGAGACCATGGTCAAGAATTTATTACATTTGTTATGAAAAATAGTAATAGAATTAGAATGTCTTAAAAGTTAGGAATCGAGAGATTGCTTTATTTCATATACACATGTTTTCAGAAGATTAATAATTATCAAGAATCACTGAGATGTTTAAGTTAGGTAGTAGCACCGTTGATTTACACATATAATCACTACTCATGTTGGTACCAGGTGCTAGAGATGTCACTTGCCTGCTGCTGTTTTAACACATCTGGATCACGAATTTGATAACTTCCAGTCCACTTTTTAAGGCTATCATCTGATCAGCAGTTTTGAGTGATCAAAGCAGCCAATCAGGTGATTGATTAGTCAACTCTATATAGAGTTCAGGCTCAAAAAAGGGTATTTGCCCTGGGTGGTAGCCACCCTACTACCTAAAGTTGCTTCCTTCTGTGTAGATTATCAAGCTTTTTGACCCTATGTAATGAAACTTTTGTTACCACTTTTTTGTAAATTCAGTTCAACATGGAGTTAGAGATACAGAGAGAGAAAAGTGCATGTAGACAATGGAGTTCTCTCACACATAGACATAGAACAAGCTAATATCAAACAGAATATTAAGCTCTCTATAGATAGGGTTTCCAGGTCATCCCAATGTAAAAGAAACTGGGAAGAGCAATTATTACTATTCAATACATTAAAAAAACCCAAAATAACCCCCTTTTCTTCATTAACCCTATCTCTGAAGTGTTTTCCTTGAGTAGCAATAGCATTATAGGTAGTTAATTTCATTGTCCTGTGGAAAGTAGGAAAAAACTACTTATAAAGTTACAACTCATATTGAATATAGCTACAAACTATAAGTGCATGCGTGTACACACACACGCGTGCACGCGCACACACACACACACACACACTTAATTGTCCATCTGGATTCTCATGCACCAAACAGATACCTGTAGACTTTTAAAACAGTAGATTGTGGAACTAAAATCTACAGTCAATGCCAATGATACAACCTAGATGCTAGCATTTTATAGATAAAACACCTCAGTATTAATAATACACTATCAGGGTTTTGTTTGGGTTTGTTTTTTGATTATCAGTCTATTCTTAAAACAAATAGGAAGGAGATAGATTAAATGATATTTGAGGAATATGCTGTATAAAAACTTTACTCTCACTTGAATTAAGATTATAAATTATGTTCTTTTTCAGGAACAGATGAATTTGTTGACATAAAGTATGGTGGCAGCCGTCTTGGACAGCATTTGCTTAACCAGAGATATCAGACTCTATGCATAGTCTTATCCTAGGGGGATATTTGTTCTAGACTAATTTTGATGCTTTCCTTTAAAGTAATTAATTCATTTAGTTCATTTAGTTATTTCTATTGTTGTCCATTTGCTATAAATTTAGGAACATTCATTGTATGCTTACTGAGGGTCACATAAGCAACTGCTAATTGGTCTGTATAAATATCAGTTAAATACTTTTCAATTTTCTTTCCTCATCACTCTTCCTAACCTTGATTAGCACTGGCACTCAGTTATGATTCCTCAGTTAGTATTTCCTCATTTCCGACTATTAGGTGATTAACCTTGATGATAATTGATCAAGAACACTGTTTTAAAAATAAAATATTAAGTATTTTATGCAAAAGGTTGTGACTCTGTTTCCTCTTTTTAAATGTAATTGACTTATTGATAATTGTACCATTTATAGGAGGTGAGTAATTGGCATCAGTTGGTAATACTGAATGTGGAGGCATACATTTTTGCTATGCAAGGTATGACTGTTCTTGTGTCTGAGGATGACATCTTTGTTACTAAACTCTTTACTATATACAGTACCAGTATTAATTCTGTGTACTTGGCTAGTTTCTATCTTGTACCAATGCTCTGTCCAATGCAGAAGAAGCACAGAGCATCAGGGTCCACTTCCCAGCTTTGGACACTTGCTCTTAGAACCCTTGCTACTTAAAGCTGCTAAATGGACCTCTGAATTGTGCCACTGGGCCCAGGAGTCTTAGACACAACACTTGCATCTACATGAGCAGGTTTGTGGTGCCTCAAAACCATTTGAGGTGCCGTGAGATGCACGTGGTGCATGTGGATCTGGTTGCTATGCTGCATATTTGCAGCATACCAGCAAAATGAGGTACCAGGAAATCCCAATATCTTATAATAAATAAATAAAGCATAAAACTAGAAGTGTGGCAGTGCATGTGGCTGCAGCATGTGCCACCTGAAACTGCAGCCTGGAGCCTGGAGCCCCTGGCCTGGATCACCACCACTGCTATATCAGGAGGCTTCCAAAACCCCAGGTGATGTTGCTGGGGCCAGCCCAAGTGCTGGCCCCAGCCTCCACCCCCTTCTCCTCCTCATTCACTGGGACAATTTGCCGTATACCAGAGCGTGGTTGCAGGGCCGTTCCCTAGGGACAAGTAGCAGCAACACAACTATGTGCTATTTTTCCCAGGGGAAACACACATGCACGGTCATCTGGATATGCCCAACAACGCCAGACACAATGGCACTGGAGGACTGTTTTTGAAAATTTGAAAATTGATCTACTACTCCTGCCCATGATATATTCTCTGTAGGCCTCGTTATACCTTATACTTTGAGCCACACAAATGTTGATTGGTGCTATTGCTAGGTCAGAGTTTGGAGCCATCACACCCTAGTCTAGAAGCCTTCTCTAACTGTCCCCCATTTGCACAGCTGTGATTTGCCACTAGAGGCCTTGTGAGCAAGGCAGGAGCGGGAGCTATAGCTTTGGGTTGCCACTAGAGGGCTGGTGAACTAGGACAGGCTTCTATCCCTGCTGTATGGATGGGGGTTTGAAAAATCCTGAGATACTAGAGGACTTTAACTTGGGTGGCATACCTGTGGGGAGTGCCCACACCTTAATGGAACAGAAGCTGGGTAGCACGGATCAGAGGTAATCCTTCCCTGGAGTGGCATAACTTTGAGCTGCATAATGAGTGCTTAAAACTACTTTAAAGAGTTAATATATGGACAATCCAGGGATTAAGAGCTCCAGAAGACATCCAAAATGACTGTGTAACAAGGCCCTGTGTAAAGTACTATATGTAGAGATGCAAGTCTTGCTTGCTTTATCTCAGGAAAATTCTTATTGAATATTTGTTGGTTTATAGTCTGAATGGGTTATAACATGTTTGGAGAAGGTGGCTCATTTTTATTTATACTCCAGGGAATTATGCAATTATGCACCCACATAATTTTGTGTGTAAAATGTATGACAGTGCATAGTCGCATAGTAGTGCATAATTCTTTGGGGGGGTACCTAGTAAATGGGAAGAGGAGCTTCTGCCTGCAGGTGAGGGGATGGGCATGGGTGTGTAGGGGGCTTGTGGGGGAGGGTGTCACTTACCCCACCACATGCTCCCACCCCATGGTGCACAATTTCTGTCGCTGGTGTTGGCAGCTGGCACAGGCCCTCAGGGCACTCCTTGCTGGGGTAGGCAGAGCTCCCAGTGGTGTGCAGCTGCAGCTGAGTGCCTGGGGCTGCACGTAGTTCCCAGCTGCAGTGCCATGAGCCCCACATGCTGGCACAGAGCCAGCTCTGTGCCACCGTGTGCAGTCCCCAGGATTTGCTAGAGCTGCATGCCACTGAGGACTCTGCCTGCTGCATCTAGGAGTGCCCCAAGGACT
>NW_017728886.1:19670055-19675889 GCF_001723895.1 Crocodylus porosus
TTGTCTTTATTTATTATACATTTAAAATACTGTTGAGGGATGTTTTTGTTTTGTTTGTTTGTTTGTTTGTTCGCAGTTCCACAACCTATGCTTTTGCAAGGTCTTGATTCAAAACTCAGTGACATGAATGGAATGAAGATGTGGAGACCCTCAGTTAAAATACAAAATACAATTTTGGTTACTTTAATTCATTCATTCATTCCCATCTCCGTTAACTGTATTTATGTGTAACACTTTTCAGGATTTGATCCCGCTGTGAATACCAATGATACCGAAATATAGAAATAGGAGTATGTTGTACCAATAGATCAAATCCAGAAGCAATTCAGGGTTTTGTTCTGAACCACTGCCAATTGGCGTCTACCCACAACTTTCCTTAATAAGGCAAAAATCCCCTGTCCATCTGCCGGAAATATACTGAAGATCTTTGACCATCAGCCACAAGATGTCATGCAAAATACAAAAGTCAAAGCACTTCTGAATGTGCAAATTCATACTGATTTCATTATAGTAATAGTCTGATCTAATAGCATCACCAACATCAACAGAAAATGAGGTCACAATGTCCTGTTTTTTGTGCTTGTTACCAATGAAATGGATAGAAATACACTCACCACAAATATACTCACTACAATAAGAAAGAAGTGCTTTGTAGATCAAAATACACTATAGTCCATGATCACAGGACTATGTGTTTATATTGAGAAGGCAGAGCCATAATTGTGGGATGTGTTAGTTCTATTGCATCTGCAGCTAGCTGGAACATATGCCCTTTGCAGGTAAACTTGCAATTCACCCCAGTGACATGGAGACATATTTTTAAAGGAGTAGTAACTCAGGCACCTGTCTGTATCTGTGAGCACATAAAAAATATTTCTAAAAATCTGGACTTTAAAATTACAAATTATTCTAAACCTAAAATCTCATCAGTACTTTGTGTGAGCATGGAAATCTTTTCTCAGTTCTCACAACTGAATTATCTAGGACTAAATTTTGCCACAAGTAACAAGCTCTGCTACTTAGTTCCACTATTTTATCTCACTGACTTCCCAAAAGCTTTTATAAACCCCTATAGTCAATATCAGTTTCTTATTTACAATTTATGGTGAGGTACCCCACTCCCCCCCTCTACAACCTAGAAGTAGAGCACAGCATTTTTCAGATGCCCTAGATAGACTCTAAAAGGGAATTGGGTATATATTTCAGTTTTCAGTAAATAAGCAGCACAGTATAGACAGCCTTGGTGTAGGCTACAGGGTATGACAAAAATGGGGAAGAGGAATTCACATCACTCAGGTGTCCAAAGAACAATCCCAATATCACTACAAACATGCCCATAGTTACCGTGATAGAATGATTAAATCCAGAGATTCAGAAGAGAAAACTTGCATCATAAGGATCTCCCTCTTTGGTATAAGAATCTAGCCCATGATACAGTTATTAGAAATCTGTTATGCCCTCCAAGTGCAAGATATTTGGCAATTTTCCTTTTAGAAAGATTATTTTTTATTTAAAAGTATATATTATTGTAATGTCCAGGAGGCTACATACAAAGACGGTCCCTTCTTCAATAGTTTACAATGTAAGTCAGGGGTGGGCAATTATTTTGCCTGGAGAGCCACTTACTGAGTTTTGGTGAGCTGCTGAGAGCCACAAGGGTCAACATCTTGGGAACACAAGTCCTTCTCCCTGCCCCCAGAAGTACTCAACTTGGGAAGGTAGGATTGCCATCTAAGAACAAGGAAAAAAACCCAAATCATATACTAGAAATCAAACACCTACTATAACATATTTAAAATTTATTACAAAAAATATTTTTGTCACAATTTGTGTTTGCATAGTATATATAGTGACAATTGCATAATGACTCAGAAATAAAGTCTTACTCTTGTATATTGTGTGTGGGTGTATGTATGGGGCAGCTTGTGAGGGGGTGTTCCTGTGTGTGAGGGAGACATAAGGTATGTTGAGGGGTGTATATGTAGGGGTTTGAGGGTGCAGGACCCCCACACACTCCCCCCATGCTGCACAGTTCCTGCCACTGGCAGCAGGAGCAGCAGCAGCAGGTGGTGGGTGCAGGGGATGCTTGTGGTCCAGAAAGACACTGCCACCCATTGACACATGGCTGTGGCCAGAGCTGCACTTGGCTGCAAGAAGCCGAGCCAGCCCAGCCTACTTCTATGACACGGGGGTTCCCATGGTGCACATGAAACTCCTGGCACTCATGTGCCACCGAGGGAAGCCCTGCACGATGGAACCAGCTGCCTTCACTAGTCCCTACTGTGCGGGTCCAGGGATTCCTTCGGAAGTGTACTGGCAGAGTCCCAGGACGTGCGTGCCAGGGGGCAGGGAAGGCACAGGGCTTTCTGGTGGCGTGCAAGTGCTGTGAAATGCACATGCACTACAGGGATCCCCACATAATAGAGGTGGGCTGGCCTAACTGTGCTTCTTCCCACCACATGCAGCACTGGGTGGAGCTGTGCACCATCCAGCAGAAGTGCCTATGCAGACCATGAGAGTCCTGAGTGTTTGCCACCTGCTGCTGCTGCTGGTCGGTGCTGTGTGCTATGGGGGTGGGGAAACTGCTTGGGGAATACCCACACCGCCTTACTTTTCTTCATATCTACGCCTCCTACTTTTCTTCATTGATTCAGTGGCTTCCCAATCTCTGAATCTCTGAATCACCCAGGCCCATCCCCCACCTGCTCTCCCAGCCCAGAAATGGCTGCTCCATCTGCCCCAGCTCCCAGCACTTTGGGAAAAAAAAAGCCCTGACTCACCAGGTACTGCAGGTTGGGGGGCAATCCCCGCTGCCCTCCACTACCCCATGCTGTGGGGGAGGCTTTGCATAAGCTTTCCAACCCCTGCTACTGTCCCAGACCCTCCACGGCTGCTTTGCCCACCCCAGCTCCGACCCTTTAAGAAAAACAAACAAAACCCCCCAAACTCACCATTCCTGCCTGGCAGGGGGTGATCTCTGCTGCCCTCACACTGCCCCGCAGCACATGGGGGTCTCTGCATCACCCCCCTGAAGCCCTGAGGCCGCTGCAGAAGTAGTGAGTTCCGGGGGTTTTCTTCTTTTTTCTTAAAGGGCTGGACCTGTGCTGGGCGGGGCAGCCATGGGGGTTAGGGAGAGTGAGGAGGGGTCTGAGGGCTTGTGGCAGAGCCCCCCATGCAGCATGGGGCAGTGGGGGTAACAGGGATTGCCCCCCTGCCTGGCAGCACCAGTGAGCAGGGTTTTTCTTTAAAGCACCGGGAGTTGGGGCAGGTGGGACACCTGTGGGGGCACTGGGGGAGCAGACAGGGGATGGGGCCTGGCAGAGGTCCCCCCATGGTCCTCTCCCCTCCCATCCCCTGCCTTCTACTTACCAGGTCTGAGTCTGGCTCCAGTTTCCTAGTGCAGCAGGTGGGGACTGTCCGAATAGTCAAAGCTCTTCAAATCGATTCTGACGATTTGGAGAGCTTTGAATCCATTCGGACCTTTTTATTGGTCCCCTGATTCAATTCAGATTCAGAGATTTGGCCACTGAATCAGGTTGAATCTCCTCCGAATCGAATCAGCACCCAAAGCTTTACACAGCCCTAGTGTTCATTATATTCTCCTGCCTCCTATTACCAGTTTCTCCTTACACATGAAGACAACATATTTATTTCAATTCATTTTGCTAATCATGTTATACTGCACTAGAAAAAGATAAAATTAGAATATACCATAAATTGTTTTAATTCCTCTATGATATCCTAAATGTTTCATTCCTGCAAATGCAAGCAATGAAATTATGTCCTTTTCACACTGCCTTGCCCAAATGATACAAACATCTCTGCCGACAAAGCACAGGTATGTTCCCCTACAACTCTATGAATTCCATCATGTCTGGTGAACATAAATCAGATCTTGGTGACCAGATATTTTCCAAATGAAAAAAATGAGGAAAAACCTACATAAATGTTAATCATTACATTAATATTTCATTCCAGATAATATGGATGACTGTATGACTGAGCAATTTCAGGGTTAAAGTATTCATTTTTCACAGATTACAAAATATCTGCAATAAATTCAAGTAATTATGCTATTAAGGAGTGCCTCATCTATTGAATTAATTAAACTTTATGTTCATTTCATAATCTTTTTAGCCACCCTCAGTTACTACAGATTTAATCCTCTTTGAACCTTTCTATATTTAGTTTTCCGAAGATTGGCTAAACCCAGTCACTCAGTGCTGTAAGAAGGAGATTGTTTCTCACTTCATTATACTATTCATTTCACACGCACACACGACCTCTTTTTGTATCCTGAGTTGTAAAATCAAGTTAAAAATTTCCTAAAGGTCTAGAAGTGGAAAGAGCTAGCGCAGTATAGAAGGGGTGTGTCATGAAATTGTGGGGAATTAGCATTGGTTTGATTTTTCATTTCCTATTAAGGACTCTGTCTTCCCCTTGATTAACCTTAGTATTTCACTTAATTGGAATAAAATGATGTTCCCTTTTCCTGTAAAGGTACAAAGCTTTATTCTTCAAGTTGGTTCCAGTTTGAATTTCTTGGTAAGGTTTTAAGTGCATGAGGTAAAGGAATTTGCAAGTTTGTATGAGAGTAGGGGGGAAAACATGTATTTAATGGCCTAATTTTAAGAGAACAAAATTTGGCCTTACTGGGTGCAAATACTTAATGATTTTACCCAGCACTGATTTATGGGATATTCTAATTCATTATTTGGGAAAATCAGGAACATGTACTTAAAAGTCTATTGCACAGATTTTAAACATGGGTAGTGGAACACTGACAAAAGATCTTAGCTATAAACCTAATTTGGTTTGTTCTCAAGTAGTGCTTTTGGGTAGGCTGTTGGACTGACATCTGCATCTAATGAGCATGAATCAGTAAAAGAGGATGTGACTCAGACTTGAGTTTCTAACCGCAAATAATACAATTACATTTCATTGGCTTTTGGCATGTTTGTTTTTGTGTTTAACAATGCAGTCAGGAACCAATTCAGCAAAGTATTTATGGATATGCTTAAGTTGCCTTTATTCAGAAATGCACATACAAGCATGTACTTAAGTCTCATTTCACTCTTCTGAATAGGGTGGGAAGCTAGTAGACAGGAAAGACCCGAATTTCAGCAATTTTTTAATTCTATGGGAGAAAATGTAATACCTTAATGATTTAAAATGGGAGGGATATTTGCATTACTATAATTCACAAATGGCTAAATGCTTTTTGCTGGAGTATGCAAAGACTGTTAGAAAGTCATGGCTACTAGGAAGAGGGGAGGTTTTACTGAAAAACTCGAAGTAATTTTAACCATTGCTGACACTCAGCATAATGGTCTTTCCTTTCCATACAAAAAGCTATACAGTATAGCCTAAACTGTATATAAAAGAGGATGGAGCTAGACTGTTCTCAGTGGTGGCAGATGACAGAAAAAGGAGCAATGTTCTCAAGTTGCAGAAAGATAAGTTTAGGTTAGCTATTAGGAAAATATTTATCACTATAGGAAGGGTAGAAAAATACTGGAACAGGCTATGCAGAGCGCTGGTGACGCTTCCAGCCCTGGAAGTGTTTAAGACCCGGCTAGACAAAGCTTTGGCTGGCATAGAATCATAGAAGTAGGGTCAGAAGGGACCTCATAGATCTTCAAGTCTGACCCCCCACCTGGGCAGGAGAGAAAAACTGGGCTTAAATGATCCCAGCTAGGTAGGCATCAAGCCTCCTCTTGAAGACCCCCAGGGTAGAAGCCAGCACCACTTCCCTTGGAAGTTGGTTTCAGATCCTAGCCGCCCTAACTGTGAAGCAGTTCTTACAGATGTCTAATCTAAACCTACTGTCCAAC
>NW_017728886.1:19675989-19681587 GCF_001723895.1 Crocodylus porosus
GTGCTTTTTTCATCCTTCCTATATATTTGAAAAAGGACTTTTTCTTATCTTTGATTTTGGACACAAGTCCTAGCTCGATGTCCACCTTAGCTTTCTTGACAGCCCCCCTACAGGCCCGAGCAGAGGAGGTATACTCCTCTTTGGCACCCCGCTTCAACTGGCTTTTTGGTGATCAGACATTCCCAGACAACCTTGGTGAGCCAGGGGGGCTTTCAGGCACTCCTGCCTGCCTTGCTTTTTGTTGGGATGGTTACCCCTTGGGCCCTGAGTATTGTCTCCTTAAGGAATGACCACTTGGGCACTGAGTTCCCCTGCCCTTGAAAACCCCAGTGCTTCTCCCACTAATCTCCTCAACTCATTGAAGTTGGCCCCCTTGAAGTCTAGGGCTACTGCCTTGTTGCTGGCCCTTGACACCCTGATCACACTGGGGATGGATTAGAAGGGGCTTGGACTAGAGGACTTCCTGAGGTCTCTTCCAACCCTCATTTCTATGATTCTAGTTGGATTATTTGGCAGTGAGGATATTACCTAAGATGTATGGAGATCGGCTAATTCTACATATCCAGAAGAAGAGGAGCTTATATTTTCCAAGTCAAATCTGCTGCTGCTGCAACCATTACACAAACAGTAGGGATGAGTGGCTTGTGTCTACTGATTCTCCACAGAGCGAAGTAATAAGCATTGATGAGGTGTGAACAGCTAGACACACCCTAGTCCTGCATGAAGGCATTTTGCTTGTCATGGAAGCCTCAGGGCTGATGGTGCACCAACATCTTACAAGTCAAGGTTGTGGGTGTTTTTGGCACTCTGCCCAAAAAAAACATTGCTGGCCCCTGATTTAGCAAATGGCCTGTTTTCTTTACATAGTTTAAATGGTTGCCACTGTCACTTGCAAACATCTTAACCTATATGCAATTTGGCCTGACTACCAAAATCAAGTACCAAGTGTATGGTGGCTAAAACTTTGGCACAAACAGATTTCTTCAAGTCTTATAACATGCATACCAATTTCATTTAGTACTCTTTGCATTTTGCTTCTTTGGGAAATATCAGTTCACTAACTGACTCTATGAAGCTAGTTATTATAGGTATAGGTAGTTTGATACTACTTCAGCTTATAATAATTAAAATTTGAGTTCAAGTGAATGGTAATGTCTTCTTGACTTGGAAATAGGAAAGTTGGCTGAAATTTTTTTGACCTTTCAAACTGTGAGAAAAGGACAATCTGTTCAAGCAGTTTTAAAAAATAACTTTGGGAGGGGCGGGTAGGGGAGCTTGGTTGGCCACATGCACTCCCCCCCACCCCCAATAGCCAAAAAGCCTGGTAGTTAGGAAATTTAATCTAGGTTGCTCTCTGTCTATCTGTCTGTCTCTGTCCATGTAAAACACTTGGTTCTATTCTTTTGCAAGTTAAAAACATTTTGAAAATGTCAATTAGTTTTAATAGAAACATGGTTTCCCACCCAGCTCTAGGTATTGCCTAATATACTTTCTTTTCAGGTCACCAAATATTTTTTAATAATGACATGTTCCTACAGGTTGTAGTTAATATTGTTGACTGCTGGTTTTTTATTCCTTGGTTCCATCTCTGGGCATGTTTATTCCCATTGAATCAGCCGTCATCGTGGTCTGGGAAGAATAAAATCCCTCAAGACCTCTTCTCATCTCATTGTTTTATAGTAATTTTTCTTGTAATTTCTCAAGGTCTTTCACCAAAAGTGGAACTTGTAGGAATGATAACATTGGGAGGCAGGAAAATGTTGATCAGCTTCAGGTGTTCTGCCATTTTCAGCAGTCACCAGTTTCCACAAGCAACCATTAAATAACATAATAAATAGGAACAAAAGTAGGACACTAAGTAATGATGAGGAAAATGCTGGTTTAAACAGTGAAACAGACTCCAAATTAACACTGGTTTCCCTTAGGGGATATCAGACATTCAGTATATTTATCCATATAAGGAGAAGGGGGAAAAAAATCCAGCAAATCCCAAAGTTTTATTATTGGATAACCATCTCTGAATAAAAACGTTTAAGTAGCCACTTCACAAATCACCTTTTTTTTTTTCTTTTGCGAAGGATTTCTCTATCTAGATGACAGATCAGGATCTTTGAATCACTAAATTGCGATTGCACTTTAATCAGCGGGATTCTCAAGGAGACTGAGTATCCAGGCAACCATGCAGAGGAGAAAGAGAAGCAAAGGAAATTGCTCTGCTCTGTAGTCTGCCAGAAGAGACCTCCAGAAAATTGGAATTAATGTAGATTAAAGGCCAGTTTTTAGCTTTTTCAGGCTTGGCTGACATCAGTGTGAGTGGTAGATTGCAGAGGGGCTGCCTTGCAAGAACCCACAAAAAGATTTCTCTCTGACTCAGCCAGAATGCTTTCTGGGGGAGCCATCCAGCCTTTGAAAGAATGGAGAGCACACTTCCCTCTGCTCCTAGTCAAGTCAGCTTCATCTTAGCCCTGTCCTTCCTTTGCTCTCTCAGTTAGCTAGCTCTGACTGGGGGTTCTTAAGCATGGAGCAGGGCCTGGTCCCTGCCACAATTTAGTTCTGCATTTTTAATGGATCAAATGGTATTTAGATACCTGTTTCTACTGGGAGGAGGGTGAGAGTCCAGTCAACCTGCACTATCATAGTGGAAGAACTCCAGGTTTACTCTGATGTCAGTAACAGAAGGATCTAGCCCTTAGCAATAAGCAGCTTGCCAAAATTTCCAGTCATAAATAAAATTGTGAAGGACTAAGTGCAATGTATTACAAAACCAGGATGTACGGTATTCTTTAAAGCTCTGTGCTCTATAGTCCATTTGACCATAGACAGGGTCAGAATGCTTGTTGCTGACCTAGCTTTCATGTATATATGAATACAAGATTTTTTTTTTTTAATCTTACTTTTGGACCGTTCTCTTTTGATGTCCTTAAATATTGACACACATAAACTAGCATAAAAAAGAATTAAGGTAACCACTTAAGAAAGCCATATGTAACTGTTAAAGATCAAGCAGTGTTGGTTGTAGCTGTGTTGGTCTAAGGACATAGGCAGACAAGATTCTTTGGGTAAATGTTATATCTTTTTATTAGACCAAGTAAGTAGTTGAAAAAAATGTCCTTTAAGCTTTCAGGCACAAATCCCCTACTTCAGGCATAGGGTGTTTGTACCTGAAAGCTTGCAAAGAACAAATTTTCCAGCTACTTATTTGTTCTAATGAAAGATACCACATTTACCCAAAGAACCTTGTCTGGCAAAGATCAAGTGACAATTTCACTCTGGGAAGACATTGATCTGTGTAGGAAAATGCTGCAGAGCTCAAAGGTGTATAATATCCTCTAAGTGGTAAGGGCAGAGATCTTCTCTACATATCTCCATTGCCTGGAGACAGCCATAATTTCTTGATACTTTTCCTGCACAATTAGTTTAGATTTAAGTTACTACGGTATCTATTCAAATCAGCTCAAATAACTTACCTGCTTTTGCACTGGTTCTGGCAGATGTACAGCCTATTCCTTCTTGGGTACTTAAGGAGAGGTTGATTATGAACATTCCCCATGAGCTGAAATGGGCCCTCATAAAGGATTGTCTTTCTCCAAGCAAGCCTTTGGAGAAGGGGTATGAAAAATGGATGGAAACTCTCTATTATGAGACTCAGATGACCTGGGTTCTTTTTCTAGTTTGGTGTGACATTTAACAAGTCACTATTTACTTCAAGTTTCTCTGTGTGTGACAGCTGTCATCAGTACAATGGGGATAATAAAATTTTCCTGTTGCCCAGTAGTGTGGTGAGGATAGCATCATTAAGAATGCATAGTGTTAAAGAACTAAACTCAACAGAAAGTGTAAAATAAAACTATCAGTGACAGAGAAGGGTCATATTTTTCTGTGAAGAATCAAAAGCGTCATGGGGTTGGTGAATGGCCTCATGCTCTTGTAAGACAGATAACTGCTTAGCACTTGCCAATTAAAAATCTTTCTACTGCATTACTTAAACTGTTATATTATAAACTACAAAGATTTTAAATGACAAATGATATTTTAAGATATCAAAGGCTGGAAAATCATTTACAGTTCAGGATCGCTATGTAAAAATCTTGGAGCAGATTCCTAATTTTCCTTTTCTAGGTAATCATTGGAGAGTGCACAGAGTATGTTGAAGAGGCTATATATTCAGTTCCTTCAGGGAGTGCACCACCTGTAGAACTAAAAGATCTTGCTTAGCAATGTGCAACGTTATCTGCTTCATTAAAGAAAACATACTGTGACCCTAGTTGCTGGAGATAATACACTTTTGCTGCAACTACCTTGATTCTCAACAGGCATCAGATCCTGCTCTGGGAAGAGCCAGGGCTGTCTGTGGTTGGCTTGCTGAGTGTTTGTTTGGTGGGCTGTGTGGTTTTTTGGCTGTGTGCTCTGAGCAGCTGGGAGTGCTAATAGCTGTGATTTATGGGGGATTGCTGACTCTGTCTGATAAAAGCCCTGAGAAATGGCTGGGGGGTGGAAGGTATGCTTGCATCCCAGAGAAATGGCTGGAGGACATCACAGTGCCAGAGCCACTGTCACTGCCAGCTTTTCCTCGGCTTGCACCTGTGAGGTGTCTATCCAGGCAGGGCTGCTCACTGTTGAAGCTTCCACCCAAGTCCTGGTTCAGTATTGGGGATACTGTGGCTTGCAGGTTCCTTCCAGTGACAGCCAGGTGGGAGAGTACCTACAATGTGAGTGCTGCCTTCTGGTGGTATCTCTCAGAGAGGGGGCAACAGAGCTACAGGAGGAGGTGGCAAGGCTCTGATGCATCCTCTGCCATAAGGACTTCATTGATTCAATGCCAGAGGAGACTTCCAGGACTGTGAAGGAAGGACTGCCAGAGGCAGTGCTAGAGAAGGAAAAGGATGGGGACTTCAAAGAAAGTAGAAGTGGGAAACTTATAACCTTCGGCACCAAGGAGAAGTCTGAACAAAATATATGGAGCCTTAGCAACAGAGAAGGAAGAGCATGTTCCATTGGTGGGAGAGGCCAAGCCAGGCCTACCCAAAGTTGGGAGGATCAAGACCATAGCAGCCAAGAGGCAGCAATAGGTGGTGGTGGTTGGAGACTCCCTTCTGCAGTGGAAAGAGACTTCAATCTGCCAGCCTGATCTGTTTTTCAGGAGGTGCTTGCTCAAATCTGGGATGATGTGGAGGGATTATCGAGACTCATCCAGCCCTCTGACTACTACTCTATGCTGCTTATCCATTTGGGCATCAATGATGCTGCTGAGGTAACCCTGAGCAGATCAAAAGTGACTACAGGGATCTGGGTACAAGGGTGATGGGAGTTTAGGGGAAGGGCCTGGGCAGGAGAGGATGCATCCTGCAGATCAATGCATGACTGAACAGATGGTGTTGCCAGCAGGGCTTTAGCTTCTTTGACCACAGGATTTTGTACCAAGAAGATGGATTGCTGGCAAGAGATGGAATCCACCCAAAAAAGAGAAGGCAAAGCATCATCACAGACAGATTAGCAAATCTAGTGAAGTGGCTTTAAAATTAGGTTTATTGAGAGATGGAGACCCAAGCCCTGAGGTAAGTGGGGCAGTGGGTGACCAGCAGAAAGTACAAGCAGGAG
>NW_017728886.1:19681687-19699648 GCF_001723895.1 Crocodylus porosus
TATTTGCTGTTGCGGATTACTCTTGAGACTTCACCGCATATAGAGTTTACCCTTTGGAGGCCACCTTTGGCCATTCTCAGTCAGCTGCATCAAGCAAGAGCTTGGGGCAACTGATGAATTAGACCAGGATTTCGATTTGCAGTAAATTCCTCCTGCAGATTCAGTTTAAAAAGAAATTATTCCTCTAACCAACTGTGTAGTATTGCTTCATGCTCTTGAACAATTGTCTCCTTAGTTTCAGAGAGGGCAGTTTTTCAGGGGTGGATGAATTGGGTCCACCAATATAGAATTTTTTAATCTTTGGGGATTAAGATGTAAATGTAAAATTATTGTAGTAGTGCTATAGAATAAGAAGGCAGTTTCAGAGTACTTATCTTGTGGTCTTTCAGCTATGGTTATCAACAGATGTCAACAATATTATTTATTAGCTACAGTAGCTGGTGGGTCCTTTTTCATTTTAGGCAGGAAGCTGTAACTCCTGTTTTGGACATTTGACCAGGTGCCATTGGACTTGGTGATTTAAGACAAATTAGACTGTTATTATTAGAGTTTCTGTTTGTTTATAGATTACTTAACAGCTATGAACAGAGATTTACAGAGTGGCAATTATTTTACACACTCAGAAAACTCAAAATTAATAAAGTAGACTGATTAATGAAGTTAACTTTTGGAATTACTTCAACTGCTGAAACAGCCTCTTTAGTTGTTTTAATGAGGTACTTGATGAGAGTTAGGACAATCCTTGAGACTGAAGAGGGGATTTTAACATCATCATTATCCCTGATGTAATGTTGTAAGGCAGCAGAACAAACAGCCTCAATTTTTCCCCCTCTACTTCAAGTCAAATAAAATATCCTCCTCTTGGCAGATAAATTTAGGAATATAAAAGAGCCAAGATCTGTGAAACTAGTTGAAGAACACGTCACTATCAAGAAATGCATGCTTTTCTGCTTCAAAAATACTTCACTTTCAGAGACTGTGAAGCTAAGCAGCCCTTGTTTCAATTAAACTAAACAGAAAAAAAGCTTATAATCTATTTCCTGTGATGATGATAGCTCCTTCAGGAAAGTAAGAGGGTCAAACCCAGACTGAATTTGAGGTTTAACTCATTAATAGTTTTTAAATTCAGTTATACAGCCACATTGGACTTCATGTTAAATTTTTGTGGGGTAGCTTTTCAACTGGTGTACGTTACAGAAGTGGAATATGGTAGGGTTGGGGTGATGTGATGATCCAGGAAAAAACAGTCAGTCAAATAAAGATATCACCACAACATTCATTGCCTCTCACAAAAGTGGAAGATGCATCTATAGCAGATCCTGGCCCCCAAGGATGACTGTGATAACCCCTGGTGGCCAAGCTACTCCTACCTCACCTCAGCTCCACAGTGTATCCCCCACACTTGTTTGTCTCACTCGCCACACTTTGCTGTATGGCCCAGGGTCCCAAAGCGTGTCACTTAGAGGCCATACCCACACCCATGCCTCATGGGTGTTACTTTTTACCACCCTGTACAGGCTTCAGCCCCCTTGGCTTTAGCCCACTGGTTGCTTTCACTGTAGACTTCTAGCCTAGATCCTTCTAGCTTGGCTTCTGAATCTCGATGCGTCTGCATCCCTCTCTTGCTCTGATCAGGTCCCTAGCTCACATCTGACTCACGCTTGGGTTGCAGACTCTGGCCCTCTTGGCTTCAGCCTGCCCCTCTCCCACCTTTTCTGGACTTAGAACCTGGAGTGCCTCCCAGGTTCCCCTGCCTGGCCTCCAGTCTGGTCCTTTGTAGAGTTCAGGGCAGTATCGGTCCCTCTCAGGGACTCAGGATTATATTTCCTGATCTCTTCCTTTTCCAGTAGGGTGTTCCCCTGACCAGGCACATGTGTGCTCCCAAGCCAAATGAGGAATATACTGCAGTTCTCCTGGCTGCTGCTCCTACTTGGAGCCCTGACCTGTTGGTCTATTGCTCCACCATTAGCTACCAGGTAGTTAACTGCAGCCCTTTGGCTCCCCAGTTGCCTATTATTCTGCAGTTACCCCAGGTTCATTTGCCTATTTCTGCCTGTGAACCTTAGCTGCTACAGTTTCTCTCCTTCAATTAACAGGAGCCTCTGGCTGCTATAGTTTCCTTGAGCACTCAGGGCATTTATACACATACTTTTTTTTCCTGTGATGCACCAGAGATCTGCCACTTTGGAGCAGACTTGATTAATTGAATCTGCTCTGCACGTGAGCTGGGGCTAACTGCACTGCCCTGTGTGCAGTTGTATAAGTGGTGAAATGTGTGTTAGCGCACAAAAAATGGTGGTGGCGTATTTTTGAACTAAAGCATCTCCAAGGTGTTTTAGTTCAAAAGTGCACTGTTGCCATTTTCTCAACACTGATGCTCATTTCACCGCGTATACAACTGCATGCACTGCAGTGCTGAACGCTTTTCAAAGTGCCCAGCACTGAGAGGCACGCATGTGCAAAAATGCCCTCAGACAAGTAGAAGACTTAGTAATTAAAAAGCACAAAGACAATGCTGTTGTATGAAAACAACAACAATAATAATATGTCCATTGAAGTCCTGACTGGTACATGAAACAAAATACCATGGTTGCAAAAACATACTCTACCACTTTAAGAGAAAACAGGGGTAAGAGATGAAGCTGCCTTGTCTAAAAAGCAAAACATCTTGACTCTTAGGTCAGTAGTCATTGCCACTCATACTATGAAAAGAAACGACAGTAGCAACTGTCTTTCCAAACCTACTCAGAACACGTTGCTGGTCACTTTGGTAGAAATCTTCGCCCCACTGACATCAATGTTAAAGTCACTCTGTGAGTTAGTAGGACCCAGAATTCACTGTGTCTTCACGTGGAAGCCTGGTGATGGTCTCTGTAACAGTATGTGAATGATCACTCTGTATGTATTGTTCCATGTCTACATTATGGACAACCTGAAGGATTTTCAAGCCTTAAGGCAGAGGTGGGAAAACACAGCTGTCAGGTTGGATCTGACCTGCCAAGTGATTGCATCCATTGTGGGGTATGTCCCTCAGCCATTCCTGGCCGAGATGCAGGGGGCAACCCGGGCTGTGGTGCATGCAGCTGGTCCAACCACCCCGGGAATGAAAGTGCCACCTGGCATTAAGCACAGCCCACCTTATCCCACATGCAGCTCTTGGGCATGCTGGAAGGTGAAGTCTGTTGGGCTGGATTGTGGAGTGGGGGCAGTGCAGCAGCTGGATTTGGCTTCCTGGCAGCCTCCACAGTGGTGGTTCATTCTCCTCCCACACTTCTGGCTGCCACTGCCAGTGGCTGCCACTGCCAGTGTCTCACCACTGCTTCCAGATCTGTCCCTGCTGCCTGGGCACCCCAGCCCATATGCCCTGCACCCACCACCCAGGGTGCCAGATGGAGTGGGTGGGCAGGTGGGTGGTGTCTCCATGGAGGTTGGCCCAAGATCACTGTGGGCAGGGAGCACTCAACTAAGTGGATGGGATATGGCTATGGGTGAGAAGCACAATCCAGGAATGGGAAGGATGGGTGGGTGGGAAGGGCTGGGGCCTGGGGCAGAGCTGTGATCTGCTTCCTGCGCATCCTTGCAATGGGCACTAGTTTCACGTGTAGGGGTCCTATGCTGTTACCAGCCCACAATCTTGGCCTTGGCCCTGCCTATCCTACCCTCAGGTATCATTCCCCACCTGCCTGCAGCCCCATCACCATCCACCTGGCTTACTGCACCCTACCCGTGGGGGGTCCCGAGCCAATCTACACGGAGACCCTGTCAGTCCACACTTTTCAGCATCCGTGATGATTGATGCAGAATGGACGCTCCTGGGGCCAGATAGGATCAATAATTTGCATTTCTCTGCACCCCTCCCCCAGCACATTTCTCTGCACCCCTTCCACAGCTATGATAGGGGCTGAGGCCTGTCAGCATGCCTCCACCCTGGCCCTCAACAGCTCACCAAAACTCCTTAAGTGACCCTCCAGTCCAAATAATTGCTCAACCCACCTTAAAATATATAGACACCTATCAAGGAGTGAGACCTATTCATTAAAATCTCCCATCTCATCTTAGACCTGCTTACATTTACAACTCATATATGAATCCAACTTCATGTTCTAACAAGCTACAGCTGAACTTACTCCAAACTGCTAAATATCATCTAGTCTCCTAGCAAATTATCTTGTTTTCAACCCATAAAGCTATGTTCACTCCAAAGTTTCAGATCCTTAGAAAATCTCTTGAAAAAGTGCTTTGTAATTTAAATCCAAGCCAGGTTTTGCTCAGACACATTTTGCAAAGGTTTTGTTAAAACCAGCTAATAAAGTCACTGAAGTCTTGAATCTTCATGGCAGAAAAAAGACAATGTTCAACAAACAATTTGTAGCTCTGATTTGATTCTGTTCTTGGCAACATTCACATAAATAAATTAAATCAAGAAAACTGAAAATCAAACAAATTTACATTAATTTAAAACCCACTTAAGGGAGGGCAGATTTGGACTCAATGTTTAATTATGTCTTCAATTAAATGTTCCAGCAAAAATGTAGTTCTCTCACCTATCCTCCACGTTTCCCTTCTATTCTTACAGAAGCATCATATTAGTTCCATTGTAAGAATACAGCTGCACTGCTTTTGAACTTAGTCAGATACTGATCTTTAGCTACACCAGCAATTGCATCCACATGAGAACTTTTTAGACTGCTACTCTGTAGTTTCTAAAGCAGTAGTAAATCCACAGCCCTGACTAACAGGACGTTTGAGAGACATGTACACAGGGATTGATTCCTACCTGCACCCTTTTTTTAGCAGTCTGTCATGTTATAACTTTGCACCATCATTAGAATAAAGCAGGGGGCTTAAAAATTAATAGAAATTTGTACCAACCACACACATTTTGTGAAGTGACAACAAAACAAACCCAAGTTTGCAACAATACGTAGCCTCTTCCAAATACACATAGAGAGTGGAGAGGCTAGAATTGATCCCTGAAGGCACACTAATGTGGAAATAATTAAATGTCTTCCAAAAATGTCAATCTTTTATTTAATTTTTCCTTTCTGCTTTAGAAGAGCTCTGTCAATGGTAGTGTGTACTCCAAAAGAGAGAGCATATTCTTCTAAATCCCCTTAAAGACAAATGAAAAGATTTAGCCCAGCTGTCATTACAAAAGTGCTTAGTGCACATTCAGATGAGTTTATCCCCTTTGGCCTCTATGGTTTTTATACTAACCTTGCTTCTCTGAGCATAGTTATTATCCTATTCCTAATGTATACAATCAGGAGGACATGGAACTAATTTATTATCCTGCTTTGAATTACTTGTACTGGCCTCAGAAACAGCCATTTACCTGCTTTGGGCCATTTGTTTAGCACTTAATAAATGGCAAAGCAGGTTCATGAAAGGTGCTATGATTGATTGCAGGAAACGGTCTCCCATAGCAGCAATATTTGTCTGAAGTCACCAGGAGAATTATAGGTATATATATAAATAAGTATATATAGGGGGAGGTAGGTGCTTCAATTATATAGGGCAGGAGGAGGCCACTATTTGTGAAGATGGCAATCAGAATACTGGCTGTTTATTCCTGCATAATTAAAACTCCTATTCTTTTTAGAGGACACTTGGTCTGAAAAGATCACAGATCACTGTTCAAATGTACAATGAATCGATGAGGGAAGGCAGGACTTAACAGACTGAGGGTTTATAATCTTTAACATGCTAATGAAAGTCAGTGCATTCATTACATCTATAGAATATATTTAAGGTGGGATTTGAAAATGTGTCAACAGTTTCTAAGAACACCAGTTCCACAAACTAATTTACATGCCTTGCATTTTCCAAACGTAAATAATTTCTGGGTATGTTCCTCAATTCCCTGTACACCCACAAACCCCAATACAGTCAAGCATTGCAAGGTCACGCCATATAGCCCTGAGTCTCCAGCTGCCTTATACCATGTGTAGTCACTCATGTCAATGCAAAATGCTTCCACAAGGAGGGCACTGATCCTCACTCATTTTGCACAGGTAGAAATGAATGTGCAGAGTGTAAGACAGTGGAGAATTTGGCCCTATGTTGGTGTTATACCAGAAGCTCCAATATTTCTCTTGATTTGTTCATTTACATGAAAGCTTTTACTTTTAAGTGTTTTTGCACAAACAGGATTATTTGTTATGTGATGACAGAGCATTTGTGGTTGTACATGCTGAGCAGTTATCTTGGGTGATGCACAAAACTTGCCATTATGTAGAAAAGACATAAAAATAGAGCTTCACGTTTGGATGCCCATAATTTAATCAACTATGTCACACCAAATAACTTATAAATCATGCACGAGAGAGAAAAGGTGGATACAGATGCCGTGAGAACATTAGTCACCATGGTAGGCAATGGTCTTAGAAGGTAGCTTCTCAAGCAATGTCAGTATTTTGTAGGCAACACAGAAAAGAAAGAATGTGTGGTAACAGGGAAAGGAAACAAAGGGTGACTCTTAAGGCTACATAACAGAGGCAGAGTAAAATTCCCATAATAATTTACTAGTTCAATCATACTCATTTCGAAGGCTGTGAATAAAGATCTGGGGTCTCTTTTCAACCAGTGCCTTCTGGGGCCATTTTCTCTTCTCACAAGAAACTTCTTTACTTTACTCTTCAAATGGGTGTCATCTACATACCATAAAGAGCATTTTCACAAAAATAAATGAAGGGAAGACCATTTTTATTTTTTTATGAAAAGTTTATATGGCAGCTTACCTGCTGTGGATGCTATTTGTGTCTTTATGTCTTCAGTTGCTGGAGTCCCTGAGAGATACTGGAAACGTGGCAAACTGACTGTTTTTATTTTTGTGTGTGCCACTTCAGTTCAAGTGCTGCAAGCCCAGCAGTAAAATCAATGAAGGGAAGCTAATGGCATCGAGCCTTGCAGAGTTGTAGCAAGTCCTGTGGTCTTATTGCTTTGATGTACCCCCTTAGAAAGACTAGGGCCTAGCACTTCTCCCACATTATTGTAAAACTGTGCAACTCCTCTGACTTCAAAAGGAGCTGTTTCCAATTTATTTTGGTGAAAGAAAGCTGAGAATTGGGCCCAAGGGAGAGCACTTACATTGCCCTTTTTGCCATTAGTATTCTTTTACTAGTTCTTCTAGGGAAAACATGGGAAAATTTGTCTAAAATGGAATATCATCCTTAATTCTTTTCATTCAAGTTGGGGTTTAATTAACTCCATCTTGAATGAAGGATTCTGGTGCAGAACCAAACCAGGCAGCTTGCACCAACGTTAGAAAAGCTGATGCTTTTGGTTATTAGTAAGTGATTTTCACATATTTCTACATGTAATTCAGAAGGAGGAATATTCCTGCTGATCTTGCTCTCGATGCTTGTAAATTGGACTGATGCATCCTAATTTTCAGAGTTAGGACTTTAGCATCATCCCAAATCCAGTTCAGGTGATGGAGGTTGCCTCCACTGGGAAGCATGTAAAGGGAGAGGACATATGGAGTATTATTCTATTAATCAAAAGTTACATTTAAAATATAGGTGGACATAGTTGCTATATAAATAGTTGCAACGTCATTTACTCCTATATAGCCACTTAAATCAAGGTTTGAATTCAGCCTACCATTCAGTAAATAAATAGTTTCATCTTCAGGGAACTCGGTAGTTGGAGTATTGGTCTCAGTCCCATGATAATCTCATTCTTCTGCTTTGTAGCAATATTCAAGGCAAACTCCATTAACCTGAATTGTTAAAGAGATCCATTGAAAATGAACTTCACAGATTTCTCAGTTTGGTCTCATGAGGATACTGAGAAGCCATCACATTTTTTTTGTTAGGAAATCTCCATTTCAAAATGATTTCAAAGCTTGGGTAAAACAGATGGTGAAAAAGTGACATTGTCCTTTATGTCTAGGATAAGAAAATACTGACCTTTAAACTAGGGTGACATCAGATTGTATTGGGAAATGGAGCTAGCACATTCACCTAGATAATTCTAAAATATGTAGTATGGCCTTTTAAGTGTCTGACTTGGTTATCTCTTGTCCAGGGGTTGGTCAGTTTGGAGAAAGCATGCAACCAGGATTGCTGGAGATTATATTAGAGTGTCTGAATTCAGTCAGGGAGAGAGGTTTCAAAGTGAAAGGGCTGTGACAGCTACTCCCTGCAGTCAGGGATTGCTGTAGGAGGTCCAAGGTCAATAATGGAGCAAAGAGGTAGGGGATGACTGGCACCAACCCCAGCAGGTGCACAAACAGCTGTAGCTGTGCTGCAAGCCTAGCCATCACCAGGCTATCAGCAGTGCAGCCACTGACTGTCCCATGTGTCACTGCCCCCTCAGGGTGATCAAGCATCCAGTTACAACTCTGTCAATTAAAAAAAAAAAGACAGAGGAAGGGGCTCACCGGGTCAGGCAGGTCAGTCTAGTGTTACTTTCATTCTGTGAAATTCAGGGACAGACTTTATAGAGAAGACGTGAAGGGAAGGAAGCCAGAGTAAATTATTGGCATTTGGAGAAAGAATGAATGAACCCAGCACCAAACTTAAGCAACCACAGAATCTAGGGTTTGGATTTCACAAGTAATTCTTTATTTTAATCAATCAAAGTGCCACGATGAGGAGGAACTTGAAGGTGGGGATCCGATAACGGGAAAAACAAAGCAGAATCAGGGCCCACCCCGTTTGAGTAAGGTCTTGCTATAGGACCCTTTGTGCCAATTCTAAGGCCAACAGATAAAGAGGCCTTTGGATGTTTCCTCTTAGCACCCATGGAGGTTCATCCAAAGGTATCAAGCAAAGATATCAAAACATGGAGGGAACATGGAGACTCTGATTCTCCCTTCTTGAACAGCATTCCTAAAGAAGAGGGAAATGGCCAGCTTTCTACATACAGTACAGAATATTTTTATTCCACTCATGATTGGCATCCTTTAAATGTTCCTACAGCTCACCACCTTCCCAGAAAGCAGAGAGGTCTTGCACCCCATGCAGATTGGAAATAAACCCCAAAACTGGTAGATTCAAGGGTGGGAAAACATGCTTTAAATTCTAAGGCCTTCAAAGAAATTGCCTTCCAAAGTGTCTTCAAAAAAGAATGGTGCCTTTCAGTGTCCCTTATGAAGAGACACATCCAATATCTGAGAGAAGGCAGGTGACTCTAGCTCTGCCCTCACATCTTCCCTCCCTGGCCCTTCAGGAGAAAACAGCACCATTCTTCTCTGTTTCCAGAGAGTGCAGGGAACATAAAATGGCATTAGTGGCATATGAAGCTCCACGTCACCCTCTGGACTACTGTGCAGGAGCTACCAACATCTCTCCAACTCCCTTGTGCCTATGCATGTCTATTCACAATTTATTCTAAAAAGTGAAATACTGGCATGTTAAAACATCTAAAATGCCTTCATTGGGCTTCTGAGTACTGAAACCCGAATGTGGGACAGGCTCAAGTGGAGTGCAAAGGGTGATGACCCACTGTCATACCAAACTCAAAATGCAAGATGATCCACACTGAAAAGTCCTTGAGAACAGCTCCATATTTCAGATGGTGACAAAGAAGTGAAGTTAGAGAGAAAATGTCACAGCAAGAGGCAGTCTGAAGAAAGTCTATTCCTGCACTTTGTAGCAAAATCCAAATGGAGTGTCATTTGTTATAAGAAGAGTGATGTGCATACGCTGCTTTGGAGTTGTCCTTATATACAATACCTGAAGAGTTAAGAAAATGTCTGAAATATGTTCCCTGGCAGTGAGACAGACCCATCACGAATGTTGTAGAGAAACCGAAAGTCAGGATCTTTTCAGAGAGACATGACTGCTAGATCAATGCACTTCTATTGTTGTTTCAGTCCATCACTAATTGAGTTTGGTCTAGTCCAAAAGATTAATCTATCTTGGACTCACCTATAAGTGAAGGGCATGATATTATCTTGGTCACAGATCAAGCTCTAGCTATAGATATGTCCTGCAATGAAGTTTGTGTTCATGATCAAAGAGTGCTTCAGGGAGACTGGCCAGTTTGAAACACTGCTAGGCTTTTGGAAATATGAAGGAAGAATGTATGATCACAGTTCAGGAAAATACAGTGTTTTAGACTGCAGCAACACTAGGCTTCACAACAAAGAGCAGAGTCAGTATAGAAACTTGGAAAGATGAGCAGGTGACAGGCACTTTAAACACTTATCAAAACTAATCACTAGTAAGGCTTAGATTGTAGGGAGCTGTAGTTACTGCTGGAGTCAGTCATTACTGATGTTTCCAATTGTCATGGGAGAAACACCAAGTGGACAGAACCTGAGACTAGAAAAGTAAAGACAGAAAAAACCCAAACAGCTATTGTTCTAAAATGCCGCTTACAGACTTAGAATAAGCACTAGAGATTTTGTTCTTCAAGCTGTGGTGTTGAAGAGGATCTGTGTAGGAAAAGAATGGGGTTGATTGAACCAGGCTTCCTCTTGGGGAGAACTCAGTCATCCTTTGAAAGCCAGAAGTACCAATTCCTCCATACTGGGGGACACTCCCCCACACTCCCTGCTATGGATTGGAACCAATATCAGTGCTAATGTGGCTAATGGCTCTTGTCCCTGGCTCAGCAGTACCTGGCTCCTGCTTGTACAGGGGGCAAATCACACAGCAAGGTTCCTTTTTCCCTTATTTTTTGACAGCATTTTACTTCACCAGTAACATTTTTTCCTCTTACAGGATGTGAAGTTGCTAATACAGAAGCTGTAATAAGTTCCAAGTCTGATGAGCAGTAAGACAGCATCACTGATAACAGATACAGAATGGGAACAGCACTAGGTGAACTACTCAGCCAGATATTCACACCTGACAAAACATGCTTTAAAATGTGAAACTGGGTTGGGGGAGGGGGAATAAACACTTCTGCAAATTCCTCTTACCAGAGCTGGAGGAGACTGCAAAATTTCAGCTGTTTCTGCAGCACATTCACTGTGAAGAGACAGTTCTGCTGGAGTAAGTCAGATATGTCCCCTAGGGCAGGTGCAGCCAACCCGTGGCATGAGTGCCACCAGTGGCACAGGTAGCCTCTGTGTGTGGCACATGGCAGAGAGGGAGAGGACAGGCAGCACAGAAGATAGGGCAAGAAGTATAAAGTCAAGGACGTCAGGCAGGGAGTGCAGGGCAGGGAGCAGAAAACAGAGCAGCAGAGGAAGGGGATCAGAGAGGGTTAGGGCTAGTTTCTGGCATGTCTGTGAACAGGTTGGTCCCCATTGCCTGTAGTGCATACACAGGCACAAAGTTTTCTCAGTCTTCACCACACTGAGGAGGCCTAGCAAAGCTCACAAACTGGTTGTGATTGCCCAGAGAGGACTGAGTTACAGAGTTCTTCTTACAGTTGTGAAGGGCCCTATCCAACAACCATTTGAAAGCAGACTTCCACTAACATGAAAGAAATGATGGTGATAAAATGACAGGAAGGATGCTAGCTCCTCAAACTGCCATGTAATTTGTGCCAAGGCTGCATCAAACCCATTATCCTCTTTCCCCAATTCCATCTCCCTCCAAAAAAACCTTCAATCTGCTTACTTTCAGATACCTTTCAACAGATGGGGATTTCTCTTTGTTCTAACAACTTAGGGTGCATCTACATGTGAGTTTTACTGCAGTCAACTAATTAGTTCTGCAGTAAAGCATCACCCTCTACACGTGAGCTGGTATCAGGACCAGTAAATTAATTAACTCTGCTGTTAAGTACTATCAGTACTATCTTATGGCAAAGTCATTTATTGTGCAGCATGTGGATGATGACCAGGATAGCTGTACTTTGAGCCACGGGGCAGCAGCCCTGGGCTGGCAGTAGGCTCAGGGGATCAGCCACATGGCTTCACAGTTTCAGCACTCTCATGCCTCAGCCAGTCCCTCTGCCACACAACATCACCACACAGAGCCTGGGGCTGCCCCCCCCCAAAGCCTGCTGCCAGCTCAGGGCTGCTCCGCCCTGGCTGAAATTGCTGCTGTTCCAGGTGCACATGTAGACTCTGCACCTGGGAACACTGTACTCCAGAGCAAATCATGTTGCATTAATTGAATGTGTAGATGTAGTCTCAGAAAGATACGAGTTCTTTTTGTTATCGCAGTTTAATTTTAGGATCACATAAAATGCTGAAGAGACAGGCAAAGTTCAAACCCTCTATGGGGATTCACTCCTTTCTGTTACTGTCAAAACACGTTCTGTTTGTGGACTCCCCAGCAAGTTACCATGGGGTTAAAAGAATATCCAGCAATGTTTGTGCCGCTCATAGCTGTCTCCTGGAAGAGATTCCAACGCACGCAGCTCAGCAACCAGTCCAGCATTTGCACCAAGGAATAGGCTGTCTTTTTATCAGACTTACAAGAGTTATTTGAAATGAGATAGATTCATTTATTTTAGAATTCTTTGCTAGTCAAGGTAGTCTGGTCAGAGAAAAAAGAAAGGAGGGATAGCTGCTTAGCTCCATCTCCTCAGCCAAGGCAGGATTACTCCACACAGTTCATTGTCTAGTGCTGTAACTGAAGCTTCTTTTCAAATGCTTCATAATTTCACTCTTGGCATTCATTCTTCCGAAGAGCAATATTCAAGCTAATAGATAATTGGTGTTTATCACTTCCAGCTTTTTCTAATTAAATGCCACTTTGTATTTGTATTTGCATTGCTGAAATAAACATCATAATGCTGAGGTTTCGTGTAGTACTTTTTATCAGTAGGTTTCAAAGCATTTTACAAAGGACAGTGATGTCCTTATTCCAATTTTATATGTGGAGAAACTGAGGTAGAGAGAGAGGATGTGGCTTGCTTAGATAGTTGGCTAGTTGCAGTAGTATAAAAGACTCAGTCATTAGTGAGCCTACTCTTGCTGAGCACTTTGCAAACACCATTAAAACCATTTGTATTTATGGGAAGAAAAAGGGATTTTTAAAGTCCTCTTTTGGAAGGATTTTATTTAATATAAAGTTATTATATTTAAACAGTCATTGCTGAGAAAGTATGTTGTCTTTCTCCCCAAAATTTTTCCTAGTTTTCTTGAAAACTTTGTGTTGCTAATTATTTAAATTTTCTGTTTACAGAGCGTGAAACCTGAACATTTTGAAGAATCTTTTTTTTATAGTATTTCAGTAACATTTTAAAGAAATGTCCAAAGCAATGATTTTCAAATATGCAACCATTAGTCCATTTTGAACATAGAGAAAAGGAAACAGTTATATTTTTTGTGAAAACAAGATGTGCATGATTACAATCTGAAACAGCCAACCACCTCTCCCTAGAAGGGCTTTTATTCCATGCATGGATGAAAGTCCTCTTATTTTATCCAGTCTCGCAATTTCCCATTCCCTGTCTTCCTTTTGCCTCAGTCCAGAAGAATAGGGTGTCCATAGTCATAAGTTCTTCTTATTCTTCACTATTACAAAGAAGCTTAGAAAAAATCTGAAGAGCTCATAAACTGCATAGAGATATGCATTTAATTCCCATTTAAGTCAACAGAAGGGACTTATGCTTATGTAAAGGGAGAGAGATATTTAAAGCCTATTAAAATAGTGGAAATATTCTTTTTGACTTTATTGAGATTTTAGACTTCTAGGCTTGTCTCCAGGTGGATCCAAAGGTCAAACGACTGGGTACATGGTAATTGTGAAAACCACATGTGACCAAACATGACAGCATGGAAATGCTTTTTCCAAAAAAAAGAGGAGGCGTTTGAAACAGTTTACAAAATCTGCAGAGTCCATGTCAGAGAAGTGAAAGGTAGTGTCAAGTACATCTGCCTGTAATAGAATTTCACAGTCCACTTCACACACCATAGCTGAAAAGCAAGTGCCACTCACTTCAATGACACACGTCACAAAATATAGCAGTCTCAACTGCACTGGTTTGGGAGCATATTTTTTGATGGCTACAAAGTAAACTTAACAAAACAGTGCCCAAGCCCAGGAGTTGCATGGCATTTTCCTATCAACTGGGAGCAGGACTTTGCATGAAAAACATCTGTGCCCTCTGATACTTCCATCTGAATTTACAAATTGTGCTCAATCATAGCTGGCTACTACCTACATGATGATCCTGATTTTAAGCAATGCAGATCTGAACCTATCCAACAATCACCTCCACTCAGCAAGATCTATGCTGTAGGTAGCAAAGGGACCAAATTGTATTTGCTGTCCTCCCATGTACACACTGAATGGAAAAAGACATCCCCCTGGCAGTAGAACTATTCCCCTTCCATCCCAAGGAAAGAGACAAAAATTAGAGCACAAAATTCTGAAGCTTGGGTTTACAAACCTATTTTGTGTGGAAGACAGAAAAATGACAAACTTCAAGAAAAGCTGAATAGTATTTTCCCCCAGTGTTCCAATTTCACACACTTTTTCAGATGTCAAGAAATGCTATAAGTTGGCAGTCAATATGCTTAAGGGTAGCCTAGGAAACTATCAACACTGGTATTCCAGGCAATCCTATTAAATGTTACTTAAAATATGAGAGATTTCCACTGTTTTGTCTGTGCAATTATGCTAATTAAATTAAAAGAGAACTCTGACATTTCCAATTAGCATTTACCACAAAAGGTATAGATGCAAATACAGCAGAAGTTGAATTCTGATTTGCAAAACCAAAATAAATTTTGTGGTATCCTGCCACTGCCACAGAATTAGCACAATATGTTAACATTATCTAAGTTTTCCCATCTGAAACAGAAGTCATCTGCAATTTATATAACAGTTTACATAAAACTGTATGTAAAACATTTGGAAATAAAAGGGAGGCATCACATTAGGATACAAATAAACATATTTAAACATGTACATGATTATGTTATAATGTATTGTGTTTTATAAACACAGCTGTTATTTGATCTTGGTCTTAAGCTGTTTTCTACAGTATCAGCCAAGGATTCAAAGTTGTTTTATTTTCATTAATAAAACATAACTAGTATTGGGTTTTTTGATCTATCAAAAATATTATGTAATTGATGGGGAAGTTTAGGGTAAGAATGGAGAGAAATACTAAATAGTATCATTTTATCTTGACTTAAAAATAGTGGGAAACAGATTCTAATCGTTACTCCTGTTTCCAAGTGGTGCAAAGTAGGAGTAAGTTGTCAAAGATAACTACTTTCTTGAAGCAGAGCTTTTTGGCCATCAGCTCCTACATCACCCATTCTGCAATCAGTGAAGCGGACAGGGGATGAAAATTTGCTGTGTTCTTCCTAACCTCCAGCAGCATGTTGATGTAATTTAGGTCAGCATGGTAACTGACCTAATTAATAGCAAAGTTAAACATCGCATGATATGGGTGCTGACACCATCATGCTTGATTACACCACACTCTTGCATAAGGAACTTGAACTTAAGAGGCTCTCAAAAGAGCCATTGGAACCTGTTACTTTATTATACTGTTCACTGTTATACAAAACCAATCACTTAGAAGCTGACAGTGAGTGAAGCAGACCTCTTTCAGACTCTACGACTATGAAGTATTGCTGAAAAATACATTTTGAGCCAAGTAAATTCTAGATGCAAGGCAGAAGAGGGTTTTTGAGGTCATTGTTAAATAGAATTAACATCCATGGTTCACACTGTATCAAGTCATTTTGCCATTGGCTCCCAGGGGATTGCTCCTCACAATTCAGCTTTGGCTAGGGAATCTGTTGTCTGAAGTGGCTGATCTAGAGTTTTTACAGAAATACATGAGTTCATGGTCATACCCTGGCTTTCTCCTGGAGAAGCAAACTCATACCTCAGCAGAAGAGTGCAGATGAAAGGCAATGGAGTGGGAAGGCAACCTCCTGCTCTTTTCATAAGTGACACTGCTTTGGGGCACTGTTGGAAGATCTTGCCTTCTCCTTCTTGGGTAGTTAAGACAAACAGGCAGCATCTCTGCAAATGACAGGTCCAAGTTTAGTACGTATTATAGTATGTGTATTTATGCCTGTTAAGGTACAAAGGTAGTTTCCTCAGATGCTGACCCTTAAATTACTCTTGATTCCCATCTAGCAGGATGCACACATTCATGCACATTTTGTACCAGCCATCTGTGGAGATGCCCCACCAAAAGAGTAATTCTCTAGACTTGCACAAAACATCCAAAATTAACACTTTTTTGAGGAAAATATATCACATGTGAGCCTCTGCATAGAATTCAGTTCTAAGTGGCAAATCAGGTAAAAATGCAAAAGTCTCTCCTGGGTAAAGAAATGTAAAATACAGACCTCATACCTGCTGATATTTTCTTTGGGGTTCCAACAGGTATTGAGACACAACCCTGAGCAAAGGGTGGTGAGTACCTTGAAACATGTTCATGAGCTACTCTAAGAAGCATCATGCTCCAGAAACTCTCTTCTGCAGTACACTTCACCTGCAGATGCATTTTGGGGGAAGAACTAAGTTACTATAGTCATTGGAAGAGTGCAACTGGCTTCCTTCTTATTCAGGCCAGTAAGGAAACGGATGAGACAATCTTTCATTGTCTTTCCCTTTTCTTTGCAGTGGGAGGACATACATACTTCAGAATCCATGTGTTCTGCACTAGATGAGAACCCAGTAGGTACAGACATTCAAAAACCTTGAGGTAGAATCAATTTAGGATATGTGGTATTTTGCCCTTTGGTGGGGGTACAAATCTTAGACAGGGTTTTGCCATTTTAAAACCAGTCTATGCATGCTGAACTTCTGTTCTGTTACGGGTATAGACCAGTTTCCAATCATTTATACTGGTAAAAGTGTAATGTCTGTACCTGGACAATATCTGCTAAAGTCTTACACACACACAGGGAGTAGGAGAGGACCATGGTGATTAGAGAAGGGCCTTTCTTATTTATACCAATCCTTTCAAGTTCCCTTAATCCCCAAATATAAATAAATAAAATCATGGTCCCCAAAAGGGGTTGTATTCTTTCAGTCCAGAAGGATTCACCAAGCCTTTATCCCACAAGACAGAGATTTACACAAAGGAAATGCTGACATAGCTTGAACTTTAGTGGCACAAACACCAACGCTATAATTACAGAGAATTGGTTTTAAAAAAGCATCTGTTCATTATAATGAATACGTTTTTGTTCCTTGCAAGGACCTTAGCTGGCAGTTATAGCATGTTGATCACAAAACTAATTAACCTACTCATCTACAAAAAAGCATATTTTTTTGCATGGCTTTAAATGAAGGATAGAGTAATAGTGCATTATAAATTATCAGACTTCATTAAAAGAATTGTAATTCCTTGTTATTGAGTAGTAAAACCCCTGATTTCTATTCAAGCAGCCAAAGGGGGTTTTAGTATCTTTAACCCTCTCATACCATTAGTAGATAGGATTTCCTGACATAAACCACACATGCATTTTCCAGTTGCATCAAATATTTCTTGACCCACCACTGCAAAGGGTGAATTTTTGTCCACCTATGTTGTATAGATATCATTTGTGCAGAAGTCAATTTCACCGGTGAGTATTAAACATTTAAACAACATCCTAATAAATAAAGTTTGGAAATTAAAGTTTATATTTAAAGTTAAAAATATTTTAAACTGAACACAGAAAATGGTAGCTGAATTGTAGTCCATAGGGCTGCGTGAAGCTTCAGGTGTTGATTCCATTCAGAGTAAATTGAGCCTGATTCGGTGCCCAAATCTCCAAATCTGAATTGAATCAGGGGACCAATGAAAAGGTCTGAATCAATTCAAAGCTCTCTGAATCCATTTGGAAAAGATTCAGAGAGCTTTGGCTATTTGGGCAGTCCCCACTGGCTACAGTAGGGAGCTGGACCTGGACTCTGTGCTGGTAAGTAGTGGGTGGGGGAGGGGAGCCTGCAGGAGTGGGGAGGGGACCATAGGGAACCCCTGCCAGGCCCCATTCCCTACCTGCTCTCCCAGCCTCCCTGAGTGCCCCCCAAACTCCATCCACTCTCTCAGCCCCTGCCATGGCTGCCCTGCCAGGCCCAGCTTTTGGCTCTTTTAAAAAAAGCCCTTACTCACTGGGTGCTGCCAGGTGGCGGGGGTGAT
>NW_017728886.1:19700121-19711388 GCF_001723895.1 Crocodylus porosus
GGCCAAATTGATTCAGGACAGTGATTCGAATCACTGAATTGAATCACTGTCCACTGAATCGGCCGAATCTGAATCAGAAGTGAATACTAGCTGCTTCACACAAGCCTCATAGTCAGTTATGTCAAACTATACTGAAGTGGGAAAAAAATATCTGTCAAGACAGAAATACCTACTTGTCCTAATGGTTTGCCATCTTGAGGCTTGAAGTAACACTGATATTTAGTAGGGCTGTGCCAAACAGATGCATTCTGTTTCGACCAATGTTTTGACGTTTCAACAGAACAGTGTTTCATTTTGATTTTTCTTTCAAATCAAAATTGTTGTTTCATTTCTTTCCATTGAAATGCTTTGCCGTTTTGACCCTGTTTTGACGTTTCGCCCATAGGATATAATGAGGAAGGTCAAAACAGACCTGTAACTCTGTAATTTCTGGCCAGATTTGGATGAAGCTTGCAGAAATGGTAGCCCCTTCTGAGGGCATGATGCACGATAAGCTTCAACAAGATAGGTGCAGGGAATTTGGAGAAACTGCATCCTAAAATCCTGAGAGCAAAACTCATCTCACTTCTATGTGTTAAGCCACAGTGGGGTCAAAACTACAAGAATGCTAGCCCCTGATGAGGCAACAAAGCCTACCATGCTTCAAGGAGATAGATGCAGGGGGTCTGTAGAAACTACACCCCAAAATCCTGAAAGCAAAACTTGTGTTACGTGTATGTGTTAAGACACAGGGGGGTCAAAACTGAAGGGGTAGTGGCCTCTAGTCAGGCCATAAAACATGCCAAGTTTCAAGGAGATAAGGTTGGGGAAAACTGCACCTCAAGCTGTGGACAACCAAAACTCATGACATGGGTGCTTGTGCAGCCATATCTGTCTTGGGGTGGAGGTGGGTGGTGGGGACTACTGCAGGCCTAGCTACTAAGCTACTGTGTAAACAGTTACCAATCAATCATGATTCACTCAGAGACCAGCTCAATACACAGTACCTAGATACTACATAATGACTTAATGAACATGGATTAACATCTACAAAACCACAGACTAAGAAGAGGAAAGAATCAGTACAGACAATCAACTGCCCGAAGACGGACACAGTCAGTTGCACAAGCACCCATGTCACGAGTTTTGCCTGTCAGCAGCTAGGGGTGCAGGGCCCCAGAACCTCCTTTCACCTATCTCATAGTTTCGTAGTTTCATAGTTTCTAGGGTCGGAAGGGACCTGAGCAAATCATCTAGTCCGACCCCCTGCCATGGCAGGAAAGAATACTGGGGTCAAACGACCCCAGCAAGATGTTCATCTAACCTCCCCTTAAAAACCCCCAGGGTAGGAGCCAGCACCACTTCTCTTGGAAGTTGGTTCCAGATCCTAGCCGCCCTGACCGTGAAGTAGCACCTCCTGATATCTAGCTTGAATCTACCTTCTGTTAGCTTGTGACTCTTATTCCTGGTCACTCCTGGCAATGCTCGGGGGAATAGGGACTTACTCAGTGCCTGCTGGTCCCCTTGACAGCTGGCAGGCTTCATGGCCGCAGCAGGGGCCACCATCCCTGGAGCTTTCACCCTGCTGTGAACACACACACTGTCACTCATGTCATGAGTTTGCTTCTCCGCAGCTTGAGGTGCAGTTTTCCCCCAAACCCCTGAAGTTATCTCCTTGAAACCTGGCAGGATTCATGGTCTCAGCAGGGGCTAGCATGCCTGCAGTTTTGACCCTGCTGGAGCTTAACACATACACGTGACATGAATTTTGCTTTCAAGACTTTGGGGTACAGTTTCCCTGAACTCCCTGCACCGATCTTGAAACTTAGCAGGCTTTGTGGCCTCAGCAGGAGCTAGCATTCCTATAGTTTGGACCCTGGTGTGGCTTAACACGTACACATGAAACAAGTTTGGCTCTCAAGATTTTAAGGTGCAGATTCTCTGAACTCCCTATACCTATCTTCTTGAATCTTGGAACACTTTATGACCTCAGAAGGGGCTACCATTCTGGCAAGTGTTATCCACATCTAGTCAGAAATGACAAAGTTATAGGCTGTTTTGTCCTTCCCCATTATAGCCTATGGGCAAAATGGCAAAACGTTTTGACTTGCCTTGTTTTTTTTTTGAGGCTGTTTTGACCATATCTGTTTCATTTTCAAGGTCAAAACAGCAAAATTGAACAGGTCAAAACAGCCTCGAAACAAAACTGGTGGTGAAATTTTGCACAGCCCTAATATTTAGCATGGGTCATGCCTGGAAGGCATTAACACATTCAGCTTTTCACTAACTTTACTTTAGACTTTAATTTAGATCACATCAACCTACCTTACTCTACCCCTTTCTAATCAGCTTTAGTGAAAGACTATCTAAAAATATACATCACTGCATGTCCTGAAATATAGCATAGTTACATTATGCCTACATATTTTTAAATTGTCTTTTGTGTTCATTTGTGGAGAAGCTTTTCCAATAATCAGTTAGGCCACTGGTTCCCAACCAGGGTGCCATAGCATTAACAGGTGTGCAAACATGATTCACAAGATAAATCTAGAGATTTCAAATATAGGAATCCAGTGTTTAAAACATTCTACCCTGTTGTGGTCTTTCTGAGTTTTTTGTAACAGAAGGATTACTCTATTATTTTTCTGCAGTCAAAAAGTGAATGAAAACAAAGAGATGGCATTTTCCCAGGGGTTCCTCCAGTCTAAAGAATGGTTGAGAACAACTGGATTAAGCTCTTGTCAAGAGGACTATATTGCACTATACCTGTCAGGCCTGCACTACCTCAGTTCTACACCAGGGAGCTCTCCCTTACCTCCCCATCACGAAAATTTCGTTGTTGCCTTTGTGCAGTACTGGGTAGATGTGGATAAGCCCCATGACTCTCAATATCATTCCCCCAAATTCTACAACAACAGTTCACATGGAAGTGTTGGGGAAACAAACATTGTAGCAATCAATATGATTTTCAGTTTCTCAAGTGAGCCCATATGGAGAAACTAAAAATATATCAAAGAACAGAAAATATGGACACACAGCTATAGGCAATAGAGGCAATGCCTTATTTGCTTTTTTATTTTGTTTGCTTTGTGAGGTTCCTTGCACAATCTTGGTCACTCATAAATGAATAAATGTTTTACAGTAATTTTTAACGGTGTCCCTAGCTGGTCCTTAGATACGATTTATAACAAATAAAGCCAAAGATGCAGATAATGTTTGCCACACAAATGTTATCCCCAAAAAAGGTTTTAGTTTTATTTTAATATACCCTGGGAAATGTTATGCGCATACAAATTTTGTACTCACTAAAATCTGTGGCTCCCTGGTTCTGCCTGTACTTTGAAATCTGCAGATGAAAGGCATTACATCTAGTTGCAAACTATCTGTATTATAACTGTGATTGTTCATTTTACCTGTGAGACATTATGCCCATGGCAAACTAGATTTCATTTTTGCTCTAATGAATGACTCCTGTAGTTCTTTTATGTGCTCCTGCTCTCCTTGTAACCATGGAAGTTGATTTCAATGGGTCTACTTGTGTATCCCCAAGTAAGCAGGAGTGGTACAATCTATACATAGTTAAACCAATTCTAATCATTTTAAGTAACAGGAGCAGCAATCATCTTCTGCTATTGTGTCAAAATGCTGGCAGGAATTTCAAAGGAATCAAAATCCAGGGAAAGAATAGACATTGGGGTACTTTTGATGGACTTTAGTATTGGTCAGTTCTTGCATAATGATTTCATAGATTTCATAGACAATAGGGCTGGAAGGGACCTCGCAAGATCATCAAGTTCAGCCACCCACCCCAGGGGAAGGAAGTCAGCAAGGATCATAGGATCCCAGCAAGATAAAGATTCAGATGTCTTTTGAAGGTGTTCAGAGTAGGTGCTTGAACCACTTCCGGTGGCAATCTATTCCAAACCTTGGGGGCTCGGACAGTAAAGAAGTTCTTCCTTATGTCCAGTCTGAAACAGTCATGGAGAAGTTTGTGACCGTTTGATCTTGTCATCCCTTGGGGTGCTCTGGTGAACAGATGTTCCCCAGATCCTCATAAGCACCCCTGATGAACTTACATGTGGCCACCAGATCACCCCTGAGCCTGCGCTTTTCCAGGCTGAAGAGTCCCATGACTCTCAGCTTCTCTTCATAAGGTCTGCTTTCCCTACCTCTGATCATGTGCATGGCTCTCCTCTACACCCTCTCAAGCTTCTCCACATCCTTTTTGAACTGTGGAGCTCAAAACTGGATGCAATACTCCAGCTGCAGCCTCACCAAGGCCGAGTACAATGGGAAGATGACATCCTGGGATTTACTCTGTGGATACAAGCAAGCATTTTGCTTGCTTTACTAGCCGCAGTATCACATTGTAGATACATGTTCATCTTGTGGTCAGTCATGACCCTCAAGTCCCTTTCATCTGTAGTGCTAGCCAGCATAGCACTGCCAAGCCTATAAGGATGCTGCAGGTTTTTCTTCCCAAGGTGGACCTTGCATTTTTCAAGGTTAAACACCATCAGGTTCTTGTTTGCCCATTTCATGAACCTGTCAAGGTCAGCCTGGATCACCCTCCTGTATTCAGGTGTGGACGCTTTGCCCCAGAGTTTGGTGTCATCAGTAAACTTGGCCTGTCCACTTCTGATACCAATGTCCACATGAAGATGTTAAATAGTATAGGCCCAAGTACAGAGCCATGGGGGACTCCACTGGTCACAGGGCACCATGATGATTGACTTCCATCAACCACCATGCTCTGGGTCCTACCACAGAGCCAATTCCCCAGACAGTGGATCGTGGTGTGGCCAAGGCCACAGTTGGCCAGTTTTACTAAGGGGTGATGATGGGATACCAGATCAAAGGCTATTTTGAAGTCAAGATATATGACATCAATCTCTTCTCCTTTGTCCAGCTGATAGGTCATCTAGTCATAGAAGGAAGAGAGACTGGTCAAGCAAGACTTACTCACAACAAACCCAAGCTGGCTATCCCTCAGGATGCTGCCATCAGCCAGTCTGTTAAGAATGGCCTCTTTGATGATCTTTTCTAAGACCTTCCTGTGGATAGAAGGCAGGCTGATGGGCCTGTAGTTTGCTGGATCCACTTTCCTCCTCCTCCACTTTCTTGAAGATAGGCACCACATTGGCCTTCTTCCTATCATCGGGCACTTCATCAGAGCACCAGGAGTTCTCAAAGATCTGTACCAGGGGCTGGGCTATGATGCTAGCAAGCCCTGGGGTGTAGACTGTCAGGGCCAGCTGACTTGAAGGTATCCAGCCTCTCAAGGTGTTCCTTCATGAGGTCAGCACTAATGGAGGGCAAGGAATCACCCTCACCCAGGTCTCCCTATCCTGTAGTGGGCAGGGGTGTCCTATGGGACTCATGAAAAACCAACACAAAGCACCCATTTAGCAAGTTGGCTTTTTCCTGGGCATTGGTTGTCAGTTGTGCCATCCGGTTTAGCAGGGGTCCAATGGTGCCCTTGCTTTTCTTCTGGCTCCCCACATCTCTAAAAAAGGACTTTTTATTGTCCTTGATATTTGTAGCTAGTTGGAGTTCAGTTGTAGCCTTGGCTTTCCTGGTTTGCTCCCTGCAGGTCTGGACCAGTGTAGAGTATTCCTCCTTGGAAGTGCATCCAGTTTTCCATCCTTTGTAGGTCTGTCTTTTTAGATGCAGGAGGTCTGCTAGTTCCCTGGAGAGCCAAGGGGGGTGCTGTGCTCTTTTGCTGCCTTTCCTCTGAGATAGGATAGACTTTGCTTTTGCTTCCAGAATTGCTCCCTTGAGGAGCAACCACTCATCCTGAACTCCCCTCCCCTTTGGGTTGTGGCCCTTTAGGGCCTCCCTGATGAGCATCCTGAGCTTGTCAAAGTCAGATTTCCTGAAGTTGAGGACTTCTGTATTGCTGACTGACTTGCCAGCTTTTCAGTGGATGGTGAAAGTGATCAGCTCAGGATCACTGTCACCCAGTTTCCCTTCAATCATTAGGTTGCCAATTAGGTCATCCCCCATTGCCAGAACCAGATCGAGCAGTGCTTTAGCTCTCTTTAGCCCACCGACTACTTGCATCAGATAGAGCCCATCCACACATTACAGGAAGCTTTGCAACTGCTCAGATTTTGCTGAGCACTCTTCCCACAAGATGTCTGGGTAGTTGAAGTCTCCCATGACAACCATGCACCAGGAACATGTGGCCTCAGGCAATTCCCTGGCAAACTCCTGGTCAAGCTCTTGATCCTGGGTCAGAGGTCTGTAGTAGACTCCCACCGTTGTGTCCCCTGCACTGTGTTCCTCATGCATTTTAACTCAGAGGGTCTCCAGTCATCCACCCTGCACACCAATGTCCTTGACATAGAGAGCTACACCCCTGCCCCTATAGATTTCAAAAGGTCTCAACAGATCACTGGCAAATGTTTTTTAGCAACAGGAAACTAAAATATTCAATCTATCCTTTTATTTCTGAATCATTACCAGAAAGAAGATGCATTGCATCTTTCCACTTCCATTCTTTTTCCAGTAACACATGTGCAGTTCTTATAATAGAGGCTCTCATAGAGGATTTACATGAAGATGCTATCCTGCTCTGGGATCCTCCTAATTCCATCTTGCTGGATAATATCTAGAAATGAAGTTATTAAATAATGTATCACTTCTAACTCTGGTTAACAGAAAGAGCAGGTGGCTACAATGAAGGTCCAGATTCTGCGGGGTAGTATCTTCCCGAATAAATAGTCCCACTGAAGATGATGAGACCAACCCTTTGAATTAAGTACTACTCAATGGGTGCATCTAAACATGCCATTAGGGGACAGCAATTAACTGCTTATTTCTCTGCAGTTTATTGTTCCTGGGAAGCTCCTGGGCATGTGGTTTACATGTGCACCCAGACAGCAGCACATTGAGCTGGGTCACGGCAGCCCCAGCCAACAGGAGACACAGGGAGTCAGCCTTCCAGCCCAGGGATGCTCCTTCCAGCTCCATGTGATGCAGAGGGGCTGTCTGAGGCACAAGGGAGCCAGGCACAAGGGCTATCCAGCAAGCAGCCCCCCTGGACTGAAGTATCCTTATGCCCCAACGGTTGAGTTAGCATCTACACATGCATTGCTGTGCAAGAAAAAATTCTGCAGTATTTACAAGTCCTACCCTGCTATGGAGTTTATTAGTTTCATACACCCTGATAGGGGTGAATGTATAGACATTGAGATCTTTACTGAGTGGCTAATTAGTTGACTACACAGTAAACATCTTCTGTAGATGTACCTGCTATCAGTAACTATATTAAGATTCAGCCCTAAATGTATATACTATTTTGATGCTTAACAACAAACACATCAATGCTGATTTAAATTGTAATTAAACACTAGACTATGTTAAAGTAATATTGTATTGAGACAAGTCATAACAACACAATCTTCATAAAATTATAGATGTAGGGTCAGAAGGGACCTTGTAGATCTTCAAGTCTGATCCCCTGCCTGGGCAGGAGAAAAACTGGTCTCAAATGGCTCCAGCCAGATACGCATCAAGCCTCTTCTTAAAGACCCCCAGGGTAGGAGCCAGCACTTGGAAGTTGGTTCCAGATCCTAGCCACCCTAACTGTGAAGTAGTTCTTAAGGCTGTCTAATCTAAACCTACTGTCCAACAACTTATGGCTGTTATTACTTGTTATGCCAGGGGGTGCTAGGGGAAACAAGGTCTCTCCCAAACCCTTCTGGTCCCCCCTAGTGAGTTTAAGAGATGGGCAACAGGAAGGGACGCAGCTTTCTCTTGCGAAGGCTGAACAGGTTCAGGTCCCACAGTCTCTTATTGTAGGGTCTGCCCTGTTGTCCCCGGATCATGCGGGTGGCCCTCCTCTGGACCCTCTCAATATTGTCCATATCCCTCCTGAAGTGGGGTGCACAGAACTGGACGCAGTACTCCAGCTGTGGCCTGACCAGTGTTGCATAGAGGGGGAGGATCACTTCCTTGGCCCTACTTGATCCACATCTGTGAATGCACGACAAGGTCCAGTTAGCCCTGCCAACCGTGACCTTGCATTGTCGGCCCATGTTCATCTTGGAGTCAATAATGACTCCAAGATCCCTTTCTGCCTCCGTGAAGGTGATAATTTCACAAAGAAAAACCTTGTATAAGTGAGCTTGTATTTCACTGTTAAAATATGAAATTAAGGGTTTAGTTCATTTCTGATAGCATACATAGAACACAATCTGGAGTCTTACTGAACTTGAGTAATAATTTTATCATTTCACGTAGAGAAAAAAGTTGGTAACAATCCAACCCTTACACCTTGAATTGTACATTAATATTTCATATTAAATCAGTTTAAAGTAAATTAGTATGTGTTTGCTGAAAAGGTCTGGCATCTATTGCTGGTTTTTCCTTTCATCCCTAATAAAAGAAATATATGGTTACATACTGTATGTTGGAAGCTGAAGAAATTAGCTACTAAAATTTGATAACATAATTAGGTAAAAGTCCCTTCTGTTGTGGTCTTTACTAAGATAATGGAAGGTAAAATGTGTTATGTATTCTGAGGTCAAGAGAAGATTAATAAAAACACATCAAAACTTCTCTCCTGGCAATCAGGCTGAAATGTGTGAAGTTGGGCCCTGAGATAACTGTGGACAGAGGCAGGGGCAAGGGAACGGTAATAGACTGTCCTACAGAAAACACTGACTGATCATCAGGGCTATGTGACCTGTGGCTCTTGCTGGTGGAAAGAAAGGTGCTCCAAGTGCTAGGTGGAATGATATCAAAAAGTGATATCAACTCATTGAATCCATCCAGAGAAGTGGATTTAATCTTCTGTGAACCAGACTCATGATATGAGGTGTATAAAGGACTGTGAAGATGGTTAGTGGCTAACAAAGGGTGATATAATTTATGTGTGTATATATTTTGATGTTTAACATTTTTTGAAAGGTTTTCGTTTGTGGTCTGTTTTTCACTTAATATTGTTTTCGTTGTTATAGTAAAATGATAAATGTGGGCTTTTTGTTTATTATTATTCACTGACGCAAATTTGATGCCAGGTATTCCACATTAAGTGCTGCTGTTTTTGTTTTATATATATAAATAAAATAATTTGTTTATATATATTATAATTTGATGCCAGGTACTCCGCATTAGGTGCTGCTGTTTTGTTTTTTTTTCAGCACCTAATGTGGCGTACCTAGTATCAAATTATGATTGGGTGTGTGTGTGTGTGTGTGTGTGTGTGAAGTGAACCCAGAGTGTTTGCATTAGGTTTGCTAAGCCACTTACAAAAGCTGCACCATCTTTGACTTTGAATAGAAGTGTTAAAATTTAACCTTTTCCATTTTGTAGGAGGTCCTGGAACAGTTCTTCAATAAGAATAAAGGACAAGCACCCATTTAGCTTTATCATTCAGTAAGTAGTTTGATAGCATATCATGACAAAGTTGTGTTTGTGACTCAGTGACCCAGAAGGTCCTTTCTGGTCCTTCAGTCCTATTCAGGCTAGACAGATTTCCTGGATGGTTTCTGATATATATCTTTTCAATGAGCTTCTTTTATTTATTTTTTAGGTAAACCATTTACATCAATTTACCATAGGGTCATAGGAAAGCAAGGCTGGAAGGAACTTCACAAAGTCATCTAGTCTAGCCCACTGTTCAAAACAGGGTCACCCTTGACTAAACCATTACAACAAAGCGTTTGTCTAACCTCCTCTCAAAAACTTCCAAGGATGGAAAGTCCACACTTTCTTTAGGTAGCCTGTTCCAATCCTTGACCACTCTCATAATTAGAAATGTCCTTCTAATTTCCAACTTCAGTTTTCCCTGCTGCAATGTGAGGCTACTGCTCCTAGTCCTGGCCCTTATGACTAAGAGGCTACTGAACTAGAGGAGGTGGCTGGTTGATTCTGCAAACAGATCTTGGGTCCAGCCGCCATTTTCACAGGCTAAGTGCAGTGGGGGTCCCCATGCCTCTGATTGGCCAAGAGCCCTGGAAGTCCTGCCCCTCCCTAGATATTGCCAGATGACCCAAAACCGCAGCTGAATTGGTTGACAATGTTTCCCATAACGGCTTCTGTGGGTTAGACAGTTCTGGTTTTCCACTGGTTTTCACAAAAACAGCTTGACAGTTCTTGCAATGCCATATTTTTTTATCCAGCTTATCAAATCCATTAGCTTGTCGTGTGCATGATGGATCACAGCCTGCCAGCCTTCAAACCATTTTAGAAACTCCAATGACTGGGTGGCATTTTCAGCTACAAACATCACTTGATCTTGAATGTCACCTTGCCTTAAGAGATCGTGAAAGTTAACCATGCACTTTGAGCTTTCTAGCTCCTTGCTCACAAATTGTGAGTATGTAGTACTGCATATGGTTGGCGAGGTAATGGACCACACTAAACCACAAATTCCACCTTGTGAGCATAGCATCTGGTGGCAGCAACACAGTGGCATGTGAGTACTTTGACTGGCAATGGACTCCTTATATAGGACCTTATGGCCCAGATAGAGCTTGAAGGGTTTTTTGAAGGAGGACACCAGGCTATCCACATCAGGGAACTTTAAAAGCTAGTGCCAAAACCTTCCTGCTTCCTTGACTACCCCCAGACTGGCTCCTGGACTGAGCCTATGCCACAGGCTCAGCCTCCGATTTCTTCCTCCACCTCATGCTTCAGGACTGGAGGGCTTCTTATCCTTTTCTCTGCTTGCATGCCAAAATTGTGGAGACAACTATTTTTCATGGAGCCCACCCAATTTCACATTTTCTGCAAAAATCACGCAATCACAAATTTGGTAGGAAGCTACCTATGACCACAGAGAAAAGCCCATTTTCATCCTCTCTGTAATCACCCTTCATGTATTTGAAAACTGTTATCAAACCTCCTTGTAAGGGTAGCTTGTCATATTTTATGCTTTAAAATTGCACCTTTTTATAGAGTGGTGAATTACAGTATTGTTCAAGGTTTTCTTTTATATTTGGCCTTATTTAATCATTGCTTAAGTTCTGTATAGCCTCATTATTATCTGAACTTGTCATTTTGCTGGTGTCTGCAACAATATCAGCTGAACTTGCCTCCTGCAAGCAGCTTATGGCTTTGAGTTTGCTTGCATGGTGTATTTTTTCTTTTTCCATCTCTGAGACGTTTTTCTAACACAACATAGTAATAGTTTTGTTACTAGCTCAAATTAACTGAACTTGCCAAAAACCAGCAGAATCAAAGGAATGAAATAATTGGACATGTTAATGAAAGGTGATAAGGAAGACCAATGGACAATGACCAAGTAAGACACTGGAAAAAGGCCAAATTAAGAGGTG
>NW_017728886.1:19712318-19750450 GCF_001723895.1 Crocodylus porosus
TGCTGGTTTCAACCACTGCCACTGAATGACATCAACCCAGGATTTGGTCTGTGAATATATAGAGAAGTGACATTTTTCAGAGATATATGCAATAATATGATTGTAATATTGATAGGTCTTTGGATAGAAGTGGGGAGGAAATAGGACCTCTGTATTTGCAATGGGATATGTTAACTAGGTCTAAATTACTAATAAAACTACTTTGTAAAATCAATTGGAATTATATACCTTTAATGTGAGGGAAAATTGTCTCTGTGGAAAAATGTATTATGTAATCTCATAAAATAAAAACTGATTCTGGTTTATTTTCTGACATTGGTTCTGTATTTCCCAGTTATTCAGACAAAAATAATTAGGGATATGTATTCAGAATCATCTCATGTTCGTCATTTTAATAATCTGAGATACAGTAGCATATCTTTCAATTATTAACTGCCTTATCTTTATCATTTAGTTTTCATGCTGAGCAATATTTTGCTGCTTGATTGCTGAAGGCAAAATAGACCAATATTTTTAACAGCATGTACCAACTTAACTGCAATATTCAGCAGCCAAAGGGTCATCCAGAGAAGATGACTTTGTGAAAATATAAATTAACAAGAATTGGTTTATTATGATAATGCCCTTTTTAGGAAAAGAGCCACTCTGCTTTACATTACTTAGATACACTGGAGAGAAAAAACATTACTTGCATTGCATTGGAAATGACTGTTATAAAAATATTTCAGATGCATTATCCCTGGCTAGACCTTGTTTGGGTGCCAGAAAGTTTGCTGTAGTATCACTGGGCCAAAACTGACAGGGTATGTGCAGATCTTATTAGAGTTAGGTTGATCTAAATAACTATCTATGTAGACTTTTAAACTGGGTTTAAATTGGACCAAAAATAGTGGGCCTTATCCAAGTTAGTTCACCTAATTGAACTAACTGAAATCAGAAATGGGTTAGCCCAAACCAGAAAACATCTGCACATGTTTGGAGTGCAGTCCTGGTGCTGGGAAAGCTCTGCCAATCACTCTAACCCCCATGCTGAGACAACCCCACACCCCTCAAAAAAAAAAACAAGCCCCAAAAAACCCACCCACCCTCACCAAATCCCACCCTCTCGCTCCCCCAACCTTGATTTTCTTATACCAGGTTCCCAGTGTGGCTCCTGGTACTGGTGAATGCCTGTACCCACTGCTCCCAACCTACAATCACATGCTTTAAAATAAGGTACATGCTCATAGATTAGGTCCAGTGAATATTTGTTTGTACCCACAGTCAATAACTCAGGCAAGAGGAGAGGTCAGGATAGGTCTGTCAGTGAACGGAAGAGGATAAGGCATGAGAGAGTGAAAGGAAAGTGCAAGAAAGATGCAGTACCCTTAGTGTTCAAAAACTAAAATCTACACTAAGAAGAGATGGTTGAGCTTGAATGAACTGACTTAGCACCACTACCTTCACACCAGCACGACTATTTGCTCCAACTGAGATCCAGCCCCCAAAGTGTGAGAATCAAAATCACTTTGCTCTAGGTAATGTGGTAGGGTGGAGAACTATGCTTAGATTTGACATCCATATCCTCCAAAAAAGTTGCCAAAGCCCGTCAGGTTCAAAAGAATTAGTACAGAATGTGAATAAACTGGTCTTATTTTCACTATATTATTCATCTTAAAAATACAAAGAAATGTTTGTATTCCATCTTAATTATCCCTTCATTTACTGAAGATTAGTGTCAATGAAGGTCCCACCCCTTAGTTAATTTTAGCATCATCAGCCAATTATTTTCTTTTGACAAGCACAATTTTGCTCCAAGTCACGTAGGAAGAAATTTCAGAGATCTCACTCCTGGAACACTATAAGGGTGAATGAGGTGGGCATAGATTGTAATTTGGGGCTTGGTGAATAGGCTGCATAAACTCAATAGCAGAGGTTTTATGACTCAATGCTATAATGAATCATTTCTTCTTTGTTTCTCTCCCTGTCTCATTATGAAGAAGATTGCTTGACTGTACATGTGCTCAAGTTGGTATGGTGGGGGGTAGTGTTTTATTCCTGTCCTTTAGACATCAGCAAGTTATATTACCTCCCCACACCAGCCAGGCTGGACTATCCTATGAGTGGAGAAGTGTGCACCCAAGTATATCCCTATCCTCACAGTCACCCGTTGAATCCTTCTGCCAGAGAGATTAAGTAGGTATACGCCTTCCTACACTTTCTTCTTAATCCAGGCAACACATAGGTATATAGTTCTTACTGCTTCCAACTCCACTGTTCAGACCTGCAGTTCTACCTGTGTTCCCTGGGTGAAATTCTCACTTTGCTCAAGTCAATGGGCATTTTGATTTTAGTGGAGACAGATCTTAACTCTGAGTCCATAACTATTCTACACAAAACTGTAAAGGCAGGAGTCAAGACCTAATGCAAAATCCCTCAAAGTAGAGGACTTTGGAACAGTTTCTCAAGTGGTAGAAGTAAAAATAGCTGGTATCAGCTGCTGATTTCTTTTACTTTTATGTACCAGCATAAAAATCTTATTCATGAAAGAAAATAAGCAGCTTTGGTCCTCAGCATACAAGGCCAGTGTGGACATCTCAAGTCAAGTCAAGTCAGTCCTGAGGCCGCTGTGACTGTTGGGGCATCATAGATGCTGTAACAGCTGGCTTCCCCTCTGCCCTGTGTTTGGCTAGCTTTGTGCACTCCACCACTTAAAGCCCTGTCCAGTCCTTAATATTGGTTCCTCAGCTCTTCTTGGGTCTACCTCTTTTTCTCGTTCCCTCCACTGTGCCCTGCATTGTGGTGTTGGCAAGGGTGTCCAGCCTTGTTGTGATGTGTCCAAACCATTGCAGCTTCCTTCATTGTACAACCTTCAACAATGAGCCTGATCCAAATCTGTCACTACAACATGCAAAAGCTTTAGTCAATTTAGGTCTAGACCCCAAAGTCTGGGGAATACATCAGGGGAGTACATCAAGGGCTCAGCAAACAACTGTTTACCAGGGCACCCTTGGGGAAAACCAGGAGTAATGACCACAAACTCCTGGAAGACCATTTCAGGCTTAACACTAGGAAAAACTTCTTCACAGTCAGGGTGTCCAGACGGTGGAATAAGCTCCCTCCAGAGGTGGTGCAATCACCTACCCTGGAAATCTTCAAGAGGAGACTTGGATGGTCACCTCACTGGGGTTACCAGACCCCAGTTGTCTTTTCCTGCCTAGTGCAGGGAGCTGGACCCGATGATCTTGCAAGGTCTCTTCCAGCGCCTAACAATCCATGAATCTATAGTAATTTTAAAAAGAAACTACTTACATATTCAGACAGAGATGTGATCAGAAATCACATGACAAGCCTCTAAATTGTGGAAATAAAGCTAATTGAAAGGCTCTAATGGATTTTAATTCATCCCCCTACTTTGATGGGGAATAGTATAAAAAAAAATGCAAACATTGTCTATAAATCAACATTTGCAAATATGAATTGTCCTTGGTACCTTTAGGTTGGTTTGTGGTCCAGTGTTTGGGGGTTTTTAAATTGATCTTTAAATTGTTTTATATCACTTCCTGGTAGTTCAGTTTTACTTATAGTTGTTTACAATTTTAGGAAAGCAACTATACTGAGATGTGGTAGCAGAGCAGCTAAGGGATCTTGCTACAGCCCCAGAGGTGCGAGTTCATAAACTTGCTCTGAACTCATGCTGACAGCTGCCCCCAGTCAATTCTGCCATAAACAGGTACTTACTTACTTGGTCTTGGGAATCAAGGGAGGCCTAATGTAATGCTAGCCATCTCATTCCCTTGTGAGCCATTGGCTACAGAAACCAATGTGCCTTAACCCTGATGAGATCCTAGGCTTGGGCGGACCTTTGGCCATTTCCATCCCGTCTTAGGTGGGACGTGTGGTTGCTCAGCACACTCATGTAGTTGAGGAGGCATTCCCTACCCCTTGTCATATTTTAACTGGCATTTTGGCTTCATTTTCAAAGTTACAGACCAGTTTTCAGTGATGTACATTTCTTGGCCTAGCACCCACAATAAGACAGTGGAAGAAATGGGAACAGACTGCTTCCTGACTGCTACTCCCTGGGTCTAACCACTAAGAATAGTTTTTGCAAAGAAAAACAGATGTCCCCAGAAAGTTTTCACATTGTTTAATTATTGTATTTGGTTTACTTGGGGAAAGCACTTTATTCCTGAAATGATTAGCAAATATAATGTGCCTCAGGTCAAAGAGGTAGAAAACGTAATTGCTTTCCTAATCAGAGAATAAGAGCTTTTAGGCTGGATCCTACAGTCTCCTCAAGCACATTGTCTGGTAACACAGGCCTACTGTTTTACTGGTTACAGTAAACTGGCAAACAATGTCATAGAACAGGTCAGAACTTAACTCTTTACTGACTCAATCACAGCCTGAACGAGGCCTTTAATGCACTTAAGGCTTTGTTACACATTGCACTTTGAGCTGCTCAAAAGCTGATCTGTGTTTGTGCTAGCTCAAGTTCAGAGCAGTCATATATTTAGACCAGCAAGGCCCTTGAGGACTGAAAGTTAAGAATTCCCTCATGTTCTCTCATTCTGAGTTTCCCCCCTGCTCACATACCTTGGGCCTCCCCCCTGCCGCTCGGGCTTCTCTCCTGCTCCACCCCATCCCCAAAATTTCCCTTCCACCCTCTCAGACCTTGCAACTTACCCATGCCCCCTATGTTCACTAGCTTACTTGTGGCCATCCAGCCCAGATTGCAGCAGGCCCTATCTAGGCTGGTGGCTCCCCTCAATGCCTCTTGGGATTCCCTTTCTGCTTCCCTCCCCACCCTCCCTTGGGGCTCCCCTCACCATCCCCACAACTTAGCTCCGTCAACCAAAAGCGTCTCTGCAGAGCAGGCAGCAAAAGGGAATGACACCTGTCTGGCTGTTGCCCCTACCACTACTGGGTTACCACTCTTTTCTGGGCTGAGCTCAACCCAAAGAGTAGTGGTGGCGGCAGCAGCAGCAGCAGCAGCAGCAGCAGCTGGGCAAGTCAGTTGTCTTCCTTGTTTGCTCCCCACAGGGCAGCATCATTAGCCAAAAATAAGTCATGGGCAATGGTTCTCAGTAAAAGATCTATCACAGATCCCTTTGAGGTTAAGATGGGAGTTAAGCAAGGCTGCATCATTGCTCCAACACTCTTCCTGATATTCTTTACCATGGTGCTACCTCTGACCATCAACAAGCTTCCAGTCAGAGTAGAGCTAAACTACCAAACGAATGGTAAGCAGCTTAATCTCAGCCGATTCCAAGCCAAAACCTAGACCACCCTGGCCTCAGTTATCAATCTCCAGTATGCTGATGATGGAGTTTGTGCTCACTTGGAAGCAGACCTTCAGGCAATCATTGACATCTTTACTGAGGCATGCAAGAAAATAGGACTGGTACTTACATTTAAAAGACTAAGGTCCTCAATCAGCAAGGTCTCAATGAACAGTCCCCAGCTCTGGTAATTCATATTCATGGTGAGTCTCTAGAGAATGCTGAGTATTTCCTATACCTCAGAACCCATCTCTCACAGAGGGCTGACATTGATGAAGCAATCCAAGTTCCCCTCAAATGTGTAAGTGCAGCCTACAGACTCCTGATGAAATGGGTGTTTGAAGATCATGACATCAGATGTGAAACCAAGCTCATGTTTTATTAAGCAGCTGTGATCCTCATCTTACAGTATGGAGCTGAGAGATGGGCAATGTACAGGAGACACCACAAGTCACTGGAGAAGTAACATTGATGCTACCTGTGGAAGATCCTTTGATTCCAGTTGGAAGATAGATAGACCAACATTAGTATCCTCTTGCAAGCAAACACAAGTATTGAGGTGATGATTTTCCAACGTCAACTTTGCTGGGCTGGCCACATCATCCAGATGTCCAACTCCAGATTCCTGAAGCAATTTTTATTCTCCAAGCTCAAGAAAAGGGCAGAGGAAGTGCTTTAAGGACCTCCTCAAGGCCAACTTGGAAAAATAAAACAGTGACATCAACTCATGGGAGAGTATCACTTAAGACTGCCCCAAGTGCAGAAAGAGTCTGTTGCAAGGATTTCAGTACTTTGAAAGCTTACTATGACAACAGGAGACAGAAAAGCGGGAATGATAGAAACAGCATGTTGTTAGATGAATCATGAATCCGGAGCCACCCACAGCACACAGAAACACTTGCCTGACTTGCAGCAGAGTATCTTGATCTTGGATCAGTCTCATCAGCCATCATCAGACCCACAGATAAGTCAATCACGGAAGACAGTCATCTTTGACTGCAAAGGACTGCTGAAGAAGAAGAAGCCTAGAGTGGCTACACAATAGAGCTGGGTAACATGAATCAAAGATAAACCTGCCTTGGAGTGGCATAACTTTAATCATCCTAAAGGGTGCTTAAAATTAATTTCACATGTTAATATGTGGACAATCCAGGGGTTAAGAGCTGCAGGATCTTCCTAAAATTAACATGTAACAAAGCCCTTGGAATATTTAGAACAATGACAAAAAGTCATCAACAAAGCCACCTATTGTTCTCTTGTGAAAACAGATTCTTTACTTTTCCTTTGAAATACATAAGAAATGAGGTATTTGTCTTTAGAACAGATCTTTGCTAACTTGGAAGGTGATCAAGCTCCCACTGAAGGTAATCGCATTTTGAGTATTGGCTTCCGTGACAATAAAATCAGGTCTGACTTACAGAAAGGGGTTTAACTATTACAACCCTTTAAACAGAAAGTGGTTACTCTTCTTTAACCTGTCCTAATAAAACAGTATAATTTAAATGCTTGTAACATGTGACTGAAATTTCAGAAACCTGGGCCAAGACTGAGGTAGCTTTCAAAGAACTGAATAGTAGAAGGTGATGACTCAGCAGATGTGAAAATAAGATTCTTTTCTTTAAAGCATTCCAGATTAGATGCACCAAAATACTACAAATCACTAGTGGTCAAATTCTGTTCCACATATTAGGCATGTTAAGTGCACTTTGGCTCCAGAAAAGCAAAGTTATTGAAAAGGTGGATAGGTCCTCTTCCTTCTTGCTGTTTTTTGTGACTCAGTCTTAAGGGTCAGATAGGTGACTGTATTACCAAGGGAATTGAACAAGGTGAAATAGAACTGCATATAGGCATCTAAGTCCATGCACCTAATAGGTGGACTACAACCTGCCTCTAGGTGGTTTTGGAAATCATGGTCTTGGGTTTTATATATGGGCTTTGCTTTGTTCTGGTATTATTAGCTTACTACTATCCACTATAGTAGTGAACTAATATACATCTTATTATCTTTATAAAGCATTTTAAACTTGTTGAATGAAAGTGCAATAATAGAGGAAAATTTTACCTAATTAAAATCTTAAATTAATGATATTTGTAATGATCGTTTGCAGGATTGCCGTTGGCTACACCACACGCATTTCTTAAAGGGCCTTTCTAACAGGATGCAAATGTGCTACAGAACCTTGTGGAATACATTTGAACTATATTCACTGCAGGGACTGCATTCAATCCATTTTGCTGTATCAGAAAATCGATTTGTTGAGGTTCTCTGAGCCCTGCTTTGGCTTCCACTGCGAGAAGATAAGATGCAATTTCTATTGAATCATAGCCTTGTGTGAGCAGACAATTTTTTCTTAATCTTTTAAAGGGTTCTTTACATATATAGCAGTTTTCCTTTGCCTCTCTGGATGCTAACACAACATGCAGTGGGGAAATTTTTCAGTAATGGGCTCATTGGTAGGTTTCAGATTTTAGACCCTAGGCCCAAAGAGAAAAGCATGTATTGCTGACCCAGTGCACCAACAGTTTAGTTTAACGTGCCATGAAATTAGGTTTTTTTTTCAGGTAAAAGGATCCAAGAAGAGATCTTTGAAATATTGGCATTTTTGTTGCATCAACAAAAGGGAAGAAATATAGGTGGTACACTGAACTAAATTCAGTATTTCTTTATATAGTTTTAAAAATAACTCTTACATTTTAACTTGCATTTGGTCACAGAAGAATACCCAATAGCCTTCTGCATGTCATATTCCCGTACAATTTCAATGTCAATATGTTCTCAAGTTCAATATGAGCTACAGCTATTCAGAAAAGTTAGGAAAGAAAATATTGGGCATCAACTTGCTAGGGTTGCAGTAGTTCAATATGAAAAAAAGATCTGCTCGTGATGTCATCAGTATTATGCCATATAAATGGCTTCTCTGATTTTGATGGGAGATGTAACCAGCAAAGGAATATGTAACAACTTAATGTCTGAAAAATTATTGAAGTGACATCATTCATGTTTATTTTGTTTTCCATTTTTCCCTTTTAATGATGAAGTAACCTCTTTTCTTCAATGCTCAAAATGTCATGGTTCAAAACATCTCAGGACAGACAAGCACTTTGGCAATTCAGTACACCTGCTTTGAAGACCAGTAAAATTGTCAGAGCAGTGTGCCCCCCCTTCCGCGAGCAACCCTGGGTGCCAAAGCAGAAAGAGGCACCAAAAGGCACTGCTTAGCCGAGGGGTGGGAGGGCAGGTCATGGGATGAAGCCATGAGTGACTCATTTGGGAAGGTGTGGGGATGGAGAAGGGGGGCTCCTGCTGAGTGTGCCTCCCAGATCTGTGCGTGGAGTGAAGGCAGGCTGCTGCTGTGGGCTTTGCCCTTGGTGCCAAACTTCATTCCTATGGCACTGATGCCTGTACTTAATTTACAACATTCTGGCCTAGCCACTATGTCCATTAAAAGCTTCCCCTGTTATAAGCTATCACAGCAGGACAAAGTCATTCAGAATTTTGAGACTGCACAGATGACTCACAGTGAATTACATTTTCTCAGGAAGATTTAATTATAGGTAGAATAGATATATTTAAGATATTATTCTCTGGCAGTCAGAGCACCTCCTGTTTTGCTGCCTTTCCTAAAGGAGGTAAAAATTTAAACACAGTTTAGCAAAATTTCTTGTTGAACCTTTTTCTCTCAGAAAAAAAGAGGCTGTTTATTTCTGTGGGAAACTGTCACTTTTGGAGGAATTTCCCATTTGAAAAATTGAATCAAAATGTTATTTTTAGGTCAAGTCAAAACCAGACTGATTTGTTTCACATCAGCCTGCCTGAACTGCCACAGGGGCACGAGCCTCCATGCTTCTTTATTGATCTTGATTTTGAGCCAGACCATCTCTGTCTTAATTCACAATGGTCTCTTACCCATTGTAATTATCCAAAATAATCAGGGTATGAAAATTATTTTTTGGTTGAGAGTTAAGTAACGGGATATCCATGGGCTCTTTGAAAAGTAGGCTGGACAACTTAAAGTTAAACATTTTCCAATATTGAGGGCAATTGTTCCACACAGTACGTGACATTCGTCCCAGTTAAGCTCAGTGTAGACTTTTTTGGAGTCCTATTAAAAGAGCCTAGGTTGAGGTCTAAGGGGATGGGATTTGAGTTCAGAAGAGCTAGGCTTCTAGGAAGATCAAAGAAGATTAATGGATCAGTAACTATGAACAGGACAAAAAGATCAAGGGGCTTATCATAGAGCAAATATTGACTAGCCACATGGGAAAGAGCAATACAGCATTGACCTTTGGGAAATAGAGTGTTTCCTTGATTGCACGCATTGTGCAATACTTACAGCCCAAGATTTCAAGTAGACTTCTTGTACTCCATCTTCCTCTCATATGTATAGATGAGATTTTTCTCTCATTTTTCTCCCATTTTTTTTTCTTGCTCTTTGATGCTGATTTTGAAGCAAAAGGGGATATTCATTCTCATCATACTTTAAAACCAGCATAGTTTACTTAATGAAATCATTCACACCAAATGTCAAACTTATCTGGCCCCATGGATGGGATGAATTGGACTGGGAAAGCCCACAGAACTGTGTCATCTGGCTTGAAGTTCTGTCCATGGGGCTGGAAATTTGGCTGTGGTAGCATTAATTGCCATGGTTTCTGGAGCAACAACAGCTACTCCTCCTCCCACCACCAAATGTTTGGCTATTCAGGCAGCCCCATGGGCCAAATGATACCACTTGCTGCTCTGTATCTAGCCTAGGGGGCTCCCAACAGGTCCAGAAATTTGTTTGTGGGACAAGTGACAGCATTGTTATTTGCTGCAATTCTGGGAGCAATACCAATTAATGATGCCATAGCTTGTCCTATTGCCAAAATTTCTGGCCCCGTGTAGAGCCCTGTAGGACAGGTGACCTGGTTCTTCAGGCCATGTCCAGCCTATGGGCTGTATTTTTGGTATTATTTAGTGTATAAACTACACTAATGACTGATGCAATTAATACATTTAAGAGCTGTCCACCACCAGTCCCCCCACCATCCACCTGACAAAACAGTACTTGTGTGGAAGTGGCTGCTACTTTCTATGTGGTTTTGTCATAGAAAGCCTTGTTCAGTTCTTCTTGCTAAGCCACATCTTTGGTTTGAGGCTGTGTTCTCCTCTACCCTTCTGCCACTGGTGGTCCTCTTCACATGAAAATCCTATTGGCATAGCAGCATCCTAAGGTTGCTGTGTTCCCATAAACTTCAGTCCAGATGAGGGAAAGGAGTTCTGGTCAACTTGGAACACGAACCATTCAGGTTCAATTTCTATCATAGACTTTAAGCAAGTTGCCAAACAACTCGATATCTCAGTTTCTTGTCTAAAAAATGGAGTTGATGGTGTTACTCTCACAGATGCACTGAGAGAACAGACCACAGTAAAAAAATATGAGGTGCTCAAATCAGATATGATGAGCATGTAAACCATAATGAACAGACACAAAGATGGTGATGCTCTTGGGGTGGTATATTCAAAGGCCTTCAAAGTAACAGACCCTAATAAAAACACTACAGTTAAAATATAAATGGAGAATTACAGGGATAAATTACTTTACAGTAGTATATGTGTTCTTAGCATCCATTTAAGTATGACTAAATATATAGCATTACACCTATCACCAAGAAGGAGGCTGCCTTAGCTAGATCAATGTAACATTCTTCTCTTATAGTTTTTGTTTAATATGTTATTTCATATTTACAACAGAGCAAGTAAATGTAAAAACAGAACATCATCTATAATTGATATGCTTAACATCCATAATATATAAACCATAGAAGCCAAAGTCCTACATGAGAATCTCACAAATCCACATTCATATCCCAAAAGTGCTAGATTTCCATTTGGTACTCTCAGCTGAGCATATGTTTGTAGAGGCTCATGTAAGACTTAGATGCAATGCATGCATCTGGAGCAGTATAAATAATAATGGTAATAATAATAATGCTGCCACCGAGCTCTTGCTTGGCGATACATCTGTTCTTTGTGCTCCAGCATACACAAGTTATTCCAGTTTGGGTCCACAACAGCAGACAGTTTTTTATTGATTTACAAATGCATCTCTATAGATAAAGATTTTCAAATTCATCTATGGGATTTAGATGCCCAGTTCTTATTAAGTTTTAAATTAATGGGTATTCAAAAGCAATATCTAGCCTTGAAAATCCCAGCTAAATTTTCATTGATTTTCAAACAATATTATCTGGTACTCATGGACTGTTTCAATGGTCCATTCAGTTTGTAGCTTAGCATATATTCTCAGAGTCTATTCATTATGGCACCCTTTTTTTTACATTTGTGAATCTGGAGATCAGAACTTCATGGCGAATGGAAGATATAATATATTAGTAGTATACAATACAGTATTAATCGTATATTAGTATGTAGTTGTAAGGCTTTGCCCTATTCCTTTAAGGATAAAATGCTTACAAAGATATTTCCTGTGAATGCGTTCAGTGTGTTTCCTATACAGTCTGAAAAGCTTGTAGGACTTCACATTTGTTCTTTCTTCTCTAGAATAACAGCTCTATGTTTGGAAACCTCAACTTGTCTAACAAATCCCTGATGGCATGCTTGGATTATATTTTAGTTTTGATAAGTTCCTCTTTGAAAGTTTGATTTGCCCCTCAAGAACAATGCTATACTTTCTCATTGTGAGTACAATATGAAACTCCTTTTTCAGAAAAAGGCCTGGAAGATAAACTTAGATACATGGTTTCAAAATATGTGCCAGGACCTTTTTGGGAGACTGTCACTACTGCAAGATTACTGCTCCTTCCTGATTTTAGTTGGTTTAAATTTCAGTGCTATTCTTTTCAGTCCTATGTCTTTAAAACGTTCCTGTAAGAAAGAAAATCCTTTGGACTTCTGTTCCTCACCAGAACTTGACAATTTACAGGTGTGCAAATATTAACGCAGTATAACCTTTTTTTTCAGATTTAGAAATGTTTGTGTTAACTTTGATTTATCCTATGTTGTGAGCAACTGTTGGCAATGGTGTTAAAACTGCTATAAATTACAGTAATATTATGCATGCTGTATGACTGAAACCAGAATTTTACTATTGAATTTTACTATTGAAAAAACCCTATGCAGCATTTGTTTCAACTGATTTGTAAACATCTACATACACTTTATTCGAAAAAGTGAAATATGTTATTTTTTTCTTCTTTAGAAGTGTGGTGCTTAGAAGAGAGAGTGATTTCCCCATTTTTTACTTCATTTGTGCATGGCAACCAGTTTCTTTATCTAAAATGAACTTCACTGTTTCAGGTCTTACATGCTGTTTTATCTTTAGCCAATATGTCTTCAAAGAATCATCTCTATTTGAGTTTTACAGGCTAAGATTATGGCATATGCCCAGTGTATCAAAGCTTTGGGTGTGTAATAAAGAGCAGTGATTCACACAATTTGAAAAGAAAATCACAGAAAAGCCTTTCTTAGAATGCCCATTGGAAATGTCTGTCCTATACTGTGGATTTCATTATGATGTTAGAAACACTTTTGCCCCAAGTGCTTCTTCCAGTCCTGGTTCTTAATTGTTGTTATTTGGCAGTGTGAAATATTGATGACATTGGTCAAAAAGATTGACAGCTGCATGAATTGTTATTAACCAGCCTGTTGGTTGTAGCTTAAAGTTCAATAAATACCAAGATACAGCATAAGCCCTCAGGGAGCCTCCCTCTTTTCTGAACAAGTGGAAATTAACTATTTGATGTCTTTATAAAGACATCTTCTTCCATCACTCCTGATTTAAATCTTAGGGCACTAAAAAAAATCACGACCTACTATGTATATAACCCTTCTCTTAGTTCTCTGTCCACATATCCGCTTATAACTAAGAAGCAGGACCCCTTTCCTAACCCACAAAATGATGAGAGCCAGGCATTACCTGAGATGCAACTAATCTGGTTTATTGTTTTCATCAGCATTCAGCACCACCCCAAAAGGATAGGAAATCACTCAGAAACATCAAGAATCTGAAGATACCTGGGAGCTGAGGCATTTCTTAAGTGAACTAGAGTAGAGAGAACGAGTATAATAGTGGTACACCCTAGATATTCACCCCCCGCTGCCAATACATGGAATAAGTACTACTACTACTCGGTGCTACTATCTCAGTCTTTCTGCATATCAGGATAGTAAATTATTGAAGAGATCATTTAATAAGTAGGCAGCTTTAGGTGTAGTGGCTAGCAAGAGCCACAATCTGTTACCACAGAGGCTTAAGATGCTTTCTAAAAAGGTGCTCTGTACACTCATTTTGAAATGTATAGATCTACTACACCAGTTTCAAGTTCTGATTGAAGCCAACTAAACCACTGTATTCTATTAACTTGGTCTATTTTTACCTCTCTGTTTTCAATCCAATTTTGATTTTCTCCACCTCATTTCTGAATCACAGAAATTATATGAACATTTCATATGGACACTGGTCACTCACCATCTGTTCATGGCATGTGATTGCTAATACAGGATACTTTATCATAACTCTGTAATTGATAACCTTCAGTATGCAGTATTATTTCTGCTCCTTTATTGGAGTTTTGTAATAAGGAGTGGATGGTATGTTCAAATTATTTGGTCTTTGATATCCTTAAGTTAGGACTTGATGGGATCACTATTTTGTGAAGTCTGGACTATGTTGGAAAGATTAAAGAATTCCTAATATATTTTAAAGCCTCTGTTTTTTAAACCTGAGACAGCCCTTCGTAGACTTCACTTTGATTTTGTGTGTGTGTAAATGAGCGTTTCAGGTAGACACTGTGTTAGCCTTAAAATCTGGAATTTGAATATGAAGTTTGTTCCTTATACATCTTTTTGTTTGTTACTGACCTTATCAGTAGCCTCCTAATTATAATGAGCAAGGGAGGGAGTGGTTAAAATGATGCATTTAATGCAGTGGTTCTCAAACTTTTTGGATTTGAAGCACCCCTTATTGTACTCAAGGTAATCCTTTTGTGAATAGAGTGGTACTCAATTTTTTTTTACATATTATAGAGCTCACCTCTCTGCAGAGTATCTGAGCAGTGGTGGTAGGGGACTGGCAAGGCAGCCATTTCCTCACTCCTTGCCTATCTCATGGCACCCTTCAGAGGATCTGGAGGCACCCCAGGGTGCCACCGTACCCCGGTTGGGAATCAGTGTTTTAATGTTCATGTAGATTTCAGACAATCCTAAATGAGCATTATTCAAACAGCTTCAAAATGACATGATACTTCTTCAGGTAGTGAAAGACCCCATTGAAATTCTGCAGTAAACATTATTCTGCTTGTAGATTTATCTTTGAATAATCGGGAATTCCAGGACTGAGGAAGTCTGGTAATTACTGTCAGTCATTCACGGACAATAACAAGGTAGCTGGAGAACAAAAGGGTTCACCTGCTGGGTTTATCTTCTCCTGGAAGAGAACAACAAGGCCATGACACTGGATAATAAGCATTACCTTTAGATATAATGCAGAGTCCCCAATAGCATTTGTTTCCAAGGGAAAAGAAATTCATAGTCACTAATATACCCCACCATATGCTCACTGTTTGGTGATGAGCTGTTATACTCCTTGTGACTGACACTTTTCCCTCTGTGAAACTGCCTGTAGTGCAGAAAGCCGAGGTCTGCACATCACTTAATTCTCAAAACAGATCTCAGGCAGAACTTAAGTGCTGCATCAACCTCCTTCTGCCCCTTTGAACAGAGTGAAGTACTTCCCTTGGGGTGCTAAGAATTAGGATTCCTCCCTCCCCCCCCCAATATTTCGTTTAATTTCTTAGGGCCTTGTTAGACCTTACACTGTAAGATGGACATATGTTAATCAGCTTAGTGGAGCAGTCACACGATGAAGTGAAAACCCTGCTCTGACTGTCCTTCACCTACACAGCTGTGACTTGCCACGAGAGGCTTGGCAAGCAGGGGCAGGACTGGGAGTAGGATCTGCTCACTACTCCCACTGGACAGAGTGTGGGCCCACCACCATGACAGTTGCAGTCTCTGGTCTCACTGGAATTGACATAGCAGCTCTGCACTGAGAGCAGGGCTGTCCACTCTCCGCATAGTGCTGCCCTTCCCTGGGGCTCTCATCTCATCATGCTGTGCTGGCTCTGCATTGAGCACAGGGCTGCCAGGGCTTAAGCCCAACAGCCCCATTCTCAGTGAAGAGCCACTTTTCAAAGAGATGAGCACACCCCAGGGAAGCTACGTCCCCAGGTCTCTCTGGTCTCATTGAAACGAATAGGTTTTGGCTTCTACAAACCACAATCTGCCCTTTCCACGAGAGAGGCATCCTGAGAAGAGATGGTCTTCATTTCTCTCTAAAGGTAAGAGTCTGTTGTCTTACAGGTTGGCTGATCTCCTCTGAAGGGCTTTAAGCTAGGTTCATCAGGGGACAGGGAAGCATAGGATAAGGAGCCACAAGCAACGCACTGGTTCAGCCCAGGTAAGCACTAAGGTAAGCACTAAGGGGCCTGATAGTCATCAGGATGCAGCGGGGGGGGTACCAAGGGAACCCATTGAGGGGCTTAAATGTCATCCTAGGAGGATGAGGAACAAGCAGGAAGAACTTGCACTCCTGCTTGCAAGCAACAACTTCGACGTGGTTGGCCTAACTGAAACCTGGTGGGACCCTACTCATGATTGGCCAGTAGGCATTAAGTGTTACAGGTTGTACAGATGGGAGGAAAAAAGGGTGTGGGGTGTTGTGCTCTATGTTAAGGAACAATATACATCCTCTATAATTGAGGTGGGATCAGAGGAGGGCCAAACCAAGGTACTGTGGGGAAAGGGACATGGTAGTGGAGGTCTACTAGAGACCGCCAAAACCAGGAGGATGAGCTGAACCTAGAATTCTCCAGACAGCTCTCAGAGCCTGTATGGTGAAGAGATATGATTGTCTTGGGTGACCTAAAGTACCTTGATCTTCTGGGAGGAGCAGTCAGCCAAATCTAACTGCTCATGGATGTTCTTAACCTGCATACAGGACCTCCACCTAACACAGGAGGTATACGATCCCACTAGGGGAAACACCTTACTGGACTTGGTGTTAGCTACAAGGGATGACCTGGTGGGGAATCTGCAGGTACAAGGTAACTGAGGGGATAGCGACCATCGATTGATTGAATTTACTATCCGGCGAAGGATGGGTAAACTAACCAGTAGGGCTGAAGTGCCAGACTTCAGAAAGGCTAACTTCAGTGTGCTCAGGAGATTAGTTACTGAGGCAATAAAGCTCAAGAGCACTGGCAAAATGGGGGTCCAGGAAGGGTGGTTGTTCGTCAAGGGAGCAATCCTCTGGGTGCAGAAGGAGACAATCCCATTGCGCATAAAAGGGGGAAAAGGGGCCAAGAAGACCTCTTGGCTGTACAGGGAATTCCATGGAAGTCTAAGGGCAAAGAAAGTGGTATACAGGCTGTGCAAACAGGGGATAGCTACCAAGGAGGAGTATACTTCCCTGGCTTGCATTTGTAGGGAATCAATTAGGAAGGCCAAAGCAGGATTAGAACTTAGGCTGGTAACAAAAATTAAGGACAACAAAAAGTCCTCCTTCAGGTATATAGGGAGCAAAAGGAAGATGTAGGGTAGAACAGGACACCTACATGAAAAACTAGGAAAACTGGTGACGGAGAGGGAGGACAAAGCTGAGCTCTTCAATGAGTTCTTTGCATCTGTATTCCTAGACACAGACCAAGACAAATCTCCCAATCGGATCATAGATAGATACAGGAGGGACAGCAGCCCATCAACTGTTAGTGCAGACTTAGTGAAGGGGGACTTGGAGGGGCTGGATGTGTTCAAATCAGTGGGCCTGGATGAACTTCATCTAAGGGTGCTGAAGGAATTGGCCAGTGTCATAGCAGAGCCACTGGCATGGCTGTTTGAGCACTCATAATGCTCTGGTCAGGTCCCAGAGTACTAGAAAAGGGCCAGTGTGGTCCCTATTTTCAAGAAGGGGAGGAGGGAGGAACTGGGAAACTATAGGCCAGTTAGTCTCACCTCTATCATTGGGAAAACTCTGGAAAAAAATCATCGAGGATCATTTGTGGAAGCCCAGCAGGGGAAATAATGCTGAAAGGAAATCAGCACGGATTCATTGCAGGTAGATCCTGCCTGACTAACCTTGTTCCTTTTTATGACCAGGTCACAAAATGCTTAGATGCAGGAGTCAAGGTAGATGTCATCTACCTAGACTTTAAGAAGGCCTTTGATAAGGTATCTCATTCTGTTCTCATACATAAACTGACAGGCTGTGATGTAGATGATTACATGGTCAGGAGGATGGCAAATTGGCTTAGGGTTACCACCCAAAGAGTGGTGGTGGATGGGTTGATATCAACCTGAGAAGATGTGGGCAGTGGAGTCCTGCAAGGCTCAGTCTTTGGACTGGTGCTATTCAATGTCTTCATCAGTGACTTGGATGAGGGCGTGGAGAGCACCCTGTCCAAGTTCACAGATGATACCAAATTATGGGGAAAGTTAACACACCAAAGGGTAGGGAACAGATCCAGGCAGATCTGGACAGGTTGGAAAAATGGGTAGAATGAAATAGGATGCATTTCAACAAAGACAAGCGCAAAGTGCTCCACCTGGGCAAAAAGAACCACTAACACACTTACAGGCCGGTGGATAACAAACTGACGGAGAGCAGATTTAGGTTGGACATTAGAAACAACTTCTTCACAGTATGGGCTAGCAGAATCCGGAATGGGCTTCCAAGGGAGGTGGTGCTCTCCCCTACCTTTGGGGGTCTTCAAAAGGAGACTGGACAAGCACCTAGGTGGGGTCATCTGACCCCAGCCCTCTTTCCTGCCCAGGGCAGGAGGTTGGACTCAATGACCTACTGAGGACCCTTCCAACCCTAACATCTATGAATCTATGACACAGTGGCTCTGCACTCCCGGACAGCAGCAAGCTTCCCAGCTCCCTGCACATATGGGGAGAAGTGCAGAGGGATTTCCCTGCCCCCACCTTGCTGCTCTCTGGGAGACCCGGGCACCATTCCATCCAGGCAGAGTGTCCCTGGCTCCATTCATGGATGGAGGGGATTTGCTCCCCCGCACATGCTTGCTACAGCCCTGCAGTCATTCACTGTGCCTGGCAAGAGCAGCAAGCTAGGGGCACCCTGCCAGGCCACAGGCAGCCTGAGTCTCCTGGGCAGCAGCAAGCAGGGAGTGAAATGGTGGGGTTGAAATTCCCCCTGTGCTTGCTGCTTCCTGGCAGTTCCCAGCTCCCTGTACTTGTGCAGCAAAGGATGGGGCAGGATCCTCCTACTCTGCCTGATGCAGTTGGTGAAGTTCAGAGAATAAAAGGATCCAGCCCCTCAGACCTCAGGTAGTGCACAGCCAACTATCAGCTTGCCTCCCCATACTACTGCCAGCTGAGTTCCCAGTCCACTGGACTCTGCCTGAGCTCTGAGAGGCCCAAATCTTTTTTCTCTGGTGGTTGGTCCCCATGCCACCACTGGTGGGAGTAGAATTGGTCCAAGCAGTGGTGGGAGGCCCTGTGGTGGCTAGGCGCTCTGGGGATGCCTCTACCTGATGTCCCGGGGCAGTGAGGTGCCGTGCCTGGGTCCACTGCGCCCTGATGTCTCCCGAGTCAGGAGGGGCCACTGCATGCTAGGATATTGGAGGACTTCAAATTTCAGTGGAAAGCTGTGGGAAGTGGCCACACAATAATGAAACAGGAACAAAATTAAGTGGATTGGAGATAATCCTGTCCTGGAGTGGCATAACTTTAAGATGGATAATGAGTGATTTAAGACACTTAAAAGATGTTAATGTGCAGCCAATCCAGGGGTTCAGTGCTCCAGAAGCCACCTAAAACTGCAGTGTAACAAGGCCCTTAGTTATAGTCTTCATGCTACCATGCAACTGCTCTTGGTACTTAGGACTTTTAGAATACTTTAGGATCTTCCTGGTAGGTGGAACATATAGAACATAGCTCCTCTCCCTCTTTCATGTGTACACTCTTTCCTTTTGGTTTCTCTGAAATTATTCACAACCTCTTAAGAACTTTTTGATTCTCACATATACATCCAAAGGTACATGAGGGGCTCTTCCCTAGGTATACATTACTGTATATATAGAAGAACAGTAAAAAGATTAATGTGTCATCAAAGCTACAGAATGCAATAGCTTGCTATGCAACTTCCAATGTGTTTTTATTATTTTATTTTGAGTATCCTTTTGGTTAAGTGAGGAAATATAATCATATGCTAAAAAGAATTGATAAGTAACTTGTTTAAACAATGGTTACAATCTCCCTGTCTTTGTTTTTTGCATCTGTAGTAATTGAACCCGCTGCATTTCAATGCTGACATTTAATCGATGCATGTAAATCACCTTGGAGGCCTATTATTCTTGTATTCATTAATCCAGGCATGTAGGAAAGTATGTAGGAGAATTATATACAAAGGTTTTACAGCTGAGGTCAAAAGTGGCATGTGTAGAGCTCTGCTCTTAAAATTGCAAACCTCCTATGACACAAAGGCATTTGTTCTGACACAGAAGTGTCTGACTAAACTATGAAGATCACTAAATACAAACTGTATCAGCATTTTATTTAATGTTTGGTTTGGCTGGAAAATTCTCTAGTCAGCAGCAGGGTAGATGCACTTTAATGTTGTCCTGTTTGCTACCTCAACCAAATACTATCTTTCTGTTTACTAGATTCTGAGACTAAAGGAAGCAGAAAATAAATAGATATAATGCTTTTCCTCAGAGGGAAAGAGTGATTTTTAAAAAAAAAATCAAATGTCTGGGTAATAAAAAAAAAAGAACGCAATACAACTATATAAGGTAAGGCATACTTTCCAATAATTTCAAGTCAAGCCAACTTAACAGGGTATCCTGCCCACGGTATCTTAACAGTTCCTTGTTTTGCAGCAGTAAGTTTTGATATGCTGTATTTTGTAGATTAAATAGCATCCTCAGTGAAAATTTATTCATATTCAAGAGTATATTTAGAAAGAGAATGACCAGAATAAGTAGGGAACAGAGGCTAACTATGAAGGTTGCAAACAGACGGGCTTACTTTACTGTATATGCAGGTACCCTGAAAATATCCCACCTATTGTGTAACGTTGCCATCTGTAACTTTAAATCATGTCCCAATTAATTATATGGAGACATTTTATTACTATAATGACAAAACTATCTTGGGCACAACTAGTAGCCCTAATGGTTGTGCAAGCTGTTGTCTTGCCAGAAGCAGAGCTCAGAATTTGAAACTTGTTAATTACCCGTGTGTCAACGTGGGACAAGGAGAGCAGTAGAAGCAACATGTTTTGCTCCTGAAGATGGACAGAGGAACATGCTCTTTCCCTGCCCTCTCAAAAAACCTCTCACTTAGATAACTAATTAAGTCACTGTTCTTCTATTAAAAGGCAAAACATTTGAGCTCAAAAGGCAATGGCTTTCTTGTCCTAAATCTGGACAGAAGAACTTGGAATAACTCACCAACCAACATTTTGGATAACAGAGGACATTTGAAACAAAATTATTTTTTGACAAGGCCAAAACTTTTTTTTCAGGTTTTTTCTTTAGGTTTGAAATTTGTTGAAAGTGTTATATATTCCTGCAGTTTCAGTTTTGATGAATGGACATTGTCCAATGTCATGTTTCAGAAAATACTTGACCATTCCTACCGTGAGAAATAGGTTGGTTTGGGAAATATGTACAATGTTTTAGGTAAGCTCAGAAAACCTCTATTCCAATGGAAGAAATATACACACTTTTGTGAAAGGTCTGTAACAACTCTGGTATAGTGGGTACATCTTTCGCCAGAGGGAGTGAGTGAAAACTAGAAGACTATCTTCTTCAGGTTTCTAAAATATATCCAAACTGGAAATAAGGCCCAAAGATGGAGTTGTTTGGAAAATCAACCCCAAAAGGTTTTGAACCTTGACTTTGGATTCAATTACTGGTATGTTTCAGACTGTGAGATTGCAGGTGAGCTAAATAGTTAGTAAACAGCCACAATTATTTTACAAGAAAATGTAGTAGCTTCCTCTGTGTTACAGTGTGCCATGAATTCAAATATATGTCTGTTTCCTATGTTGTATATCAAGTTCCCCACTGAAAAAGTCAGACTGGAATCTAAGAAGAGCCTGCCATTTTGAATTCTTCTCAGAATAACCTCTATTTCCACTTTTAAAATAGTAAATAGAAATATCAATGAAGCTGGGCCAGAATCTTGGGTTAATGTCTGATTTGTGTTGCTATGGTGATGCAATGCAAACTTTAAGCAATTCCCTTACATAGGGGGACCCTATGTAACAAAGTGACAAAGATCCGTTGTAGTCAGCCTTGCTCAAACTCTAACCAACAAAGTTGCCGCCGGGGGGAGGGTGGGGGGGATGACATACAGCGAGTGCAATATATTGCTGGAGCAAGGTCTTGTGCTCTACTTGAAATATCCTTTGGGGCAAAAAACTACCCCATACTAAAGAGAGTGGCCTTGTAGTTGATATAAATGTAATTGTGTCTGGATTAGAACTGGGGGTTGTGTGTGATGAAAAATAGTATTTTATAGCCCCATTTTGCACCCTACCCACTAAAGAGGTTCTGGGTTATTATAACATGTCATCCCATATTCCAGTATAGACTAGGAAGCAACAATAAACAAAATGTAAATAAAGCAAAATGAAATAGGCTTACATTGTTTAGAGACTCTCTCTATAATATTGCATGATCTAATTGACCTGAATGTAGACTGACTTGCCTGGTTGCTTGAATAAATTATCTGGATAATAATTTTCTGTCCTGTAGACTTGAATCCAGAGACTTTCCATGTATAGCTTACTTTAACGCAGGACTGACCTGGTATCAGCTTCTGAAGCAGATGAGCCTGCTGACTGAACAGTAATATGCCTTAGAGGCATCCTTGATGGTGACCTTCATTTCAAGCAGGTCAGAATACTTACCTGCCCATGAGGCACTGTCTTATTGATTCATCTGCCTCTAAACAGATGTATCATCAGATGTATGTTTGAGAAGCACCTGCTTTTCAAGCACTGAAAACTAAACAGATATTAGTTTGCCTAGGAAGTCCTCAGACATGGATGATGATATAGCTTCCTGCAGCTACAAGCAGGTGAGTCTCTCTCTAAGATAAAACATATACAAATAATTTTCTCTCCTTGGAGATCTTAAACTAATATCTGAAGTATTTCCACAAGATATCTTGCCCCACAGACAGACCTGCCTGCTCCCATTTCTGATTTACCTGTATTATAGCTGAATGTATTTCTCACAGTGATTTTGCTCATTTAATGCACGTCAAACTGCATCAACAGACATTAATTTTAATCTCTTACAAAATAGATAATTTCTTTCTGTTTGATGATCTTTTGCAATTTGAATTTCCAAGAGCTTATCAAGAATCTAGTGATGGGATTTTACAAACTTCAAAACATAGACAACTGCATCTGGTGTCTTTAAAAGGGAATCTCTGCTGATAATGTAATGAGGTTATGGGAAAACTATTGAATGCAAACTGTATTACCTGTAATAAACAATTTATATTATCTCCAGTCCAAAACTTGTTTTGAGAAGTTTTGAAACAGGATAGTTTTTGCTGCCACAATTTAGCCATTGAGCTTAATTTTTTTAATATTGATAGCAGAGGTAAAATCAAGCAAACAGAAATATCAAGATTTCCTTAAACTTTTGAGGTGGAAACTAGGGCTGTGCGAAATTTTGACAGCCATTTCGTTTCGACACTGTTTCAACTCATTTCACGGTTGAAACAGCAAAATCAAAATGAAAGAAAGACCATCAAAATAGCCTTGAAACAAAATGAGGCTAGTCAAAACGAAACAAAAAGAAACAAAACGTTTCAACCACAGTGCTGGGGATGGGAAGTCAGTCCAGCTTCCCATTTGGTACAAAACACTGTTCCATCCAGACCTCGAAACTGAAGTCAGAACAGAACAGTGCTGTTTCGCACAGCCCTAGTGGAATCACGTTTTATCGATAAACACAAAAGCTGCAACTCATGGATATGAACTACCTCCTTTTAAATGATCAGTCAGGACAAAGGGGCCAAATTTTGGAGGTACCTGTTTTAGCTGGCACAAAGCTGATAGATCCAACATCTTTTACTGCGGCCCCTATTCACTACCCCAATGAAAGAAACAGAACAGAACATGAAAATATCTAAGGAGGGCAGAAGATTATTCCATTCTTCTTCTTTTATTTTTCACAGGTGTTTGGTCCATTTGATGCCAGAATCAGCATAGATTAATCCTCTAAATGAATGAGTTTTAATTAATCTTCCACACCCTCAGTTTTGAAGGGAGCTTTAATGTAGGGGAGAATCCTGTCCTAAATTCTACAAGAGCCCAGATTTCCAATAATATATATAATGTTATATGATGTAGACAAGGCACATAAAAGAAAGAGGTTAAGGAACACAAATGTATGTATTGTTATGTGGAAAATGGATGATTGGAACCTTCTTTGGATCTTAAATTCCTTGTGTGAATGAAGATTTGTCATCAATACCATTGAAGCAAACAGGTATCAAGTGATTTATAGATGCCCTTTGAAGCACTTAAAATAAAGAATTATCCGAACGTGCAAATTCTCTAGGTGTGGTAGAGGTCAAAAACATTGAGTAGATTGAATGAAGTGAAAGCTTCTCATTTATAATCAGTTTTAATCACATTAATACTCTAAATCAGCTTAAAATTGGACGTTAGTGGTTTAGAATTAAACAATGCTTTCCCCTCTCCATTATAGTGTTTTAAATGTCAACATTTTGGTCACACAGCTGTGCACTGTATAAGGGAGATGTTTCTGATGTGGGAAGGTCATTTACCAACAGGCTGGGGTGAGTAAGATCAGAATTTGCTGTTGCTATTGGGAGGATCTCTACTGAGGGCAACTGCGGGGTCTCCAAAATGCGCAAAGCAAATGAAATTCATCACAGGCCAAATCCTGCAGTTCTTCACTCAGTTGGTATTTACTTGAGTCAGGACTGTAGACATTAGCACAACGAGAATAAAAATGCAGGTGCTAATGCCCTATAATTAAGGTGACCATACATCCTGGTTTAGCTGGGGCGGTCCCAGATTTTGGAGGCTGCTGCTGGTGAGAATTGGTGAGCATTAAAATGAGCACTCCAGAAACACAGGAGCATAAGATACAGTTCAATGGGGAGGTGGAGTGGTGCATCGACATGCCAGGCAGGTGGGCAGGCAGGCACCACACTGCCCTGTTCTCGCCTCTGCCTAGTTGTGTGGCTGACTTGGGATGGGGTGCAGGGGCATGTCTCAGATGTCCTGGATTTCCTTATGTTCAGCCTTCCTAAAATAAGCATTGCCTCCCCCTCCCTGAAAATAGAGATTTTTTAAACCAGTTTCTTAGTGATGGGGATCTTGGACTTGGCATAAACTTGAATGAGAAAAAGTGAGGAAAGCAGTCCAATACTGGGCACATTGGCAAATGCCTAGATTCAACTTGAGAAAAGACATGCACACAATGTAACCTAATTTTTATCAAGCTGTTCTCCAACTCAGTTACCAGGTCTGCCATGAAACAGGAAAAACTTGTAAATTAATTTGGGGTATTGACATGCAAAACATCATGATGATGAAGTTTGATACTTTGCACAAATCATTATGTATCTAGCCATCCTAAAAAGTGTCTTCATATGATTATAAAACAAAACCCAGGCATTTTACCCTGTTTGGGCAAATTAGAACAGAAATTTGCACTGTTAACCCACAGAGGTTAACAGTGGATAAAGGTGCACCGATACATTGGTCCCATATCAGATGGGCACCGATATAAGGAAAATTGAGAGTATTGGCAGTTGGCTTGTTTTAGCCAATGTGGCTGATAATGTTGCAGATAAATGCCTCGTGCATGCACACAGGCATCCAGAAGTGCAGCCCGGCAGCGTGGAGAGCAGCCTGGTCCAGCCTGTAAGTCTGTTGTGAGGGAAGAAGCAGGGTGGGGGTGCAGCTCAATGCCCCTGCAATGAGGGAGGGAATGGAGCTGGCACTACACAGCCAGAACAGGGTGGGAGATGGAGCCACACCTTGTCCAGGGGGTGCAGAGAGGAGGTGGCAGCTCCTTCTGCTGCATGCACCCTGGGAGGGCATGTACCCCCAGCTCTGTGCTCAGGGCAGATAGCAGTGGCACTGGGAGCGGGAACTATGGGGAATTTCTGAGTGCTCTGCAGCCCTCCTCTCAGTGGCAATGCCACACACCCAAAGTGCAGCCTGGCCCAGTCCCCCACCAGGAAGAGCCCAGTGGTGGCCTGGCCCCAGCCTGAGGTGGCAGCCCACCCTCTCCCCACATAGATCCAGGGGCACATGCCCCCCATACCCTCCCAGGGACCATGCAGCAGTGGAAGCCACCCCACCCCCTCATCCCCTGGACAAGCCACAACTCTGTCCCATACCCTGTCCCAACTGTGCAGCACCTCCTCTGCTCCAGCCCCAGCCCCAGCCCTGCTCCCTCCTTCACTACTCTGGCCTCAATCTGCCTTCTCCACACTCTTCCCTCCTGCCTCTCCCCACAGCTGACTTACCAGCCAGATGCTCCTTTCCATACTGGCCAACTGCATGTCAGCAATTGGATTGGTATCAGCCAATATGGCTTGTTAAAAATTGGCCATTGGTATTGTCCCCAAAAATTTCTATTGGTGGACCCCTAATTTTGGACATTTTCAAACAAAGTGCTGGTATAAATACATATCTAAGAGCCCTTGGAAATGTCTATCAGATTCCCTCCTCCCTGCCCCCACCACATCTTCAGCTTGAAAAAAAGAAGGCTGAGACTGGACTTGGTAGCAGCTTACAGCTACATCAGAGGTGTACATCAAGGGCACGGTGAACAACTGTTCACCAGGGCACCCTTAGGCAAAACCAGGAGTAATGATTACAAACTCATGGAAGACCATTTCAGGCTCAACATTAGGAAAAACTACTTCAGAATTAGAGTGCCCAGACTGTGGAGTCTTCAACAGGAGACTGAACAGTCACCTGACCCCAGTTGTCTTTTCTGCTTGATGTAGAGGGTTGGACTTGATGATCTTCTGGGGTCCAGTTGAGCCTTACAGTCCATGAATTTATGCTTAGCCAGATGAAGACTAATATAAAACTGCTCCAAAATAAAATGTTGATTCAGCAGATTTTATTACCATTTCAGACCGGCTCTATATCAATATACATCTCTTGACTTTAAGTCCAATATCCTAGCCACTAGCATAGGTGCATCTAGGATTTTGAAAAGGGGGTTGTAACGGTTGTGGTTCATCATCACCAGGGATCCGGGTTTTCCATTAGCCATGGAAGAACGAGGTAAAACCCAGACTCGCATTTTAAGGGGATAAACCCAGATTTTCTCTCTTAAAGAATAAAAGCATGGGAAATGGTGAGTTGCCCCTTGCAGGCTGGCACAGTTACAGCCTGCAAGAGGCTGGGGAGCGAGAGAAGGGTGATCAGGTAGGGGACACTGTGCATGTGCATACGAATACATGCACTTGGCCACCAGGCAGGCTGGAGCGCAACTCCACACAGGTAAGTCTTGGGGGGATTGAGACCCCCATAGTGAGGGAGGGAAGGAGTGAGTTGAGTAGGGCTGGAGCTTGGGTTTAGGCTGCTGCCCAGCTGGGGTGATGCATGGGCCTGGGGCCAGAATGCATGGCTGCAGGACCCAGGTGGGAAGTGGAATGGGGAGTGGGATGGGGACACATGCTTGAGAGGGGCATATGCCCACAGATTAGTGTGTAAGGATGGATGCAGGCTGCCCACTGCAGGCTCAGGCTCACTACCTTGCTGTCCTCTGCCCAGGGCCTCTGCAACCTGTCATGGAAAAATCTTAAATGTATGCTGACAACACAGAAGAGCTGAAACTGACATGCGCATTTGATTCTGTGAGTGGGAAGTTCCAAGGCTCACCCAGCCCTTGCCCCCTGGGTGACCTGCGAGCCTGTCAATCATTGCTGACCTACTTTCCCCACAGAGGCATGCTCAGACTGTGTCAGCTTCTGACTGAGAGCATGCTCAGTCAGAACCTGACATGAGGTAATCTGACTAGAAATTTCTCTGCAGAGAGCGTTCTGATTGGCCACTAAATTCAGATAAAAGTTCAGTGAGCCCCTCCCTCGGGGGGGAGATCGTGCTAGCTGGAGACAGAGGCTGGCATTCCAGGGACTGCCTCTCTCAGTCAGGCTTTGGGGCCTATTGATCTCCTCCCTCGCTCGGCAGTTCGTGTTGCTTTTTGATGGTGTATTGCGGTTTTGATTTCCTGGCTTCCGACCTATCTTGGCATTGACCATAGACCACGACCCGGATCATCCCCGCTGGCTTTGACTACTTCTCGGCTTTTGACCTCGGCTTCAGATACCACCACTTCTCTTCATTGTCCTTACTGGACTGGCATCACGACCCCGTTCTACCTGCCGTGTTACAGTTTTGTTTGTTTGTTTACTCCATTTAAATGAGCTGTTGACCAGCCCTGGGACTGTCAAGTTGGGCAGCCGCACCTAGCTCCGGCTAGAAAGCAAGGGCTCACTTGAGAACCCCGTGGGCCAACAGACCCCTCCGTTGTTTGGTGTTCGCATTCGTTAACTGTAACTGAAGAAAGAACTGTGCCTCCGCTTTAAAGTGTGAGTAAATAAACCTATCTAATTTTGTAACCAATACGCTTCCTGTGCCGCTCAGACTCCACCACCACTAATCCCACCTGTTCCGTTATCCAATCGCCACCCTGGCCCACCGTGACCTTGGAGCCCGATTCATTCGGTTCAGCTTGCCCCGACACAACCCAGCATGGCAGGGTAGAGTGGGGCCAAGTGGGGAAGCTTATAGCTGCTTCCATGAGCCCTGTGCCACTATTTTGAGGCATGCCTTGCCCACCCAGCAGCAGTGGGGATGGCAACACAGAGTAGTGCCCCTTGTGGCTGCCTGGTGGGCAATGTTTCACCATAGTGGCGCAGAGCACCCAGTGGCAGCAAAGAGCTTCTTCACTCGGCCCTGCTCTGCCCTCCCACATCAGGTCCCACCCGCTGGGCTGTGGAGGCCCCAGGGGGAAGGCAGCAGGGCAGGGAGTCTGAGCCCGCAGTGGTCAGCTCATATCTGCACCCCCAGTGGGCTCCACTCCAGCTGTGCTGCCCATGGGGAGAGGGAGCTGGGCTCTGTACTCCAGCCTGCAGCAGCAACCACTGCTTCCCATGGGCAGCAGCCAGGGATGGGGAGACAGGGCACTGTGGACCCAGGTCCCTGGCCCCATAGTCCTGGCAGGGCTGGGAGGGGTGGAGGGCTGTGGGTAGGGTGTGAGGGGCACCGGGGGGGGAGGGCTGTGGGTAGGGTGTGAAGGGCACCAACAGAGCTGGGAGGCTGTAGTTTGAGAGCAAGAGGCAATGGCATATCAGGGTTGCTCAGTGCCACAAGGCAGTGTGCTGGTGGGGACAGCCACAGCTGGATCTGTGTCCTGTTGAGTGAAGGGGTCAGGCAGAGCTCTGGTTTTCCATGATAAAAAACCCATAATCAAAACAGCAAAATCTACAGATATTTAGAACGTATTTTATTATAGTGATTGAGGCATTGGTACACTTCTGTATCAGTGTGCGTGTCATCCTGTCCCCAGCTCGCCTCCCCCCCCATTTAAAAATGGTGGTGGGGACACTTGAAGTAAAGCTTATTCAACAAGCTTTAGATTGAGCACCCCCACTGCCATTTTTAAGTGTGGGGACACTGATATAAAAAATGCAAGGAGTTGCTGGAGTGCTGTAATTGCCACACTCCGGCAGACTCTATAAAATGAGTCTGTTCCAACAAGCTGTAATTACAGTGTGTCAGAGCAGCCTCTATGCTTGTGTACAGGCACCCAAAGGGTGCAACTATACCACTACACCTTGCCCTCTCTGGATCTGGCCTGACTAGATATAACTGATCCTTACTCCTGAAACCTTCAGTATCAGAAAAGCACTCTTCAGGGTTTTCAGTACAATGAGATTAACCTGAACCAACACATGCATCTAAAATCTAAAGTTTTCAGCTTAGAAACAATACTATGAGAATTTTGGTCCATTTCACTATAAGGACAGTATTTTTTTAAAGCCATATCATATCTTTCCCTGAAGATTTTAATGCCTTGCAAATGACATCTTCAGTAAAATTTAAAAGAGCAAAATTCATTATATCCAACAAATTAAATATAAACTATGACTCATGGCATTCCAAAATACTATGTGAGCTCTCATGCCGGTTTTAAAGCAGCCAGTACTTAGCTAATAAACACTGTTCTAAGACCTTTTGTATGGTACTCTTCTTATCAACTACTTTAGGAACAAACACTAAAAATATTTGTTGGGGGGTGGTGTGGATAAACATTTATTACCATAAAGAATATAAAAGGAAACAAGATTACTATTCATTAAGATATCCATGATAGTGTGTGCCATTAATGCATTCCCAAGTATAAAGATTACAAGAAAGATTTATTTTTATACAACACCTGTAGATACTAGAACACAATATGAGTTTATGCTATCAAGTCAACAGTCCCAATTCTGGGTTGTGGCAGGTTAAACTCAGCTCAGAAGAGCAGGTGGGGAAAAAGTAATTTTTAGGTCATTTTCTCACAAAAAGCTGGATTCTAGTCTGGCATCTCATGCAAACTAGAACAAGAAAAGGTCTTTTGTAACATCTTCCCAGCTTTGGGCAGCCCACAGAAAGAGCATTGCTGGAAATGACAAGTGCCAGAGACCAGCAGTACTCCAGCTGGGTCTTTATATGATGGAGATTACAAGGCAAGATTGGACCGTTCTGTAAACTCTAATTCATCTGGATTGTGTCTTGTGGGCTAATTCTCCCCATTTGTCTGTCCTTAGAGGAGTCTCAGAAAACTAAAACTGGATCCACACATATATTTTACTCATGGCTAGAATCTTCTTCTTTTAAAGGGAGTGCTTGGTAAACCAAGAGCAGCACTGCTCCATTTTTACTTTAGGAGCAATTGCAGTGGTATGCTGTATCAGAAAAGTACTGCTACAGGGCCCATGATGAACTGCATGTTCAGCTGTGATGAACTGCATGAGGTATGTGTATGGGGTACACAAATAGAGCCAAAACCAAGATACTACTCATTTCCCTCCTCTAGTCAAGTGGAAGGAGAAGATGGGGCAAAGCTTGCTTTATTCTATACTCAGGGAGTAGGTCACACTCAGGGGTGCATAAAGAAAGGAAACATACCCCAAACAGGCATGCGATCCAGATTGTGGCGACCAAGCGCCTTGTCACGGTCTAGGCCGGCACGATCGGGCAGGTGGGGGCTAGCGGCGAGGAGTCAGGCGGTTGAAACCCGTATGGTTGAAAAAAAACTTTTTATTTTCTCTTTACTTACGCCACCAGATGATGGTAGTGTAGCGCAGGTCAGGCTTAGTTACAACGATAGCGGTAAACAAAGACAACTGTATGTGAGGGTGGGATACGCTGGGACACGACGGCAGCGGACGGATGAACGAAGACGACGAACAAAGACGAGCGCGTGTGAGGATGGGGTACGCCGGGACACGATGGCGGCCAGGAGACAATTACAAGTGGCCAGCCTGTGAGATAGCTCAGGGCTCATGCGAACCAGAGTCCTGTGAGAGCTGGCCTCCTGACAGACCCGGATTCTGTCAGAGCCGGTTTCCTCAGAACCAGGGTCCTGTGAGAACCGGTCTCTGCTCTCTGATTTTCCTGAGCTGGTCTCCCTGTGGGCAGAAACTCGCTGGCTTAAATATTCTCCAGGTAGCCAATCACACAATTCTCTTTATGGAAAGTTCTAGTTAGATTACATAATGCCTAGTACATGACCGGGCATGCGCTCTTTTCCAATTCATATTACCTCATACCATGCGTGGGGCATGCTTGGACATGCGTACTGGCTTTCTGGGGTTTTTCCACTCACACGCTCGCGCTGGTTTCTTTTTTTTAACTCTGTGTTGTCAGCATCCTTTTCAATTCTGGGTCTGACACAGATGACAATTGAGCTCTTTATCTTTTAAAGTTCATCGGATGCTGTAGTTGTTTATCATAATCACTCTGAAGTGGGACTGTGTTATACGAATAATGATCAGGAGATATTTAATCCTGAAGTCCGCTTTAAAATTTAGAAATGCAAGGAACATCTGTGCAAAGTAGATGTTTTGAAGAGGGCCTGCTGTTCTCCTTTTCTTTCTAAGGATTCACTGCCCTTTTTTCTTGAATTGCTCCAATCAGCCAAATGAGCACGCTGTGAATGTCTGTTACATATTATGAATGTGATAGAATCAGACTTAATATACCACTCCCTTCTTTGTGATAGAAAAATAATGCTAACATCTCTGGAAGTGAGGAATTATATATTTGAGGAAAATGTTATTATCCTTAGCAAAGGAAGTCAAAGAGTATGGAACAGTCCTTGGTAGTGGTGTTTCTTCAGGCAATGCTTGATTTTTTTGACACTTTTATTGTCAAATGTTCATTATTGACACAGTTTCTCATCATGAAAATATGGCGATTCAAGCATGAATGGGCAATTTTGCCTGGAAGAAAGTGTATGCACAAACCTTTCACAGAAGACAATGACAAATAATATAGACAATAATACCATAACTGTTACACTTAATGCATGAATTTGGGTGATATATACAATATGGATGAGTTCACAGCAGGAAAAGCACTACTCCTGGCCAGAGCACTAGCACTCAAACAATTAAATGAGACCAGCAAAAAGAGAGAACTGTAGTCTTCACAAGCAGTACTGCCCACATGCATGCAAACTAAAAGATTTTGAACATAATTTCAACTACTGTGCACCTTGCAGAGTTGCTTTATTCTTCTTCAAAGTGCATCAAAAATGCCACCAGGCCCTAACTTTGCCACAAGGAATTTGATAGATGCAATGACCACCTTTTTTTCTTAGTCACTCAAGGGCCATTTCCCTTTTCCAGAGCAGGAATGACCCCCTATAGAGACTTAGGTGGGGTCTACTGCCCAAAGAAGTAAGCTGTGTGTGCACAGAAAGGATATCTGGTAGCATATTCACATGGTGGTGAATCTCTACATCTGCAACAATGATTTTGGGGAGCAAATTCACCAGGTAGGGCAGACAGTCCTTTTGTTTCCTGTGTTCCAGTAGCTTAGTGGTTAGCTTCATAAGAAACCTGGGCTTAGCACCCTCAATGAATAAAACCATGGCATTAGGGTCAAAAGTGATACACAGACATCAGCGTCTTCCAGACTTAAGTGGACAAGGTCATATCCTTTGTTTATATTACCTCCATGCACCACAATATGATTAACTTTTAAATGGCAGGTTTTTGGTCTTCACCATTAAGGTCACCTGAAAAATTATTGCTGTAAGTCTGGCTCTCAGCGCTCAGGTCCTTATCTCTCCATACCTGTTAAAGCTGATTATTGTTCTGCTGAATGCTCTTCAGTGCCCCTGCCTGATGCAAAAGCTTCAGATTGAGCAGCCTCAGGCATGTCACTAAGAGGGCAGACAAACATTACTGCAGAAGACCAGCCTCAATTACCAGAGAGAGTCACAATAAGTGAAACCTGTCACATTCGTAACAACATTTCAGAACATAGGGTTATTTTGGAGACATCTTAGGTCTGATATTTCTCATGCTTTCTGCTTTTCCCTAGCACTCCAGCAAAGGAGATCCTACAAAGCAGTTAAATTGAGGAGGGGGAGTGGAGCTCTAAAAAGCAGCCTATGTTTTTTGTTTTTGCTTTTTTTTTTTTTTAAGCTTACTCCCTGGTTTTTTAATATCCTGGGGTTATCTTGGAAGATTTAGGGCCAGTTCAGAAAAAAAATATTAGCATTACAGTCAGAGCAAGCTGGAAGGAATGAGAGCCACTGGATGCAGCCCAGAGCCAGAGGCTTCAGCAATCTTTGGTGGCAGAGACTGTCTGGGCTGTACCATGGCATAGAAAAGTGGCAGTGGCCAGCTCATACCACCAGCCTGCCTGACACCCAAGCTAGGTCATTCTGGCCTGTTGTTGGAAAATGTTGCCTAGCACTGGTATAATCCACTTGCCCACCAAACAACACACAATTCTGATTCCTAATCCTTTAGATGTTTGGGTCCTGAAGCTGTGGTTCTCTGTTTCAAATATGTGGAAGGTATTTGCAGAGGAAAAATATAGGAGGTGCAGACTGGCTTTCTGGAGTAAACAGGGTTCTTCTAAGGTAAACAGTGCAGAGTTGTAGATTGCCTTTCACATATGCATGAGAGAGAATTCAGAATTCATAAAAATAAAATATGTACTGGTTAGAAACACTGGAGAAGAGGCAAACAGAAAAGGGAAAATGGAAAAAGAAGAAGCAGGCAAAACTGAAAAAAGCAAATAAGGAGACAGAATGGTGGGATGGATGGAAAGGGAAGTTGGCACCTTACAGACAGCATGAGAACCAAAAAGAGAGGTTTCATTGCTTTTATTTGTTGAAAGGGTGCTCCATTTCTCCAACAGGTGCACTTGACATTTTCCATACAGCTTTATTTTATTTATTTTATTTATATATATATATAGAGAGAGAGAGAGAGAGAGAGAGTCTATCTAAAACTAAATTTGGACCTTTTATGGTGTGAGCAAATTATTATTTCTTTTCATTCTCTGTTTATTTGCATCCTTTGCTGGTTCTATTCTTATTATTCTTATTCCAGCTCTTAGATATCAAATATGTAATAAGGTTACTTTAAGTTTGCTATTTATTTCAATGGTGTCCCATTATAAACTCTTTCATATGTTCCAGACTTTCCATTCCTGTGGGATAAGTAATGCAGCATCTCTGCAGGAAAATTCAAAATAAGCTTGTGTATACTGTAGACACCCACTCACTCGATTTGATCATAATGAGTGACTACCTGGAAGTGCATGGTAACTTAACCACAAATGCATTTAGTAATGTTATTTCATTCTTTCATGATAATCTGCATTATAATTCTCCTCTCATGTTTCAGATCAGAAATAGGAAAGGTGTTAAGAGAAACAATGCAAATAGCTCTATTTTCAGAACAAACTAGAGTGCAAATTAGGCAAGAGAGTGAATACAATGCATGTTTTTCTTAAATGGTTAAAATATATTACAATTACAAATAGAAGTGGTAATTTTCAAGGCCATAAATGGCAATCAGGATCCTAATTTCAGTTAGTGAATATTTCTACCATTGAAAGTACCTTTTTTCACCTATTTGTCTACTCTTTTAATTTAAGAACATGCACGTATTTTAATTTGTGCACACTTATAGTCTGAATAAGTTAAGACAAGATTGAATCTATCATTTTTAAAAGTGTAAGGGTCAAATCTAGGTTTGGGTATTTGACCAGTCAAATAAAGTTCAGTCAATTGACCAGTAAAATGTTAGTCAAAAATTTCAAAAAATACAATTATTGCCAGTAAGTCCAAATAATACACAGAAAAAGCACAAATTTTACATAAATGTGTCAAAAACAATTAAAAAAACCCATATTTCTGTCAAGAAAACTACAAACAAGTAGGTTTTTTGTAAAATTACTACAATCTTAGGCCAGAAAATAGTTTAGGCCAGAAACACCTTATTTGATGTGTCAAGTGACTGGCTTGTCAACCATATCCCACCTTTGTTAAACCCACAAAAACTGTTTCTTTTATAATGTTTCAATATCTTACCTATCAGTCATTCCATTTTCTATAATCTCTAAGGTTGTAGGGCATCGTTAAAACAGCCCATATATTCCTTCACTCCATCATTTGGAGGGATGGAGCCATGATGGTCCAGGACTTATGCAGGAGGCAAAGACTTTGTGAGTGATATCTCTTACTGGACTAACTGAGTGGTTGGGATAAAGTTAGACATTTTGACCAAGAAGCTATGATATAGACTTTTCTGTCAATTTTGCAATGTCATTTTTGTAACATCCATACTTTCTTTGTTAGCTTCTATTTTTTCTCTTCTGTTAACTCTTCTGTGAGTAGCATGAACTGACCAAATTAGAATATCCTATACCATGACCAAACCAGCTCAAGTGTTACTTCCTAGTGTGAAGGAAGCTTTCATACTATTCCAACAGCTATTTCATAGTTTCCTAGTTGGTAGGGTTGGAAGGGAGCTGAGCAGATCATCAAGTCTGACCCCCTGCCATGGCAGGAAAGAGTACTGGGGTCAAATGACCCCAGCAAGGTGTTCATCCAGCCTCCTCTTAAAGACCCCCAGGGTAGGAGCCAGCACCACTTCACTTGGAAGTTGGTTCCAAATCCTAGCCGCCCTGACAGTGAAGTCCCTCCTCCTGATGTCTAGTCTGAATCTACCCTCTGCCGGCTTGTGACCGTTATTTCTTGTCACCCCTGGGAGTGCTCAGGGGAACAGGGACTCCCCCAGTGCCTGCTGGTCCCCTCTGACTAACTTGTAACAGGCCACCAGATCCCCCCTCAGCCTTCTCTTGTGGAGGCTGAACAGGTTCAGGTCCCGCAGTCTCTCATTGTAGGGCCTGCCCTGCTGCCCCCTGATCATGCAAGTGGCCCTCCTCTGGACCCTCTCCATGTTGTCCACATCCCTCCTGAAGTGCGGCACCCAGAACTGGACTCAGTACTCCAGCTCCAGCCTGAACAGAGCCGCATAGAGGGGGAGGATCACCTCCCTGGACCTGCTCGAGATGCATCTGTGGTTGCATGACAAGGTGTGGTTGGGCTTCCTGACTGTGTCCTCACACTGTCAGCTCATGTTGATTTTGGCATCAATGATGACTCCAAGATCCTTTTCTGCCTCTGCACTGACAAGAAGGGAGTTCCTCAGCCTGTAGGTATGCTGCTGATTCTTCCTCCAGGCTGGGGAACTCCCTTCTTGTCAGTGCTATCCTATTGAAAATGAATTTATTTATCATGAGATGTAGCATGTCATTTTGAATACCTGTATCTGACATTCTACGTCTATATGCCAGTCCCAATTTTCAAACATATATAGGACTATTTGATAATATCATTATTTTAATGCAGATTTTACTAGCTTATCATCAAAATGTGGGTTAACAAGGAAGGTCGACCTGACTTAAAGAATGCCAACATTGTGACCATCTTCAAGAAAGGGGACAAGTCAGCGTGTGGGATCTACCAAGGCATTGCCCTCCTTTCCACTGCCAGGAAGATTCTTACTCGCATCCTTCTGAATCACCCCCTCCCCCTTGATGAACATGTCCTTCCAGAATCCCAGTGTGGCTTTAAACCAGGGTACTACTAACATGATTTTTGTTGCACAGCAAATCCAGAAGAAGTGTAGAAAGCAACAGAAGGAGCTGTTTATGGCATTTGTTGACCTAACCAAGGCCTTCGACTCCATCAGTCGTGAAGTCTTATGGAAGGTGCTGGCTAGGTTTGGTTGTCCATGGAAGTTCATCAGTGTTTTCAGGCTACTCCATGATGGGATGACTGCCACAGTCCTTTGCAGTGGGTCAGAAGCAGACCCATTTACTATCCATACTGATGTCAAGCAGGGTTGTATCATCACCCCAACCCTTTTTTCCATCTGTCTTGCTGTGATTTTGTTTCTCACGTATGACTGCCTTGTTCCTGAAATTGGGGTTGAGTATCAAATGGATGGTCAGCTTTTCAACATGTGGTGCCTTCACAGCAAAACAAAAGTTACAGGACTGGCATCACAGACCTTCAGTACGTTGATGACTGTCATTCTCATGCACACTGAGACCGATCTGCAGTCCACCCTTGACTTTTTCCTCAGGTGCCTATCACAGCCTAGGACTCTCCTTTAAGATTGGGAACACCAAGGTGCTCCATCAGCCTGCCCCAGTGCAAGCTGCCCCCTCCTCCTACAAATTACTATTGGTGGAAAATCCCTGGAAAACACTGAACATTTCCTATACCTTGGCAGCCACCTCTCCCAGTCAGTCAGTCTTGATGTAGAAACTGAACACAGGATTTGTGATGCCAGTGTATCCTTTGGAAAGCTGCTTTGCCATGTCTTTTCTGACTGCAATCTGTAGGTGGAAATCCTAGTCTACAATGCAGTGGTTATTCTCATGTTCCTCTATGGGAGTGAGACATGGGTGGCATATCAAAACAGTCATAAGTTCCTGAAATGGTTCCATCAGCATTGTCTCAGGAAGATTCTTTGATTAGATGGGAAGACCACTGCACCAATGCCTGCATCCTTTGCAGCTAACATAACCAGCACTGAGGCAAAGGTCCTGAAGCATCAACTCCACTGGGATGGCTACTGTATGCAGATGGCTGACACTTATTTCCCAAAGCAAGTCCTCTTCTCTCAACTTAGTTGTGGTAAGAGGGTCTGTGGAGGACACAGAAAAAGCTACAAGGATACCCTGAAAACATACCTAAGAAGGGTGGCATCAATCCTACAAATTGGGAAGTGCTGGCTGGTAACAGGTCTCACCTGTTGGAGCTGCACCATACATCAAGCTACAACCCACTTTGAAGACAGCTGTCTTGCTCAGGAAGCCAAGAAATGGAAGAGGAGGAAGGAAAGTGCACGACATCCTGGCCAACAGTTGTGTCCTCCTCAAGGCACCACTTGTCATATCTATGGAAAAACTCACAGAGCGCATATTGGACCCCTCATCCACCTTAAGACTCACCAGTAAACCCTCCTGCTCAAAGACATCATCCTTTTATCAAAGGATAGCCAATGACAATTGCAGATCTTAGTTTAGATAAAAATAGCATTATCCTATAAGGTCAGGAAAACAGATCTTACGATGACAGGCTGAGAGCCATGGGACTCTTTAGCCTGGAAAAGCGCAGGCTCAGGGGTAATCTGATGGCCACCTATAAGTTTATCAGGGGTGACCACCAGGATCTGGGGGAACGTTTGTTCACCAGAGCGCCCCAAGGGATGACGAGGTCGAA
>NW_017728886.1:19750890-19754502 GCF_001723895.1 Crocodylus porosus
TCTCTGTTATGCTCTTAATTCCCTTACTGATCCCACCAACAGCCATGTGTAAATCTGAGGTAACCTATCTTCCTACCTTCAGTTAAATCAAATCCTTTCAGTGAATCTAAAATTTGCTTGAGAGAGAGAGAGATTAAAAAGAGAACAAGAGAGAAGGTACTTGTGCCTTATAACAAGCTATTCTTAGTCTTCATTTAAGATGCTCCATGCCAAGACAGACCGGAAGATGTTTCAGTAAAGTGATTTAATGGAATTAATAAATCCTTCCCAGACAATATCCTTTGTTATAATTCCCATAGTGATTCAAAGCAAAACACAACCAAAACCTTGTTTTTGTTTTGTTTTTTAAAGCCACACAATTCTCATGCAGCTCTATTTAGTGGTCAATATATTTTCCACAAAGGATTCTCAAACTGCAATCCTGCCCATTTGTACTATAGACTTCTCTGAAGCCTGTCTGTTCTCTTGCTTGTATTCTTCTCTTGTAGTTTCAGTCAACTTAGTATGTGTAGCGTACCTTGATTGAATGACTAAATCAAGGCCATGGTTCTGTAATTACAGCATTACACAAGATTCCTTTCAATCTTTTAGTTACTACTTTAGTCTCAGTGAGTACATTTACATGAGAAGCTAACTGTGCAGTAACCTAATAACGCTGTGCAGCAGTATGTCAGGCAAAACTTATGCTAATATGCTATTATGCAGTAGTATTAGACTACTGGACAGTCAGCATCCAAAAAATCCTGAGCACTAGCACTACTGTGCGGTAGTACAAGTTACTGCACATTGATTTACAACTTGGTTATTCAAGTACTCAACTTAATGTGCAGTAACTACAGCATATTAATGAACATAGACATGCCCAGTAAGAAGCTGCCCATCCTTCTTTACCACCATTCCTCTAGTTGGTTGTTTAGACATTACACTACAACTACACTAAGAAAGCCTTTAACAATATTTTCTTGGATACTCTGACAGTTGCTGTTCATCTTATTTTTAATTTGCCTGAGCTTTGATCTTACTTCACTATTTTCTGGTTCATATTCCATTACCTTCTGCTTTGTTTTTTGGCACTGGGATTTCATTTTCTGGGTTGATCATTTAAAAGCAGTATCTCTGATAACTCATGGCTGCTTGATTTTTCCTTTGTCTTCTTATGTCTTTTGCAGCAACCTCATTTCTATCAACCAATCAATGTCGACTTGAAGGATGAAGATATATACATTTTGCGTGTTTTTGCAAATGCACGGGGCGGGGGTGGGGGGAGGCATTTTAATTAGAGCAGGGTATTCAGTGCCCTGCATTTCAAAATGCTCATTGGACAAGCTTTAGTTAAAGTGCCCCCACTGCCATTTTGAAATGCAGGGATGCTGAATACACAAGATGCTGCAGCACACTAAAGTACTATGTTTAGGACTCTTCAGCAGTCTTGATTAATTGAGTCAGCTCCAATGCGTTCTAATCAGAATGCGTGGGAGCACGTGTATAGATGCCCTTTAATCCTAATCTGTCTGAGACTTCTTGGCCCTGTGGACCAAAAAACATTTGAATGCATCCTTAACTCTATAGTTCATTCTGCATTGCTGTTTCCGCAAATCCTGAATATCATCGTTGTCAGATGATAATCACTTCCACCATTTCCCTTTCCTGCTCTGTGGAAGGGACAGACCTTTAGAGAACTTCAGAAATATTTTGCTAGAAGAATATAATCCATCTACCTAGCATACCAACCTCCAGGTGCACAGCAGGTTCCTTTTCTGAATGGTTTATGGAGATACAAAGATGGAAGAACAACACTTATTTAGATGAGTAATTTCAAGTTTTAAAACTATACTAATTACTAATAAACTAAATATTAATAACCCCCCCCCAAAATCCCATTTGTCATAACAACCCCCTCCAGCCTGAATATTCCAGTCTCTCTGGACACTTATAGCTTCTCTCTTTCTTTGCTGTTTTGTTTACTTCCGTAATTCTTGGCAGAAAGCCTCACCTTTCTCATACCTATGATCTGAAGTTCACGCAGACATTTCAAAAATAGAAAGATGTGTGGAACTTGTAACCACTCAAATATGGCTACAATGCCTGCTAGACACTGACACAATTAATCATAATTTTTATGGTTTGTCTATGCAGAAAGTTACTCTTCTGTGGTTTTTTTTTATCACTGCTCTATCACATTTTATAGTCCTCATCAGCTACAAGTTTACCAATGCCTGATTATCTAATCTCAGCTGGTCTTAACAAAATTTCACTTATAACTTTCTACGCATGAATTATTTTACCTTCTTGTAAAGTACCAGAAATAAACCCAGTACAATCATAAACCCAGCTGAAGCTCATCTACTATGAGAGGTAGCTTTATTCATAATGATGTCTCTAAGATGGTACCCACTTCCTCTCTGGATTTGACCATTCATAGGACTTACTCCATACCACTGGCTTCCTTAGCCTTAATGCAGTCACAAAAATAAGTGAGAAAGAAGAGGACTTATTTACCTTTTGTGTTAATAGTTTTTCACAGCTTCATTCAGGGTGCAATAGGATCACATGAAGGCAGGTGCATAAAATAGTGGTTGAAATACAATCAGGTATTAAATACCTGATTTAATTGAAAAAATTAAGCCATATGCACCTAAACTGGGTACTCATTTTCAAAACTTTTTAAATATGTACATGTTAAGGCAAGATATTATGTACATCGAAGCTAAGGCTACAGATCTATGCATTTTTAGAAGTCTACAGTCTAAGTTGAATATAAGCCTTTGGTTGGATGCACCTTAATTATAGGCAAACCACAGTAAGAGTAAACAGCACATGTCTTGAACATTTTCTCCAAAGAATCTGGCTCACATGTGATTTGATTCAGCCTTTATGATTTCGTTTGGCACTGAATTTTTTCTCTGTCTCTCTCATAGAGATCTTGGAATTATGCTGTATTCCACAAAAGGAGATTTATCATTTTGGTGCAAGTTGACTCAAAAGGAGGCCTAAGTAAGTAGAGTATTTTCCCTGGGTTTGCCACTCCTCAGTGGTGGCAGAAGTATTATTAGGGCTGTGTGAGGCTTCAGGCAGAGCTTCTGATCTGGAGAAGCTTCGGACATTTCGGGGTCCAAAGCAGCACATCCGGGTTGAAGCTCTGCCTCGTTCAGCTTCCTGGAGCGGTTCGGGGCCGCCTCAGAGATCCGGCCATAGGGTATAATCGGGGATCAATTAAATATCTATAACTTTGTTGTTTTTTGTCCAATTTGGATGACATTTTTAGGAATGGTAGACTCTGCAGAGAGGGTAAAGCCTGCCAAAGTTCAAGAAGATTGGTGCAGGGAGGTTAGGCAACTGTACCCCAAATTCTTGAAAGCAAAACTCCTGTCACGTCTGTGTTACAACACAAGGGAGTCAAAGCTGCAGGGGTGGTGGCTCTTACTGAGGCCACAAAACCTGCCAAGCTTCAAGAAGATCGGTGCAGGGGGTTGGGGGGAACTGCCCCTCAAGCTGCAGACAAGCACAACTGGTGCCATGGGTGCTGTGGGACTGACTGTGGCAGGAGGGGAGACACTGCTGCAGGCCAGGCTGCTACGCTGCTGTGTTCCCAGTTACCAATCAATCACTCAT
>NW_017728886.1:19754707-19808285 GCF_001723895.1 Crocodylus porosus
TCACAGCAGGGGCCACCATCCCTGCAGCTGCCCCCGCTGCGCCTGAACACACCAGTGTCACCCATGGCACCAGTTTTGCTTGTCCGCAGATTGAGGTGCAGTTCCCCACAAACCCCTGCATCAATCTCCTTGAAACTCGGTAGGGTTTGTGGCCTCAGTAAGAGCCACCACCCCTGCACTTTTCACCCCCCTGTGGTGTAACACACAGCTCTAACATGAATTTGGCTTTCAAGAATTTGGGGTACAGTTTCTACCAAACCCCTGTATCAATCTTCTTGAAATTTGGCAGTTTTTATGCTTTCTGCAGAGGCTACCATCCCTGCAAGGTTCACCCAAATTGGACAAAAAACAACAAAGTTATAGATATTTCACTGATTCCCCATTATACCCTATGGCCATATCTCCGAGGTGGCTCTGAAGCTTCAGAGCCGCTTTGGCTGGATTGAGGCGGAAACCCGGTTCAGAGCTCTGGATCAGATCACAGCCATGCGAAGTGGCTGGATCCAAGCTGGATCAGATCGCTGCTGACTTGCACAGACCTATTAAGTATCTCTCACCCCGGGTTTTTATGGAAGCTAGGAAAGTGAGACATGTCCTGGTTGGAGCCTTGGGTGGAACTACAATAATGACTATTTAAATACTCTATACAAACAGCTATATGATTCCATACATAGGGGTTGCATATGAATGCTAATGAGCTGAATTCTATTCTATACTATTTACTTTTTTTTGCTATATTGAACAAGTTATAACCTTGGTACATCTCATGATAATGAAGTAATAATGTAATACCTGCCTTAATAAAATGCTTTTACTTTGTGGATGAAAAATGTACAAATGCTAATGCATATGACTATATAACATACATATTTAATCCTCAGCAGTGGTTGAGACAGTTCACTAATCTCTGGGACATAGTGTTGTATTATACAGAGGAAGGATGTAGAGCAATACAGTGATAGACCATTCACGTATGTTTTATTAGAAAATGAAGCACACTGTTCTCTACTCATTTAAATCCTAACTTCAAGTGCAGATGAATCTTCCCTTTTTTAAACACTTAAGTATTGTGCTTAGTAAGCAAAACACAAAACCAAACCCCCTAAAACACTTATATGCCCACTCTGGACTTCTCTTTCTATAAATGACAATGATTATAGAAAGGATGCCTTGAATTTGAAACCACGTGTTCTGCAGAACCACTAAATTAAACTGTATTCACTTTAAGCAGCTGGAGAGGTCTGTATTTACTTATACAGACTTCCAAAACCAAATTCTGTATCATCTATGCTTTAAGATAAGGGTTTGTGTGGGGGTTGAACATTTGCTTTGATTTACTGCATATAATGATCTTAGAACACTATAGGATTTAGGAAATGGTGAGGACATTGCATAAGTAGCTGCATGAATTTTACTCATGATAAGATTGCCTATCCTGCAGAGCTGCTGCATTATATATGTAGAATTTAGGTCATAAAATGTTAAATTTGGCCGTTTCCATGTCAATTTTTGAAGGCTTTATTGGAAAAACCATGAGAGCTCTTCTTCCCAGAAAGGAAGATTTCTTATATTCATTAAACACTCTCCTCTTGGCACACAAGTAAACTTATCTGCATTATGCACCCAGCAGTACTTTTGAATGGCAGAAAGTGAAGGGTTGACATCAGGGACAAGAAGTCTTTATTCTGTCAGAAATGCCACAGTTTGTCAAACCTACAGCATTTTTCTGCCAGCTCCCTGCCAAAATCCTACTTGCTTTCTTATCATCATCATTCCTCTTCAGATGTTCTCAAATAAGATATTGAAGCACTTAAGCTCTCCACATGCACACCGGCAATTTTACAGGTTGAACAGTAAATTCTGCTTACAAGCAGGTCTGTGCTTCCACTCGAGCCACAGAATGAAAGTTTCTCACTTCCCTCCTGACATTCCAAGTGGAATAATTCCCAGTGCAAGGAGAGGTGCAATATTCACCAATCCTGTGATCTGAAAAATGAGGGCTAAAGGGCATGTACACAGCTACGCTCATAAAACATTTGAGTATCAGAATTGTAGAATCATTAGACGCATTCCTGGAATCGCCCATCGTACACCAGATGGATGATAACCTGGGAAGTCTCTTTCATGCATTTCTCATGTTTCCATGAAGAAATCCACAAGACTGAATGGAAAGAGAACATATTATACAACCTTTAACTTGCTAATTATACCATTCAGGCCAAGTGGTTTGACTTCCAGGTGACCTCCACCGACTGGAGAAATTTCATAGATTTCATAGACGTTATAGCTGGAAGGGACCTAGGAGATCATCAAGTCCAGCCCTCTGCCCCAGGAGCAGGAAGTCAGCTAGAGTCAAAGGATCGCAGTAAGATAAACATCTAAGCATTTCTTGAATAAGTCCAGAGTAGGTGACTGTACCACTTCTGGAGAGGGTCTATTCCACGTCTTGGGGGCTTGGACAGAAAACAAATGTTTTCTTATGTCCAGCCTAAAATGATCTTGGAGGAGTTTATGACCGTTGGTCCTTGTTTTTCTTTGGGGAGCTCTGGTGAGCAGATGTTCTCCCAGGTCCTGATTTACACCTCTTATGTACTTATAAGCAGCCACCAGGTCCCCCCGAGCCTGCCCTTTTCCAGGCTGAAGAGGCCCATAGCACTCAACCTCTCTTCATAAGGCCTATTCTCTTGCCCTGTGATCATGTGTGTGGCTCTCCTCTGGACTCTCTTAAGCTTCTCAACATCCTTCCTGAATTGTGGAGCTCAGAACTGGATACAGTAGCACAGCTATGGCCTCACCAAAGCTGAGTACAGTGGGAGAATGACATCCCGGGATTTACTTGAGAAGCATCTATGGATGCAAGCTGGAGTTTGGTTTCCTTTACTAGCTGCAACATTGCATCGGTGGCTCGTGTTCATTTTGTGATCAGTCATGACCCCCAAGTCTCTTTCAGCAGTGGTGCTAGGAAGCATAGCACTGTGGAGCCTATAAGTATGCTGTGGGGTTTCCACCCCCCACTCCCCGCCTGAGATGGAGTACCTTTATTTATCAGTATTAAACTTCATCAGGTTTGTATCCGCACACTTACTAAGTTTATCCAAGTCAGCCTGGATAACCAGCCTGTCCTCAGGTGTGGACGCTATGCCCCAAAGTTTAGTGTCGCTGGCAAACTTAGCCATTGCACTTCTGAGACCAATGTACACATCACTGATGAAAGAAAATGAAAAAGTTTAGTTCAACAAGCAGAAAAAATAAATAAAGAAATAAAGTCTTCTTGAACTCTATTATCGCAGCAAAGAAAACCTCATCCTATCATGTGCTTGTAATATTTCTCCACTATTTCATTTTGCTGCTCTAAACCTTGTGTTCATTTCTTTAAATAGCACATTCATTTTAATATAGTTACAAGACCCTCACTACTCTGCCTAAGTGTAATCAGAACTGAGCACACGTAAGTCAGTAGAAGATATGCAATCTATCACTCAGCCAGGGGGAGATAGGGGTTCATTATAAATATATTCATTCATGATTAAAGTAATCCATTTTACTTATTTACAGCCATAAGTGCCAGTGCTACAATCCTACAAATGCAGAAGCCTGCTGAAGTTCATTTGGTTGTAGCATCAGGGCTTTATGTAGTAAAATAATTACTGAGGAAACATTAAAATTATACGTATCTCAAAGCTTAAAAGCAAAACTGGATTACAACATAGGGTTTTATAAAACTGGATTGTCTTGATACATGCAACCAATAAAAATGTGGAAAGATAGATGTGATAGGCTTGAGATAGGATAGGCCTGATTTTGCTACTGTTGTCACTGCTACCAGGCTAGGCTCCACATCCCAGCCTGGAGCAGGGCTAGGGCCTTTCCACAGGGAGAACAAGAGTGGGGGGGGGGGGGGGCGGTCAGGAGGGTGGCAGTGATGGGGCAAAAAGGCAGTGAAGGGAGACAGGCAGGGGGTGGGAAGGAAGGCAGAGGCCAGGCAGATGCTGGCAAGGGGAAAGCAGCAGTGGCAGAAAGTGGTGGAGGAACCAGTGGCTGGGGACAAGGTGTGGTATGGCAAAGGGCAAGGGGCAAACCGCTTAACATCCCCACCACTGCTTTTCCCACTGATGAGGTGGAGGGGGGTGATTAAGATGATTCCCCCAATGAGTAGATGCTAGACATGGAAAATAACAAAATTAAACATTTTCCATGTCTAGAATTGAATTGTGATGGAAATTAAGAGTTATCTTGGATTCGGATAAATATGGTGTACACAGAAAAAGAAAATTATGGGGCAAAGTTCATCCCTACTGGAAGCCTTAAATGAGGTACAACTATCCCCCAATCTCTGTATCAAGTCATAATGCTAGTCAGGATGTTTTGTCATTGGAGTGCTGAAGCATATGAGAAAGGCTCTTTTCCTCACACTCCTGTGTGGCAAGAGGAAATCAGTCAGAGCAGGGGGGTCCCTTCAGCCTTTCTGTAGTAAAGGAATATATAAAGCTTAACAAGACAGTCAGAGTCACAAATGGACAACCTCAGCTTTGCCAGAGCTCTAGATGCCACCATTCCAGAGTTGCTTTGGTTTTTCTGTAAAATACAGCCTCATATTCTCAAAAAAGCCATCAACACTTCTCCCACTGCAAAAGTGTCAGTAACACATTTAGAAGAACCAGTCTTTAAGAGGCTCATATTCAGACACAGTATAAAATGACAGGTAAATTTTGATGGCACAAGAAAAAAAAAACAGCCATAAGAATCTTGACTCTATAATGCGTATTCATAAAAAATATCTCCCACTTCCAGTAACCAGTTGGTTTCAGTAACAAATATAATAGATGTCGATGGTTGCATTTAATTCTTTTCACATAGTAAGAGTAGAAAGGTTTATCAAAATTGCCTGTAACTCCAGATAACAGGCTTTAAAATTCAGATAAAATTGTGACATAAAAATAATGTGACCTGGGGTATGTTAATAAATATGTAATATATGTACAATTTAATCAGAGCGGTACTCCTGGGAATCATGGCCTATTATCTGCTTCTCTGTAAACACCTGAGGAGTGTGGTTTAAACTAATCTGTAGTCTAAATCAGTGATAACCTTTTATAAGAATCAAATCATCTAAAAAAATTGCTATGGTTATTTATTTGAAAGCTTATAATCCATCTCTAGATACAATTCTGCATCTGCCACATCTTGTAAATATATTTTAAAAAGAAATTACTAATCCTATATGGACAGTTAATGAAGAAATAAGGAACTGGTACTGTACTTGGCCACTTTCTACCCAGGCAACAAGAACAGTAGACTTTGGAATATAGTATTTCTATCCCCAGAAGTTTTCTGGGCACTGCTTGAAGCTTCTCTGAACTTACTGTCAGCATGCCTGCCTATACACAAAGCTTCAAAAAAGACTGCCTTGACCAATGCAATCTGTTAGCCGATTACCTAAGGTAGAGCTGTCATTATCATGCACAACCAGTAAGGGCGATCTGGGGAAATATAGAGCAAATAGGGAAGTTCTCAGTACCAGTATGGAAGAGAAGTGAAAGACATTAATTTTCAAACAAGCTTTTTCCTTGCTTTCAGCTAGAGGCTGAATATACTAATTGCTATAGCAATCACTAAGCAAGTAAAAGAAACGACACAGAAATGCTTGGTACTTAGTCACTGTAAAGGAGAGAATTTAAAAAAAGGCACACAGAGGAATTAAAACACATAAGTAAAAAAAGAACTTTTTTTTACTTCTAGAAGGTGAGAAATATTGGGGTGTAGCTGATGCCAAATATGTTTTTGCACTGAATAGATCAGCATGATTTCAGTAAATATATTTAGAAAAAAAACCCCACAGTACTTAAGTCTATGCATATTCAAACACCCTCATTGAGAGATGCTGTTTTTGCAAATTGCCATTTTTGCCTTGTTTAGAACCCAAGGTTTTGATGGAAAGTATAAAACTTTTTGATGCGGCGATTCTTACTGTCTGTACAAATGATGTCTGATACGCAGAAGAGGGTCTGGGAAACTCTGAAAAGTAAATTATAGCAAGCTTGTAGCCAGTACAGTAGATTTTCAATAACTACTTCCATGTCAGGAGAAATCTATTAGTATTCAATGGAGTTCTGAAGATGTTATAGAAAAGTATATTTTAAGGGACACTATAATAGGTGACCCTAATCCTGTTTCAAAGAAGAGGGGGCCAGGGAAGGAAAGGCAGCAGAGCAGATTTAGGGCTCAAACTTTTGTAGCCAAGAGAAAGGCAAAACTACCTACTGTAAGAAGACCATGGCTAGAGTGGAGGAAATCTTAGCTATCAAGGGAAGCCCCAGATGAACAGGAGGGGGTGAGAAACCTATGGCAGAGGGGGAGAAGGGACCCCAGAGGGAAAATGCCAGGGCCTGGGCTGGGGACTCCCACTTGAAAAGTTCAGCCCACAATCTGCCAGCTGCAAGACCCATCAGAGAGAGAGGAATAAGAGGTTGACTACACCTCTGCCCAGGGAGCCCACTCAGCAGACCAGGAGGACGTTGCTGACTGAGATATAAACTCTCCCCAGGCCAAAGGAAAAAGACTGGCTATGGTGGCAGAGGGAGAGAGAGGCAATAGTGGGAACCCCTCTAGCCAGGGGAGCTGCTGCTTAAGAGGAGGGGCTTCCATCAACCAAGAATGAAAGAACAAGTACTCAGGAAGGGCTAAAGATTTTCTTTTTCCCCCTCTCTTTTTCTTTTTGGTGTCTTGGGAGGCCCAGAGAACAGGGTACAAAGAACCAAGAGTTGTTTTATGTTCACCCTGGAAGAGGCCCAGAGCGGGGTGGTGCTGGGTGTCTCCAAGCAGACTGAAAACTTTTTGTTGAAAAAGTTGAATACTGATAGATTTCTCCTGAAATGGAAATAATTAGCAGCAGAAGGGCATGGGGGAGTGGGGACCACGGACTGTTTGAGAGCCCTGTATGGGTCTGCTTTTTGTTCTTTTTTCTGCTCTTGATAGCAATAATACCTTCTTGGCCACAGCACCTGGCACAGCAAGGAGGCTGCAGATTTTTATTATTTTGGGGGGACTTATTTTGACAGTTTCAGAGCAAGAGACATAGGAGAGGGCCAGAACCCAAGTTAAAAAATTAGACAGGCTGGAGCTTGGCAAGGCAGGGACTCCATCCACTGATTTAAAGGAAGAGCTAGAGAAAGAGAAACAGGGCAAAGCCCCACACTGCCCAGTCAGACTTGGGGCCAGGGGCAGGATAAGGAGTCAAGGCACCTATGGCCTAGGCTTAGGTTATGTAAAGGCTGCCTCTTGAGGAAACACTTCAATGACACCAAGATGTGATAGGTGGGAGAGAGAGAAAGGAGCCAGACATGGGAACTTAGTAGGTACAGCCCCAATACAAGGGGGTGCCTGGTAGTCCCTAGAGGAATGCCCTATTACAGATTCACAACAGTCATAAAATATCTAAGAGAAGATCTGTGAGACATCTTTTACTTTCATCCAAGGAGCACAACATCCAAGGAGGAAGCTGTCAAACCTTGTCCCTTATGCAAAACAGGCCCAAACAGTCAAGTAAAAGAACCTTTGTTTGTAAAGGTTTGTTTGTGTTAACTCTTAAAAATGAGATACTTGTTCTAAACTATTATTCTCACTTTCCTGCATAAGCCTCACCAGAAGATTCTGTATGTCAAATCTGTTTTTCTTAGGCTTGAATATGACACATAATAAATGTGTACCATAAGTTGTAGGGTGTGCAGGAACATTGGTTTATACAAGTGCTGATTAGAACAGTGATTCCTGAAGGGTGTGCCATGACAGTAGCAGTAATGTACCAATGAGAAATGGTGGCATTGAGCCCTAGCTGGGCCAGTCCTGAATGGCAGAATCAAATCAATGTACCACGTCTGGTTTGTGGACTGGTGAGTGAAATGTGCTGCCAATTTTAATTGAGAAAAAATGTGCCCCAGTTATCAAAAGTTTGGGAAACACTAGATTAGCACATATACTTCTCAAACCTAGGCTTTGCTAAGGCTATTGTGCAGTGTAAGGAAAACTTACCAGGAGAAGGGGAGAGGTGGCAGGATGCTGCACCAACAGCTGTTCGCAGCAAAAGTGAAGGTTGAAGTTCAAAGAAAAAACCCATGGCGGAGCCAGGACTGGTTCCTGCGTCCACCTAGGCATGCTTTTATAAAGTGTGCCAAGGGTGATTGGCTGGTCAGGCAGACAAAGCTGGCAGAAAAGGCTCACCTGGAAAGGAGCTGGAAGGACTGGAAAGAGCATCCCTGGCTGGCCCAGAAGGGTCAGAGCAGCTGGACAGCACGGAGCAGGAGGAGGCTTGGTGGCTCCCTTGGGACGGGAGCATGGAGGGAATACCAGGCCAGCATGGGTCCAAGAAGCCACCAGCAGACACATTGTGGGCCAGAGCCAGTAGCTCCAGTGACTGGGATGGCGACAGATGCAGCGAGGATGGGACACTGAACTGAACAACCAGCAGCAGGTACCGAACTCAGGGAATTAGCGATGTGTCAAGGGAGGTGGCAATCCAGGTAGAACCTGGCTTAGCATAGACCAGAAAGCAGAGAGGGGTCATGGAGAGCACCCAGCACCAGCTACACCAGTGGTCAGCAACTGCAGCCCCAAGGGACCAAGTGCCGGGCAGGGCCTGAACATCGGCCCCAACAAGCAACATCATGGTTGGCATTAGGCGGGGTGTAGGAGAGGTGAAAAGGCAGTCATGAGGATGGCCAAGGGAAAGAACCAGGGGACAGGACCAGACATTGTCCTCCTGATTTAAAACACCTTATCATCAAAGACGTGGCAGGAGAGACCCCTGGGGACCTGACCCGAGGCCACTCCCACTAGCCTGGCCACGCAGCCCAAGAATCCATGGTGAGATTCTTAGAGTCCACACGTGCAACACTTGGGAGGAAGGCACGGGAAGTTACATGCAGCAATAAGCCCATGTATATCTGACAAGAGCAGTGACTGATATACAAACTGCTTAAACAAGCTTAAGCTGGCATACACACACACGAAGCTGGTACAAGATAACAGAATGATACAAAATGCACAAAACTGTCAAGAAAAGGAGCCAGGTGCATTATGAATGAGACAGTGGATTTCTTGTATGATAAAGAAAAAACAGAAACACATAGATCAGGATGCATGACAGGTACAGGGCAGCCCTAGATACCAGTTTCATTTAGTCAACTTGTTTTTCCTTGGTAGTGTGGGTTGATCTGTATAAAACAGTAGGGTTACTATCCATCTGGGTTTTCCCGGACATGTCCTTTTTTTGGCCCCCCGTACTATGTCCAGGTGGGTTTTTAAAATAATTCAAGAGCAAATGTACAAGATTTTTGCTGTTCCCTCTGCTATTCTGGGCTGGCTGTTTGGGACTGGGAGCAGTGGGCAACATGATTAGCTGTCAGGGGTCATGTGCTCCCCATGTGGGCCCCAGCAGGTCAGGTAAAGAAACTCTGTGTGTGTATGTGTGTGTGTGCGTGTGTGTGTGTGTGTGTGCGCATGCGCACGCGTGTGCGTGGATGCATGCATGCGCATGCTGTTTGGGCAGCAGTGCTGTAGGGGCAGGCGCAGTTGGTCAGGAGTGAGGGGCACCAGCAGGGCTGGGGGTCAGGGATCTATAAGTCCGGAGTGTAGGGCACTGACAGGGTTCAGGTGGCAGGGCTCTGTGGGTTGGAGTGAGGTATATTGGCAGAGCTGGAGGGCAGGGGGATGTGGGTTTGGAGTGAGGGAGGGCTGGCAGGGCTGGCGGAGCAGGGGCTTAGTAGTGAGGGGCAGGGGCAGAGGCAGGGCATGGGCATATCACTGCCCCCCCACAACTTTATGTCATTCCCCTTCTTCTCCCCCTGCCCCCCGGTGTCCTCTTTTTTGCTTCTGAAAATATAGCAACCCTAAAAAATAGGAGCTGGGAAATTTGGAACTTTGTACTGAAAGGTGTAATTTGTGCTAAGAAATGCAAAAACCTAGAACTATTGGTTCAGAAATGATACCTTTTATTAGAACAAGTAGGAAATTGCAAATAAATTTTAGCTGATTTGGGATTTTAAATTTCATTGCAGAACAACAGGAAGGTTTTTAAACTGCCCTACTTGCCCCCTGACACCTGCAGGGAAGGAATCCTACCTGATCTATACAAAACAACTCACAGAGACACGCTCTCATGAACCCAGAGGGACAGATTTTTTATCTCCAGCTCCCTCTGTGCAAAAATGCTGTTTATTTCCTACCTTTGTGGACTTTTCCCTGTCTTTACATTTTCCCAGAGCCTGATGGGCATTTGAGCCCAAAACCATGCAGAAAAAGATAATTCTTTTGTATTTTGTGCTAATACTTTGTCACGGGCAGGCACGGGATAATGGGAGGGAAAATACCATGTCTTGCAAACAATAAAGCTCTCTGAGTCTTCACCACTGATCAAGCCTATAGTCTCTCTTTTTGTATTCTGTGATCTTTGTACACCGGAGTCAGAGAGAAGTGGACATCAACGGAATACACATACAAGATAGCATAAATGATTGTTAATAGTCAATATGATTCCTAAATTTTATAATTAAACTTCATAAAAATAAACCCCAGAGGTGCTGAGTACATGGGGACCTGAGGGCCCTGGCCCTGCTTTGGAAGAGGGTTGTCACCTGAAATACATAAAACTTTCCACATGCCCATCATCTTAGGCCCTCCCTAGCAAAAATAAAAGTTAGCACCTATAATAAACTCCTTTCTCCTTCTTTTTATGGCAAGATTTCAATTCAGGACTGAATAACTAGAGTCATGGTATTTCCAACATAAGCAAAAAACAAAAAAACAAAACAAAACCAAAAACCTACTGGGTATCTTTGAAGAAATCTTAATTTAATGAGATTTACTATCTAAAGTATAGTGATAAAAGTTATACTGTAGAGGGACTCCATAATTTAGAAGTGTGGGAATTAGATGATACTCCCTCAATTAGGTAGTAGCTGTTAGTTAGAGAGACTAAATGGCTTCAGAAGCTTGCATACCACTCTACATAAAACTTGTTATTTAGTTCTCTCATTCATGCCTGACTGCTTTCATTGAACCCCGTGTTCACAACACAAAGAGATTCTAATAAGCTTTATATAGCCTTCCAAACTTCTTGGGACTTGTCCAAACTAAAGCTATAAATGCTTCCCCTAGTTATAGTGAGCAAAATTGCTTTTAAATATGGCAAGAAAATATTGTTTAGATAAAACCTAAGACTTGTACAAATTTACTTGACTTCTTTGAATATTCCCTGGACAAGATATTTCAGTTTGATTAAGATACTGAGATAGAGACTGGATGACATCTGTGTGAACATCAGCTTATGAAGTTCAAATATTTTGTGACTGTTTTGTAAGTGTCTTTCCCCTACAGATTATTTCAGTGTTTTCCCTGTTAATTTCTAGCTTGTATGCACAAATATTTTAGAATGTTTTGAACGTTTAGCTTGCATTTACAAATGTTTCTAGAGTGTTTCTATTTCTAGAATGTTTAGAAGTATTATGACTTTTAGATTTTATAAAAAATATTTACATCATTTGTCTACTTTCACAATTTTGCCACTAGTTTTATTTAACAACAGCAGATCAGCAAGTATTTTTATGGTAATTTTGTAGATGGTTTCCATCCTGTCTTCATCATATTCTATGTCAATTTTAGCTTCTTTTCTTTGCACAAATTACCAAAAATAGCTAAATGTATAAAACCATGTACCAAAAATACTGGCATACAAATAAAAGTCAAGACTACCTATTTTTTTGGAATAAACATGAAAAATAAACACATGAGGTTAGTCTGAAATAAGGTAGGGTAGATGCGCACCTTATAGACTGACTTAATCAGAGATGTATAGCATAAGCATTCATGAGCCTGGGCTCACTTCATTACAGAAGATGATAAAGTGAGATGGAGCTCACAAAAACTTATACTCTACATTTCTGATTTAGTTAATCCATAAATGAAAAATATAATGTATTTCATGAATGCCACAGAGGCTGGAGGGGAGGACAGCAAGCTTCTGCAGGCGGCAGTGGCACTGTTGGTGGCAGGAGTATGGTGGTAGCATTTGGGGAGCTCCCACAGGTGGCCATGGTGATGTTGGCATTGGGGAGGGGGTGGTGACAGTGCTATCCACAGTGGTGATCAGGGACTGCCTGCAGACACCACCAGTGGTGGGGGATGGGGGGGAGATGGTATGCTTGGCACCTGCCCACAGGCACCGCTGGCAGTGTTAGCAGCGCCTTTTTGCAGGTGGTGCACCACCAAGCTCAGGAATAGAAAATTCTTACAAATTTGGAGCTATAGCCAATGGTTGCTTTAATGGTCTGATCTTCTTGTTCCATTATATTCTTGTTCTGAAGCAATGGTTCAAAGTTTTTATTTATTTATTAATTTTTTTTATTAACCAGGGCTAGGGACAGACATTCAAAAAACCCAAGCCTGAATTGATTCAATCATTGCAGTTTAGTCTAACCTGCAGAGGTCGAACTGATATGCAAGTGGATAGACATTCACTTTTAAATCATCTGATCCCAAAAGTCATTCCTGCCCAAATGCAGGGAGGCTCGACCTGATGATCTGTAAGTTCCCTTCCAGCCCCTAACAACTATGAAACTATGAATCAAGAAATTCAGTGGTTCAGGCTAGAAGCTGGGGTGGGGTGCCGGTGCTAGAGCAAGCCCTCCCTTCCCTCCCACAATGCTGAGCTGAGGGGATGGAATGGCTAGGCCCTGGCAGGAAGCTCTGATTAGAGAGGGGTTTAAGCCTGCACCCTGACCTCTGCTCCCCAGCCAGGGTGTGCATAGAGAGAGGGAGGGGGAAGCAGCTGTCACCAGGCTCCCTTCCTCACCCCCCGCCCTCCGCTGCTCAAGGGTGAGGAATGTTGCCAGCCCCCAGCCAATACTCTGAGGCAAAGAGGAGTGGGAGGGGAGGGGAGGGAGGACTGCATGCATCTGTTGATGATATTGAGCTGTTCCATCTCCCTATCGCTACTCCTTTATACTGTCTGCAGCAAACTGACAGGCACAACATTCATTGCAAACTATGTCATTTCTCACTTCTCTCTCTGTCCCCTCTTGAACACTGACATATTGCGGCTTTTGAAGCAAGCCAGCAGGGAGCTTATCAAAGCACAAATCTTATCAAGCCCATCAAGAAAATAAAATTATCTGTCATTAGCTCAAGCTCTTCTTAGAAAGCTGTTTTCCAAGGCTTTTGTAAGGAAGACATTACCAGCTGACCTGTTGATTATTTCCAAAAAGCCCTAAGTGGATGCCATTCTGTCTGCCTTTGTTCCAGTGAAATTGAAGATATACACACAGACACCTCTCAGCATTAGCTAGATGCTGGCTGGGGTCCATGCAGCTGGGATCCCTGCTTGAGCAGCTAGTGAGGTGAGGGTGGGGCAGGGGGAAGCCAGGCAGATGCTGCTGTGCCTGCAATCTCTGCCTCCTTCTCAGCCAGCCAGAGATCCAGCTAGGTAGGAGAGAGGTAAGGCCAGCCCTGCTCTCTGGAGCAAACAGCCCAGCCCAGTCAAGGGCAGAAAACAATGCTGGGATTCTGGGGGACTCTGATTTAACTTAAATGAGGAAGGGATCTGGGACAGAAGTTCCATAAACCAGTTTGATCCAAATCAGTTAAATCTGATACTTCATTCAGCCAGGTTTATCTTAATTTGATACTTCATTCAACCAGTTTCATCCATTTTGAAACTGGTTTATGTGCACTGAACTTTTATTCTGTTACAGATTTAAGCCTGTTTTATGATCACTTAAACTAGTTTATGTGCAACTTCTGTCCCTAGCCCATGTGTTCAATACTCTCTAGTTGAGTGTTAAAGTATTTTTTTTGCTGTAGGCTTTGCCGATATTTCAGTTCAATGCCCATTAATGTTAAATTTCAGGACTGGTAGGAATTTTCCCTGTAAAATGATGCTTTTTCTTGTAAAATTTTAGTTATTTTTAATAAGTCAGTCATCGACTGATGGTCATGTGGATTTACAAATAAAAATTGATCTGTGAATAGAATACCACAGAAATTTGCATTAGGAAGTCATGTAGAAAACACCACTTGTTACATGAATCTTGCTCAGCCTTGCAAATGAGCAAGACATTGGGTAGATGCAATATGGACTGTTGAAAGCTGGTCTTTCATCCATCCTGCTCCTGCAGTACAAAATGAAATGTCTAAACTAAGATGATGCACAGCAAGAACAATCTTCAGGCAGCAGCTACAACTAAGAACAAGGAGTCCATAAATTAGTCATATTAAGACAGAGAACAGAATTTGTATGCTCAGCAACCAAAATGAACTTCATCACAGCTGACAGTAAATTCAAGAGCTAATTGCCTATACATTCAGTTATACAAAACTAGCCCAGCCATCTGCAACAGCACCATTGCTACATCTTTACAATTTACAAACTAACAATAAATAGAACATTAAAAGAAAAAAAAATCAAATCTTGTTCTCAACAGCACTTTCAGATGTGGAGGGTACAGCTATGTTTCACAACATAGGTTGGTACATTTAAAAAAAAGAACCAGACATTTATAAATAAGAACAACACCTGCAGTTCTATCAACTAGGATAACAATTATAAGGAAAAAATAGTATTCCTGCTTTGCAACATCAGCTGAGCAACAAATGAGATCAGAACAAACTATTTTTCCATGATTAATTGTGCATGTCAAGGGTTTCATGGTCTTTGAAGCATGTAGCCATTGTCTGAGACAGGATGCTGGACTAGATGGACCATTGGCTCTGTTCACTTAAGGCAATTCTATTGTTCTTAGATCTTATACCAAGGAAATATCAAAGCATGCCATCTAAATTGCATTTGATATATGTACTGTGTCACACGTCAAACCACTGAAGCAACACAGACAGTGTGATTCATGGGGAGAATGTGCTCAAGTTACCTTAGGCATGAAGAAAACAATATGGGAGTTAGGTCTCCAACCTACTGCATACAGCATGGTTTTGTAATCCATGATGTGTTTTGTCTATATAGAAGTGAAAAAGTATTAAAGTGTTATTATTAAAGAAAAGAAAAGAAAAAGAATGTATATTTTTCAGAGCAGCAGGCAGTGTCAAACTGCAGCTCACGGGCACAAAGCTAAATGTATAACCTTATACATGCTATGGAAAATGAATTTGCTGACTGCTTTGGTGCTAGCCACCAAACAAAGAAATTCCTTAGCCTGAAAGAAGTGAGAATTTTGTGATCTCAATAAAAATGAGCAGCTGTGTTTTCAAGTGGACACCCAGAGAGGTCTAAAAACAACAATGCAGAGGAGAATCCTTACTGCACTGAATTAAAAAAAACTGGTACTAACAGCTGAAAAAGCACTGGTTTTAACTTGTGACAACCAAAAAAATATATAGATTTAAGATTGAAGGCTTATAGATGGAGAAAAGATCACAAAATATGTGCCTGACTTCTCTCACTCCTCTCTGGTTGAGGAACACCCACTAAAAGAATGAATAGAATAACTGAGGATGGGGGAGAAATTACCTTTGTATAGAACAAGTAGGAACAAATAGATAATTTTTGCCTTTGGAGTTTATGGCACGGTAGAGACATAACACTAATTGCGAGGTTAGTGTAGAGAAAGTGCTCTACAGTTGTAACTGAACAGAAGGTCAGGGCACCATGCTGTAAAAAGAGCAAATCCTACTCTAAGATAATCCTTAGAGTAGGATTACAGTGGTATTAGACTACAATATTGTATGTAAGGTGCTGTATCGAACATCTATGCCAGATCCCATCTTGAGTCAAGGTAGGCTGCATTCCACTGACATCCCATGGATCATTGCAGCACCCTCCTTACAGGGCAACACTCCAGCCTAGGCCAAAGAGCCAAGAGCCTTTTCTCAAGAGCCAAGTTGGCCCCACCCCTAGGTTCTCACTGACCCAAGGTGGTGAAGCGCTGTTTCCATCTCTGCCTTGTTCCATCTGGCCAGCTGTGAGCCACAGTCTGGCTTGGGAAGGGGAAGGGGTCTGTGTCCCAGCCCCAGCCCCAGCCCCAGCCCCAGGACTGGGCCTCTCCCCCGCACTTTATCATGAAGCCCCCCACAGTCCTGTTGCTGAGACTGGAAGAACCTATGGCATGTGGGCACAGCCCCATGGGAGCTGAGACCTAGCACCTGCACACCCTCCCAAGTGGCTTGCTGGCTTAGGGTGGGAGGATCCAGAAGATCAGGACTGGGCCTGCACAGTGGTGACCCTGTGGCTTCCATGGCTTAGGTACTGCTGGCAGGTACCCAGCCTGTGAGCATGTAGTGTGCTACAAGGCTTTTTTTGACCTGTATCTCCAGGGTCTCACTTCTTTTTTTGCAGTGTCAGATATAAACTTCTATGAGCCACTAGGCATGTGTACACATGTCCCTACAGCACAGTTGTTACTGCACCATTATTTACTACTTCCTTTGCAGTAACAACCCATACTGTGCTGTGCCAGTGGCCAGTGGCACACAATTATTTTTAGCCACAATATTGCCACAGCAATGTGCTATACTGAGGGGGTAGCAATGTGCTATACTGAGGGAGTAGCAATGTGCTATACTGAGGGAGTGCATTGCTAAGGTGACACAGCAGCAGGTTTTTGCCTGTGGACATTACAATACTATAGCACATTGTTACAGTGATGTAGCATCAAGCGTAGATGCGCCAAGTGTCTGATATTATCGCTTAGTGTGTGGATTCCATTTACCTCATCTGGGCATTTGTAAAGATTTCAGCTTTTGATTAAGCGCTATGCTGTTTGTTGGACATTGCACTGACACAGGGGACTGTCCAAGATGTTCATCTTGTGAAGTGTTGTTTTGAAGTGCCTGTATCCAGATCTCATTGTGTTCACCTTGATCCACACTTCTCTGTCAACATTATGCCCAATGGGGAATTCATTTGGTGTCGGTATAAATGCTGAGGGAATAGATTTCAGATTGGATTAGTCCGACCGATCATTTCATTTACATTCACCCCATGCCTTAAATAAATTTAGCACAACACATGGCGCCATATTACTCAGCCTGACGAGCACTTCACTGGCCCAGGACCCTGGCAGCAGCGGAGTGATTAGGGTCTGTCTTATGCCACTCAGTCTGATGGCTGAGTGTACAGGGAGTACATCTGTGTGTGTGATGGTGTGGGTGTAGGTGTATAAGTGGTGCAAGCTATTATGAGTCTCCGTGCACTGTTAAGTACAATGTTGAGATTTTATTGTGACAACTTCTGGACCATACAGGGGCACAATATTTTCTTGGGGCATATACCATTGTGAGTGCAGTGGTTTTGAGAACTCTGAAGTTGGCATCCCATATCATTCTAGATAAATGTCTTAAGGCAGCTACCCATGCAAAGACTTTACTATTGGCCTTCTGAATGGGATGCTTATAGGTAAGGGAGCAGTTTAATGCAACTCCTTGGTAGGTTGGGGTATGCTTACAGCAAAGGATTCATAGATTCATAGCCATAGGGCTGGAAGGGACCTTGCAGATCTTCTAGTTCGACCCCCAGCCCTGGTCAGAAGAGAAAACTGGGCTCAAATGACCCCAGCTAGGTAATCATCAAGACTCCTCTTAAAGACCCCCAAGGTAAGAGCCAGCACCACTTCCCTTGGAAGTTGGTTCCAGATCCTAGCCGCTCTGACTGTGAAGTAGCACCTCCTGATATCTAGTCTGAACCTACTCTCTAACAACTTATGGCCATTATTCCTTGTTACTCCAGGAGGCGATTAGGGGAACAAGGTCTCTCCCATTCCTTGCTGGTCCCCCCTAGTAAGTTTATAGATGGCGACCAGGTCCCCTCTCAGCCTTCTCTTGTGAAGGGTAAACAGGTTAAGGTCCTGTAGCCTCTCCTCATAAGGCCTGCCCTGCTGTCCCCAGATTATGTGACTGGCCCCCACTTTGGACCCTCTCAATGCTGTCCACATCCCTCCTGAAGTGCAGCACCCAGAACTGGACACAATATACCAACTGTAGCCTGACCAGTGTAGCATAGAAGGGGAGGATCACCTCCTTGGCCCTGCTTGTGATGCATCTATGGATGCATGAGAGGGTGCAGTTAGCCCTACTGACCATGTCCTCACATTGGCGGCACACGTTCGTTTTGGAATCGATAATGACTCCAAGATTTCTTTCTGCTACCGTGCTTTTGAGAAGGGAGTTCCCTAGCCTATAGGTGTGCTGCCGGTTCCTACTGCCCAAGTGCAGCACCCTGCACTTGTCAGTATTGAATCTCATCCTATTCTCATTTGCCCACCCCTGTAACCTGCCCAGGTCCAGCTGTATCCTGTCCCTCCCTTCTAGCGTGCCCACCTCACCCCAAATCTTGGTGTCGTCTGCAAATTTAAACAGGGTCCAAGTTGCTAAGAAAAAATTGAACAGTGCGGGCTCAAGGACTGAGCTCTGGGGGACCCCATTCCTCACATCCCTCCAGGTCGAATATGACCCATCCACCACCACTCTTTGAGTATGGCCCCTCAGCCAATTTGCTATCCATCTGACTGTGTAGGCATCAATGCAACAGTTGCCTAGCTTTTTAATGAGAATGGGGTGGGAGACAGTGTCAAAGGCCTTCCTAAAGTTCAGAAAGACTACATCCACCGCGACACCTACGTCCAACGATTTTGTGACCTGATCATAGAAGGCAATCAGGTTGGGATGACAGGACCTGTCCTTAAGGAAACCATGCTGGTTGCCCCTGAGCATCATCCCCACTGCCCTTCACAGATGTACTCCTGGATAATTTTCTCAAAGAGGGATGTGGTTGCCTATTCTGATAGCATGTTCTTGGCTCAATGATTGCCCAGGTAGAAGAGCGATGAAACTGATTTATGGATGCTTCCACTAACCTAGTTCCTTTCAAACACACCACTTCCCCCAGGCACCATGCCACTGGCCTGGAAAAAAGCTAAGGCACGAGGGCCATTACTATTGTTGGGGCCTTATCAGTCTGTGTTATACTGAATTGGAACATAGATCCATATATCTGGTTAATTGCCAACTGGCTGTACTATCACTTAAGGATGTGCTGCATTCCAGAGAGACGGTCACGTGTTGGTATGGAACCACTGAACCCAAATTGGCCCCCAAACGGATACCGAAAGATACTGAAGGCTTTTTTTGAGCTGTACAGTTAACGTGTAACCAACAGTGGCAACTGTGTGTATTTGCTGGTGCCACTCTGGGTGCCATCACCACAGTCATTCGACTGAGAACCTACATATGAGCACCACCGCAGGTATGGCACAGCAGTAGGAAAAATTCCCCCTAGCAACTACCCCCCTTTCCTCCCTCCTTGCTTCCTGGAGAACTGGAAATGATTCATCCCTCTTGGCCCTGCCAAATCTCACCAGGGGAATGGTGCAAGCCTGGACTTGGGTGGTCAGGGACATAGGGACAAAATACACTCCTGAAAGAAAAAAACCAGGGGGGAGAGTGGCAGTATAAGTACCCCACCCTTCTAGCTGCATCTCACCCCAGCAATGTCAGGAACTTCGTGCTGGTCTCACAGGGACCGTTATGTGGGTGGCCATTATGTCATGCAGCCTCGAGTGAAACTCACACAGGACAATCAGCAGGATCTGCCTCAGCTCCTGGGTCTCCTTGTTTGGGCACGCAGGCTGGAAAATGAAGAAGGCATGTCACAATACTTGGAAGTTGCGGCTTGGTGGCCAATGCCCAGCTGCCAATCAGGAGGCTCACCCATTTGGCTCTGTTTGGGAGTCCTTAGTAGCCTAGGGAGCCCATGAAGCATCTTGAGAGGTATGTGGGAGCACCCCCTTCCTGCTGGGTTCAGCCCATGCAGGCAGGCTCTGAGCCGCATCCCACCAAGGTTAACATCTCTTCTGTTTGCTCCCAACCTAACCTTAAGCACTTAGAGTCAAGTTCAAAAGTTAGAAGTAAAACCTGGGCTTTTTGAACACCAGTACTTAGTTTATGAAACATGTTTAAATGCTACTTAATATTAGGATTGCAGAAGAATGCCTTATTATCATTTGCAAGGTGTGTTATACCTGATGGTCTGCATGTAGTTTCACAGGAGTCCATAACTAAAGCTGGACCTGGGTGGATGGCAAAAAAAAAAAAGGTATTCATTGTATTAACTGCCATGAATTTGCTTTGAAGAGTTGTTTTAACTTTTTATTCATGTCCAGTCAGCATGCATAAAAGCAAAAGGTGATTCACAACAACAACAACAACAACAACAACAGAAAGCTATTTAAGCATTTTTATAAATACAAACCTAACTGGCCAGATAATAGAAACCATTCCTCAGGTAAAAAAGAATCATTTTTATGTGAAAATTAAAAACTATGTTCTTATTGTAAGAGGACATATCCAGAACAATTGTGTCCTCAGAAAAAATAAAGGAATTTCTTTTTTATTTTTTTGGTTTCTCAGTTGCTTGGTCCCTTGCCAATATTGAATTTTGGTTTCTGCTTATAAACTGACAAAATTTAGGAAAGAAACCAGGGAGTTGTCTTTTCAATTTGCCCAAGAAAAAAAAAAATTTTTGTGTAAATCTGAAAATTTTAATAAAACATCTCAACCTTGTGAGAAGGGCAGGTTTAAAACAGAAAAGTCATTATCTGATCATCTCTACAGCAGAGATATAGACATGTAGATTTTAGCCTACAAGTATTTTTTGGCCATCCTGAAAACCCTTTGTGAATTTTAAAATTACAAAAAGTTACAGCTCCAAAACAATATCATGTTACTAAGGTCACCAAACTTCAAGCAGCAACTTACGTATCGCAAACACTGTATGATAACAGTATGGTGAACAGTGAACTAGCAAACTTCAGGTAAAATATTTCACATATACAGTGAGTTGATATGTGACTTAAGTATAGAGATAGAAGCCTTTTCAATGTCTTTCTAAAAGGTACACTGCATGAAAGCTAACAGTAACTGCTTGGTGAAATGTTTGGGGATTTTTTCGTTATTCATGTCAAACTACAGGATTATAACAATTCCTCCTAGCCTTGAAACCTATGAATCCTGACAGATCCTAAAATTCTGGGTGTGTTTTATACTTCGATGGCTATTCAAATTGCACAAGAAAGAAGCTATATGATCACATGATTAATAACAACAAGGTTTAGATTTCATTACAATATTCACTAATTTTTAAGCTATATTCAATCAACTCTTCTTAAAGACAGTGCAGTTCATATCCACATATAATACCACCTCTCTTTTTTTTTCTTTCCCTTGTCACGCACACCTATATAGGAAAATGAGCAATGCTTCCTTTACCGCACAAGCCAGCAATATGCAGCAATAAAAGTACCCTAAACTTCCAATGTTATGCTTCCTGCAGTATCACAGTCTACAATGCACCAGATATTGCAAGTGAGCTATAAAAACAAGTCATATTCTGACAGTTGATGAAAAATCCTACAAGCATCCACCCAAGTTCAGCTGACTCAAATTTCTTGTTTGTCAGCCACACGTGTTAGTTTCAGGATGGAAATATTCTCCCTGTTGCAGAGTTTATCAGCCCCATTATGGTACCAGTCTATACTGCAACCCTATACATTTTCTAGATTCCTTGTCATGCTACAGAGGGTAAAATAACTTGAAGATAACCGTAAGTCTAATAAGAAAAAAAGAAAGGCTTTGTAAAGTCAACCTGGGGACATTAAATGTTTTTCCCCCATCTCAGAAATACTTGCAGTTTCTTTAGGTCTGGACCTTGTGTAGATGATATTTATAGGAACATCGTAGAAACACTATGTTCCTAAAATAGCTGATGTGGTTCTTTGGTAAATTTAAAAGCAGTTTTTCCTTTGAAAATTGGCCTTTTGCCATCATAAAAGAAGGTGAAAAACATGGGTAAAACTTTGTTTAATTTTTCACATACTGGAGGAAGGAACAATGATAACAGATTGGATTGCTGGTTCATGACTGGGATGCCCAGATGCTGCTACAAAGTCAAGTAACAGCTTGTTCTCCAAAAGGATTCACATTTTCCCTAGAATGCTCCAGCCGCCTTTTCATGAGCAGAATGATGATAAATCCTTGGTTCACAATCACCAAAAAAGAAATCTTGAGAGCTTCTCCTATTAAAATCTTAGGAATATGGTGTTATACTTCTCATCAGAAGGTAACTACAACCCAACTATTCTGGACCTTCCTAGATCAGAGTGAAAAAAATCCCCTCTTTAAATGTATTGATTTTACACAGTTCCTTCTCCCCACAAGATTGCCTAGGAGAAATTTCCTCTTAATGAATAGGATTATTTGTATGAAAAAAATCTTAGGTTATAAGAGTACATCTGTTGCAACTAGTAATTCATCAGATGAAGGTACTATGCAGTTGCTATCTTCTCTTAAAAGACTGTCCAGATGGTGACATGATCTGACTGTTTTCTGAGGAGGGAAGTTTTTCAGCAAAATATATCAGGATAATAAGGGGACCACAGAACTTGGCATTTGTAGGACAACAGCTTTCTTCATCAGTAGGAATCAATGCCATGCATACAAGAAGGACACTGGTATCTCCATTTCATAGACTGAGGCTCATTCATCTTTTTCCATAATGTCATATCAGTAATAGAGTAGGCAATAAAACTGTTATCCCTTCACTCAAAAGTTTGAATATATATTTAATATAATACAGTCTAGGCAAACAGTCTATACTCAGTTCCTTGGGTTCTTGTTTTACTTGTGCTAAGACCCAATTCCGTGATCTCTGAAATCAACTGCATTTGGCGTCAGCTTCCTGGATGGCCTTCCCGACTAACTGGAAGTGTGCTCATATCTTGCCATCACTTCCTTTTTGTTCATGCCTATCAAAGGAAGATTGAAAATAGACTACAATCACTTTACTAAAACCACTCCCAAAATTAGTTTTGAGTTTGTAGCCCTGATGATCTGTAGAGAGCCATATTTTCTATTAAGAGCTGGATACCTTCAAAGTAAGAGTTCCTGCAATTCACAGGAGCTACTGCTATTTAGGAAGGACTGAATGTGGGCTGAAATTCAGGAGTGGGCTTTCTGAATCTCACTGTCTGTTCTGCAAGAAAGAAGAGTCTAGTAAAACCACACCAGGACCCTCACGGGGATGTGATGTCTCCAGTGATAAGCCTAAGGAGCAAGCTGCCCCAATGCTAGTGGAACTGACTGTTAGTGTTCAGTACATCTAACCATAGCAACATTTCTCACAGCTAGAGCTCAACTGACTGTACCTTCCCGTCTCCCAAACCTGTCAGAAATCAAAGGAGGGCTTCTGATTTCATCTCTTCCTTTTATACATCCTGATTCCCTTCCCTTCCTCCGTAATTACCCCTAAGTGAACTCATTCATTTGCAATCCATGCAATCCCAGCAGTAAGTGGAGCTGCCTGTAGCTGTTTTTCTTTTTCTTCTTTTTTTTTACCTGCTGGTGACTGTAACCCTTTTCTTGCTAGCTGCTTTAGATTGAGGTTTTGTTTACAAGGGGGTGGGAAATCATGTCAAACTATAATAAACATTGTCTTCATTAAAATAGAAATCCCATTACTTCTGAATAGAATGCTCCATGAAGTGTAATTTCTATCTGTGTACTTTTATGGTTCTCTTCACCACCATCTCTAAGCCCTAATGTAATGTCGAACAGAGTTTGTCCAGTAAAACCTTGTCAGGTAGACAAATAGTTTTTACAGGCAGGGAACTCAGACAAAGGGCAGGTGACATCATTTGCCTGCCATGTGTCCAACTGAACTGAATCCAGGATTGCAATCCAGTAGATCACCCTCCCCTTCCTTAAATCATCAGGCATAACTTAAATGTTGTACTACTCTCGCCACTGCATGCAGAAGATTATGCTGGTGATTGCAATTCCTGCTATAAGAGGGACCCCACACCACTTACCAATCCCAACTGAAAATGCTAGATGACAGATGTTCACTATACAGCTCAGGAGATAGAAATAGGTGTTACTAACTTCTTCAGTTGTTCATCTCCAGGCAGAGTTTTGTTAGGGTCCTTGCCTGTTCCTTTCCCAAGAAGTTAAATAGAGTGCTTTGTTAGTAAGTGTTTCATATCACACAGCCAAAAATTCCTGCAACCAAGAGTGTTAAAAGAACCCCAAACCCCAGAAAAAACCCCACCCGCAGGTAAACTCATTATAACAGTTTCTTTTATAACCCACAAAACTGGAACAGTAGTCGAGCTGCAAAATATCTGCATCTTCCCCATTACAAGTTACTGACAGATGTTTCATAACTGCAGCTATCATATGGAAAGAGGTTGTGTCAAGATATCTTATCCTGGGGGCTATTAGTCCCCATTCTGAGAGATGCTGCAAAAAAAAGAAAAAAGAAGAAAATACAAAGAAAATAGTAAGCACTGACATTAGAACCATTTATCACCTACTGCTGTGTGTGGAATAAAAGGATCCTCTTTGAAGATAGTCCATTATCTGCTTCTCACTGGCTTCATGCTGTCATATGTATTTTTTTTTCAGAAATCAATAAATTTAGGAAAGCTACATTTGGAGAGTAAGTACTGTTACACATCTAAGTTATATATTGTTCCTTTATTTACAGCAGCTTCTGCTCATTTTCTGGTACAAAATTGTTTTTACATTTAGATATTTGCCTTACTCCCAGTCTGTTTTCTTGCTTTTGAGTTATCGTTACTGAATTTATTTTTGAAAGGATTTCAAAGAAAATATATGGATCATTTTCCACCTTATCAGCAAAGTTCCATCAAAAACAATTATGTACCAATTTCCATTCTGTAAAAGTTCTATAGCATTTTCTATTGTATCACGGGATCAACTCTAATAAATATACATATGACTGTGTGTGTGGGGGGGTATATATATATATATATGTGTGTGTGTGTGTGTGTGTGTGTGTGTGTGTACATGCACACACACATACCCATACTCACACACAGGGGTCTATATATATGTGTGTGTGTGTGTGTGTGCAGGTATATATATGCATATATATATATTTATATATACACATATACATGTGTGTATATCTGTACATATACATATATATGTGTTTGTGTGGGTGTGTGTTTATACACACATACATGCACACAAATATTAGGGCTGTCAAATGATTAAAAATTTGATTGTGATTAGTTGCACGATTAAAAAAATTAGTTGCAATTAATCACAATTTTAATAACAGCGAAAAATTCAAAATTACGTGCAGAAAAGCTCAAAGTTGTGCAAAATTATGCAGGTACTTTGCATGTTTGGGGGGTAGATGTGGAGTGTGTATGTGTAGAAGAGAATTTATGAAGGTGTGGGGTGGATTGTTGGTGTGTGTAGGGGTTTGCAGCCTGAGGCGGGGGGGGGCCACATGCTCTGGTAGGATGCAGGGTACTATGGGTCAGGAGTGAGGGGCAGCAGCAGGGCTGGGAGGGCTGTGGCTTAGGATTGAGCAGCATGGGAAGGGCATAGGCATATCACTGCTCCCCGCTGCATCATATTACCCCGCTACTGGCATCTTCCTTTCTTTTTAAACTGGAAATGTGGTAACCCTACAGAAATGCAGCCCGATGGCAGGTACAGCAATGATCAGCAGGTATGTCTGTGGAGGGGAAAGGGTAGGGGCAGAGAGAAGGGGTGGGGGGATCAGGTAGAAGCCCCCACAGTGATGGAGAGAGTGGGGCAGGGGCTGAGGTGAATGGGGCCCCAGGGCCAGGTTGGGTCATGGGACAGAATTGCTGGTGGCTTGTCCAGAGGCATGAGGGCCAGGGGTGCCTGTGCGCCCCCTCCCCCTCTTCCTGCTGGAGCAGGGAGCCCATATCTGGGCTGCCCTGCAGTTCCTCTGCACTGCCTGCTCTACCCCACAGGGCAGCTTGGAGGCATCAGTGACGGTGGCAGAGCAGAGCCCAGGCGTGGGCTCCAAAACCACATGTGCAATTAACAGGTTAAATAAATTACTGAAGAATCAATGCGTTAATTTCACATGTTAACAGCAATTAATTGACAGTCTACTATACACACATACACACACACACAGTATGTGTGTTTGTGTGCATACCATGGATAGATATATATGTATGTATAATACTATGTATTATATATATTATTGAAGGCATATTATATGATTATATGATATAAGTGACTGAATATATGTATGATGGGTATACACCCCCCACACATATATATAATGTACCTTATTCAGCACACATAATGTATTTATGTATAATTTTAGGCCTTGCTCCTGTGTCCAGATAAACCCCCTTGAAAAACCATTTGGAATGTTTTTTGTTACAGGGGTCTAAACATTCATTTTGAATTGCAGGGTAGAGACCTTCATTTACAAACCTTCCTGATCAGGGATTATTTCCCTGTCTGTGTACAGGACAGAGGACAATCCTGATAGGGACTTCTCGATGATATTCCTAATAGCAATGTTTATTTATACAAATAATACTTGTTTCCTAATCAGTACAGTTACAATGCAGTGGTCAACCCTTGAATAAGTAAATAAAAGCTAATGTTTAGAGCTATTAATGTATCTAGAAGTTATTTTAGTTAGAAAAAGAATTTTTAAGTCCATGTGGTAATGTAGTTGTTCATCTTCTTCCAAGCTGTCCAACATAGGAATGATTTGATCACCGCTATTAAGCAGAGTATGAAATCAATGTGTTCATCCAGCTGCCTAAGCTGGATGTTTTTGCTTAACTGGAATTAAGTCTATGGTTGTGCTCATAGGTATTATTATTCATGGTATCTTCAGCAGAGACAACCCATTATTCTATCCTGGGATTTTCAGAGCAGCTAAAGGAACTTTGAAACTGGCTGCATTGAAACTAATGAACTCCATAACCATAGTTCACCTGTACAGCTGTACTTGTGGTAGCCACTGTGGAAGCTGTCTTTTGAAAACAGGCTCAGGTGTTTTATTATCACGTCATCAAACTTAGATAGTAAAAGGTCTGACTTCTATCTATACCACAGATTTTATCTAATGTACATTTCTAGGTTATCACCACAACCTCTGGACCTTATACTAGTGGTGAATAATAGCTATGCAGTTTGCTAGGGTAAGCAAGGCCACTTTGGAAAGCATCCTATTTTTCTGGAAAGCATTCATGATTTGAAACAAAACTAATTTTTTATACATTTCAGGTCTGACTTCATCATAACCTGATGGTTCATAAAACAATGTAAAAGTGGTTTACAGCTTTATAATGAAAACAAAACAAGCACTGAAGTAAACAAACAGAAACACGACAGATCCTCAGAAGAAATGTTCAGATTTGGATCTAGATTTTCTCAGAGTTTTGGAGGTTTTGGATTTGGGTCTGTAGACTGAGTTCTGACAAAGAAAGAAAATAGGTTTATAGGCCAATGGAACAGGATGGAATAGGAGATTCCTAGAGGGAAGCAACAAGACTTCAGATTTCTTAGCAATAGTTTCACCGTGGATAACTACAGTACAGGCAGTCCTCGGACTTATGACACAATTGATTCCTGAAAACCACTTCTTAAGTTAAAACTTTGTAACTCGGAACTGATTTTTCCATAGGAAACAATGTTAGAAAGGCGGGATTGGGGTCTGAACCAAGGCCTGATACCCTATTTTCACCAAAAATAACCCAGAATTTTGTACTGAATCAATTATAGATGAGTTATATAGCTACATTAATGTATTTATATTGTAAATAGCAATCACTGATTTGGGAGGACTTCTTTCAGGTGACTTTGCTGAACTTTTTGAAGGGCTCTTGGCTGTACTTTTTGAAGTGTTCTTGGCTGGAGTCTTCTCAGGAGTCTTGGCTGCAGGCTTTTCTGGAGACTTGTCGGCTTTCTGAAAGAAAGTGTCCGAGGAAGTTTGAACAGCTGTTCTCCAGGGAGATGGACGACCCAGTGAACTTGTTCCCTGGCATGGTGTTGTGTTGGATCAAGCATTGTAAAGTTGAAACTGACATTAGAAACTTGAAACAGGGTGTCAATTTATAAATGTTGTAAGAGCAAAATGTTGTAACTCAAAATGTTGTAAGGCAAGGACTGCCTGTATAAGTAATCATTGTGAGATACTGATGTAACAAATCCATGGGCACATAGGCTAGAATTTGAATCTTCCTCCTTCAAAAATCACACCTCTCTCCCCTTTCCTCTAGTTACCAGTAGTACAAGACAGTGGTACTCAAAGCGGGCTGGATCTGGCACACAAAGCCCAGTCATCTGGCCCGTGGTTCTCACCACAGAGCTGGAAATTTTGTAGTGGGGGAGCCGTGGCAGTAAAAACTGCCACAACTCTGGAAGCTCCAGAGTTAACATTTCCTGTTGCTTAATTTTTGGACCTGTGACGAATCCCGCAGGCCAGATGACATGGTCCTGCATGTCAGATCAGGCTGGCATGTAGACTCAGTTTGCAGCCCCAGACCTAGCACTCAAGATTGGATCCGACATGCAGATCTGGACCCAGTGTGTGGTCCCAGATCTGGCCCACAGTGTTAGTTCCTGGTCTTTGACCTGGTGTGCAAAGCTGGTCCATGGCTGGACCCAGCAAGTGGGGCTGAACTTATTGCACATAATTGCATGAGGCCAGTCCAGAGCTGAACCTGGCACACAGGACTGATCTCAGCACATGGCCCTAGACCCAGTGCCAGGAGCAGTCCACATACTACATCTAGCCCATGGAGCTGGCCCTGTGTGCCAGATCTGGCCCATGAACAGCTACACCCCAGAAAGGTTGAGCACCACTGGTATAGGACAATGATACTCACCTGGGAGTAGGGTTTTCCATCAAGTAGAGGGCAACGATGCATATACCTCATATTAGCCAGTTCATTACAGTGTACCACTGACTCTGAAAGGAATTACTTTTTGGAAAGCTCTAATGCATCTTTGCCAACCAATTAGTCTTACTATTGTTTCAGCCAATACAAGGATTGCTGTTACAAGAACAAATAACTTCCTTGTTCTTGGGTGTAATAAAGTATCCTTTAACACCAGAAAATAAAAGTCTAGATGATTAAGCTTGGCTAAGCTACTGCTACATATTTTGGCTCTTTCAGTGCACAACTCCTGTCGTACTTTGTATAGGACCATCAAAAATGACAAGGAATAATAATAAAAAGTTTAAATCAGCTAGGTCTGCATTTTTATTTTAGTCCCTTATGGGATATTTGTATATGAAGTTAATATAATATTTATACATATTTATATAATGTATACTGAACCATACACAGGAATACCATATATGATAAGAATATGTAATGCTTACATGGTGATTTCCATCCAGGAATCTCAAGAATCAGAGAACTGGAAAGGACCTCAGGGGTCATCAGGCTAAGCCCTGTGCAACTTCAGGAATGCTACTTCTAAATCCTCCCTCTTCAATCCTTATCTACCTTCCTCTTGAAAAGCTCCAATAAAGGAGATTCCACAACTTTCCTGATGTTTTCATTCCCTGTCTCACTGTTTTAACTCTAACTTATTCTGCATCTACTTTCCTGCAATTTAAAGCTGTTGCTTTTTGTTTTCTGTTCCGCAGCAAGGGAGAACATTTTTTTCTTCCTCTTCTTTAAAGCAGTCTTTCAGACATTTGAACCACGGGGCTCTTTAGCCTGGAAAAGCGCAGGCTCAGGGGTGATCTGATGGCCACCTGTAAGTTTATCAGGGGTGACCACCAGGATCTGGGGGAACGTTTGTTCACCAGAGCGCCCCAAGGGATGACGAGGTCGAATGGTCATACAGTCATAAACTACTGCAAGACCATTTCAGGCTGGACGTAAGGAAGAATTTCTTTACTGTCCGAGCCCCCAAGGTCTGGAACAGCCTGCCAGCGGAGATGGTTCAAGCACCTACTCTGAACACCTTCAAGAGCAAATTGGATGCTTATCTTGCTGGGATCCTATGACCCCAGCTGACTTTTTGCCCTTTGGGCAGGGGGCTGGACTCGATGATCTTCCGAGGTCCCTTCAAGCCCTAATGTCTATGAAATCTACGAAGACTGTGATCATATTCATTTAAGCTAAGCATGCCTAATTCTCTCAACCTTTCCTTGTACAGCTTGCCTTCCAATTCTGGTATCATTTTTATCACCTGCTTCTGAATCCTCTTCAACATCAGCATCCCCAAGTACTGCACACAATATTCTGGATGACATTGAACTAGAACTGAGTAGACTGGAACCAGTGCCATAGCAAGGGGGGGGGCATGAGGAGGGTGACTGCCCCAGGTGCCAAAGTGAAGGGGCACCAACAAGCACTGCCCAGATGGAGCAGGGTGCAGGATGGAGCCATGAGCAGCTTGTTTGAGGAGGGGTACAGAGACAGTGGAAGGGTGGCTCCCACTGCATCATGTACTCCTTGGTAAGCATGGGGCGGGGACATGCCCCCGGATCTGTGCACAGGTCAAGGGTGGGTGGCTGCTGTGGGCTTTGCCCCGGGTGCCAAACTTTGTTGCTATGGCACTGACTGGCTCATGTTTTACACTTAATACTCTTGTGAATGCAGCTCCAAGCAGCATTTGATAGTTTTGTGACTGCATCATATTGCTGACTCTTGTTAATTTTATGGCCCACAGAACTCTTCAGTCCTTGTCAATACAACCACCCAATCATTTATTTCTCATTGGGTTCATCTACATGAGACATTTATTGTGGAGTTGCCAAATTAGTTTTGCGGTAAAATCTTAGCATCTACACAGTAAACAAATAAACACTGCCATAAGTTTGTACTTGTAAACACAAGTGCTATCCTCTGGCGGTGTTCTTTAGTGCTGGCTGGGGCACAAGCATCCTTCAGTGTGGGGGCTGCCTGCACTGGCTCACCCTCATGGCCTAGCCAATTCCTCTGCAGCACATTGAGCCAGGTAGGAGCATCCCCAAGCTGGCAGGCTGACCCCTGCCCCAGACTCCCTGCCAGCTGGGACTGCTTTGATCTTGTTCAATGTGCTGCAGCCCCTAGCACACAAATCAATGTGGCACCTGGAGCGATAGACTCTGGCATGAACTGTGCCAGAATTTATTCAGTCAAATTAATTGTGCATGTAGATGTGCCCATTATGTATTTGCACTTTTGAATATCTTTCCCTAAGTGTATTACCTTCCTTACATGTGTCTACACTGAACTTCATCCCACTGTCCTTAGCTCATCTTTCCAAACAATCAAGGTCCTTCTGAATTCTATTCTTATCTCTAAAGTGTTAGCAGTTGTGCCTAGTGTTGTTTCAGCTATAGACTTGATTAGGAAGCTCTCTAATCCAGGATTCAAATAATTAATAATAATGTTAAATAGCATTGAACCTCCTGTGAGGATTAGAAATGAGAGATTGGAGAGAGAGTTGTCTTGTGAGAAATGTACACCCACAGGTAATTGGGTATTTTTGTCTTTGATAGATTTTTGGTGTGGGTTCATTCTGATATGCAGTTGTTTGGTTTCTCCTACATGTTTTCTATCGGTCATTCAGTGCACTGGATGAGACATATTACATTTCTGCAGATGCAGGTGTAAGATCCAGGAACGGTGATGGTTTTGTTGTGGGGTGTAGTTATTGTGGAGATGGTGGAGATGTGTTGGCAGGTTTTAAATTTCTTGTCCTGAAATGGTCTGGATCCATTTGGTATGCTTTGGGCCATAGAAAATTTGCTTTTTGTTATGAGGTTGGCGAGGTTTGGTGTTTGTTTAAAGGCTAGGTTGGGTGGTTCTGGAAAAAACTGTCTAAGAATTGGGTCTTTCTCTAGCTTGGATTGCAATTGTTTAAGAATTTTCCATATCTACTTATTGAGAATTTTTAGTATCTACTGGATACAAAAAACATGGACTAAATATAGACCTGGGATTTATGGCACATTATAACCTGCCTGCCATCCGATAACCCCAGATAACCTCTCAATGTCTTTCCAGCTGCGTTCTATCACCAACTCAACATTCCCCTCTGCCCCTTGCTTCCCTGTGTCACACCTATTAACTGCCACCCCCTCTAATCTTCTCTGCCACACATTTGGATTTTCACAGACCTGCATTCTACACATTGGCTTACACTTCTGTTCTACCCAGGAGAGCACACAAACACCAGCAGACTCTCCCTATGCCTGAAGAAGGGTGTTTGTGCCTGAAAGCTTGTAAAGAACATTTTTCCAATTATTTAGTTGGTCTAATAAAAAATATATTTACCTAGAAAACCTTGTCTGCCTATGTCCTTAGCTCAACACAGCTACAAGTAACACCCCTGAACACCCTGTGGAATATCACTTGAAACCTCCTGTCATACTGACATTGATATGAGATTTCCATTTTATAGCTGGAGAGGTTCGGCATAGAACAGGGGAGTGATTTGCCCTTTGCTTACAATGTATTGCCTGATTTAGAATTCAGGTGTTGGTAACCCTTGTCCGTGTCACTTGATCCTACCCTAAACTATAGTATTATACAAGACTATGAGTGACATCCTGGCCCCACCAAAGTCAGTGGCAAAATGTTATGTGACTTCAATGAGGAGAAAATTCTATGCTCTGGGAGAGGGGAGTTAACTGCTGAGCACTTCAATATTTTACTTTGAAATATTTAATTGCTTAAAATTATTACTTTCCTATATTGCTGATTCAGCTTAGTCATACAAAACGATAAAGAATGCTAACCTCTCACTATATGATGTTTGTAGCCCTAAGTAGATTGCATTATACTTTACCAGCTTAGTGGAATTAGTCCAGACCTGTAAGTACCTCATGCTGATCAAAAATTAGACCCCATAGCTGTCAATGTGTGCACTGTAAGGTAGCTTTGCTAAGATTTTCTCTCTTGATGTTAATGGAGTCTTGATATTTGTTTGGCTTTGAGAAAATAGCAGAATTTGGATGACACTTCTCATTTTCTTTTCTGTGTCCGCTTTGTTTTAAAATTAAAGCAACACATTAATTGTCTCTTTAATGACAGGTTTTTGCCTAGACAGAGCTAAGATCAGGGCTATCAGTGTGCCAGGTAATTTAGGTAGTCAGCAAACCATGAATTTCACACTGATAATACTATAGGCACTTAGCCCAGTCTTTCTTTTGCTTCCATCCACTGTGATAAACTATTATCTGAATGTATTTAGAGTAACACATCCAAACAATGTTTTTTTTTGGTTGGTTGGTTGGTTTTGTTGGGTTTTTTTGCTTCAGTATTTTTACTCCAGCACACTTTAGCCATGCTCTTTTTATTTTTTTGCTGAGACCATCCCAGCTCTTAAGTTACATGATTTTCAGATGATATCATCCAAATCAGCACACTGTAGTGTGACATAAACATAAACGGAGATCTGTCTAGCCAGAGCTCTGTTGGCAGGAAGGCAATCTAGAAACAAGGCCAGAAAAGGGGTTAAGGAGGCTTAAGCACTAATGCTTGGCTAGTTCTCTGACAAGAGAAGGGGCAAAAAATATGTTGAAATGCTCAGTATCATATTACTGCAGTAATTGTACCACTTCAAGCCTATTTTCAATATAATCTGTTGAGCACAATGGCATTCAGTGGAATACTGCATGGATAAATGTGCCAAAACCTTGATATGACAAATGGTTTAGTAGAAATACTTTTGGGGGGTGATTTGGCTGGCTGAGAAATTATTCTTAAGAAACTTAAGTAATCAGTTTGTGAAAGAAACAATATCCCCGATCTATGCAAACTTATTCTTGAATATAACAGAGCAGGGAAGTGGAAAGCGGGGCAGGGTGTCACTTTATAGATGACCTCATTCAGATAAGCATAAGCTTTCATAGGCTACAGCCTACTTTGTCAGATGCTATGAATGTGCTAACTAGAAAGGAAAGAAGTAATTTAAATAAAAAGAAGGCAGGGTGGGATAACTATGGAGGAGTAACCTTAAACGTTTCTGCTTCTCTTTCTCTCTCTCTCTCTCATGCATGCTTTGTATTAACAATGTGATATTGCTTGTTATTCCCCTTCCTTATGAAAGCTGATTGCAATCATATTTATCTCCCAGTGAACTCAGAGGAAATACCTCCAAATTAAAACTCCAATGGGAGAGCTTTTAAACATGCATATAACATTAAGCATATGCTTATGTTATGCTCACCCTTCTGAAAAGCCACACATATCCTTTGATGGTGCTGTGACATGGTAGGCACAGGTCACCACTACAATAAGCCTTCCCAGCCCCTGCTCATGGGTCTACAAGTCCTCAACAGTCAGTTATGTCACTCAAACTGGCTCCCAAATGACAACTGCAGCAGAAGCAATGCCCATGAAAGGTCAATGTCAAAGGTGTCAAGGATCCGATCAAGTGAGACCTCTTCCACCAGTGCCTCAATGAAAAAACTGGCCAATTCCAATTAACAACAGTGGGAGAATGTTGGCAGCACTTGGGGCACCTTCAGGTTCACCATTATCTGTGCCTGCAAAGAGACTTTGGATTCTCTACCAGGAAACACTAGAACTAGTTTGATGAGAATGACTGGGAGATCCAAGAGTTGATCAACTGCAAGCACAAGGCCTTTTGTGCTTGGCAGGATGACATCAACTCCAAGGAAAAGGAGTTGAATCACGAACAAGCCAAGGCAGAGTTCCAAAGAAGGACCCATGATATAAAGAACAGATGGTGGGAAGACAAAGTGAAGATTCAACGTCTCACTGACACCCACAATACGCATGGTTTTTTCAATGCCACCAAAGCTATCTATGGTCCAGGTACTCAGGGACCAACCCCCTTGAGAGCTAAGGATGGAGCAGACCTGATCAAGGAAAGGGGAGCTATCAACACCCATTGGAAGGAGCAATGTGAAGAACTTCTCAATCAGACTCTGTTGTTGATAAAAGTCTTCTCAATTCCATTCCAGTCAGAGACAATCTCAGGAATCCCTCCAGCCCTTGAGAAAGTGAGGAGAGCCATCAAGCAGATAAAAAATGGCAAGGCATCTGGAGCAGATGGAATCTCTGCTGAAGTCTTCAACTAGTGGGGAGACTGCTGCATGCCTTACATCACAGCTGCAAGCCTTCACTTTAAGAATCTGTAATGACAAGGAAATCTCAGATGACCTCAGGGATACCATGGTCAGAGATGTCCCTAGGGGTGTGTGGGGCCCGGGCATATCAGCCTGTGCAGGGCCCGGGGGGGCAAGCCACCGGAGCCAGCAGCACTTGGCAGTGGTAACAGAGCTGGTGGCACTCGGCAGCAGCAACGCATAGCAACACTGGGACAACACTGTCTGCAGCAGTGGCAATGTGAAGCGGGTGCACATGCACTCTCTGAGAGTGCCAGTGCACCCCCTAACTGGACACACTCACTGCTTAGGTGATGGGCGGGGGGGCAGGTGGCAGCATTGGTTCCCCCCCTGCAAGTGCCAGCTGTTCACTGCAGCGACTCCCAGAAGCAGCTGCAGCCACTCCTGGAAGCAGCTGCAGCGATTGGCCACAGCAATTGGCTGTCACAGGATTGGCCCAGTTGGTGGGATCAGCCGTGAGGGACCTTCCCCCCTATTGGCAGGACTGGTCGCGGGGGGAGGGCACGTGCCCTGTCTGACTAAGGCAGCACCATTTGCCCATGGTCTGTGGGGCCCCCCAATGTGCAGGACCCAGCATGGTTGTCCCAATTTGCACCCCATAGGGGTGGCCCTGGCCATGGTAAGGACAATCTTGAAGAAAGGAGACAGGTCCAACTGTAGAAATTACAGAGGGAGTGCTTTGCTGTCCACCGCAGGAAAGATCATTGTGAGAACCTCCCTGAACTATTTCTTTCCACTTGCTGAAGACCTCCTCCCAGAATCTCAGGGTGGGTTTATGGCATTAGAGGCACAATTGACATGATCTTCACAGCTCTCGAGCTGCAAAAGAAATGCTGGAACAATGTAAGTGTCTCTACATGACCTTGTTTGATCTCATGAAAGACTTCAACTCTATCAACTGAGAAGCACTGTGGAGGATCTTTCAGAGGTATGGATTCCCATCAAAATCCATCACCTTTCTTTTCCTGATCCATGATGGTATGTGAGTGGTAGTTCTCAGTAACTGATCTATCACAGATTCCTTTGAGGTTAAGATACGAGTTAAGCAAGGCTGTGTAATCACTCTAACGCTTCTCAATATTCCTGCATCATCACTCCAACACTTGTCTTGATATTCCTGGTGATATTCCTCTAATCAGCAGCAAGCCTCCCGTCAGAGTGGTGCTAAACTAGCTGTTTAATCTCTGCTGACTCTGAGTTGGAACTAAGACTACCCTGACCTCAATTATCAAGCTTCAGTACACAGATGATGCTGTAGTGTGTGTTAAGTCAGAAGCAGATCTTCAGGCAATAATCAACATCTTTACTGAGGTATACAAGAAAATGGAACTGATGCTAAACATTCAGAAAACTATGGTTCTCCATCAACAAGCTCATAATGAGCAGTCTCCAGCCCCAGTAGTTCAAATTTATGGTGAGACTCTGGAGAACACTGAGTATTTCCCATACCCCAGAAGCCATCCTTCACAGAAGGCTGACATTGACAGAGAAATCCAACATAGCCTCAAGTGTGCAAGTACAGCCTTCAGATGCCTGAGGAAATGGATGTTCAAATATTGCAACATTAGAGTCATAGTTAGATTTGAAACAGAGCTCATGATTTATCAAGCAGTTGTGATCCCTACCTTACTGTAGGAATCTGACATGTGAACAATATACAAAAGATACCTCAAATCATTGGAGAAGAACCATCAGTGCCATCTGTGGAGGATCCTTTGGCTCCAGTGGAAGACAGATGCACCAATTTTAGCATCCTCTCACAAGCAAACACCACAAGCATTGAGCGGAAGATGCTCTGACATCAACTTTGCTGGGCTGGCTATGTTATCCAGATGTCTGACTCCAGACTCCTGAAGCAAGGTTTATTCTCCCTGCTCAGTCAAGGCATACATTTGAGAGGAGGGTAGCAAAAGTACTTCAAGGACAATGTGAAGACCATCTTGAAAAAAATGCAACATTGACATCAACCTGTGAGAGACTATTGCCTAGGACTGGACCAACTGGAAGAAGAGTCTGGTACAAGGATATCAGTACTTTGAAATCCCCGATGACAACAGGAGATGGAAAAACAGGAGTGGCAGTAACAGCATGTTGCAGACCAAACCAAGAAAGTAAGCTGGATGATTTCATCACCAGATTGAAGAAGAGCAGGTCATCAAGGAAGCAAACCAAAAATTAGCAGGAACCTGTAGGGGCAAAATCAGGAAAGCAAAGATAAAGAATGAGCTGACCCTAGTGAGGGAGAAAACAAGAAGAGGTTCTATAGTTCTGTGTAGAGGGCTAGAAAAAAAAGACCAAGGAAGCTGTGGGTCCACAGTTAAATAGTGAGGGGGGACTGTTAACAAAAGATGCAGAGAAGCTACAGAGGGTCCAGAGGTGGGTGACAAAAATGAGGAAGGGCTTGAAGGCAAGTCATATGAGCAGAGATTAAAGGAGCTAGGCAGGTCCAGCTTCTGGAAAAGGCCTTTAAGAGGGGATAGGATAGCAACCTTCAAATGCATGAAGGGCTGCCTTAAGGAAGAGGGGGAAACATCTTTTCTCTCTTGCTGCAAAGAGTAGGACATGAACCAATGACTTGCAGCTGCAGCAAAGTAAGTTTTGATTCGATATCAGGCTGGGGATTTTGACTAGGGTGTGGGACTTAGCCTGAGAAGTTCCTGGCTTGTTCCTGGTTTGCAGTCAGGAAGGAATTTTACCCCATGGTCAGTTTGGTATGGACAGTGGGTGCTTTGTGCCTTCCTCTATATCTGCTGTGGTCTCCCTGTTTTACATATGGCAGATAAAGATGTTATGTCTTGTGTTGTGTCAGGGTTGACTGTACAGTTTTGCTAAAGGTTAGCCAATTAATTTGTATTAAATGGTCTGCATCCTTCCCCAGGCAGGGGGTTGAACTAGATGACTCCTGGAGGTCCTTGCCAGCCCTACTTCTCTATGATTCTGTGAGAACTTACGCAGATCCAGTTATGCTACAGGGAAGGAATAAGCTAGATTTAAGCCACACAGTCTCATGGGACTCCCTTCATGAAGCCGCAGAGGTAACTAATGCAGCAGTTATCCCCTTACCCTGAACAGGTGGGGGAGAGTGACTAGCCATCACCTCCACTGACACACAGGGATCCCCCAAGACCTGCTAGCATTCCCCCAGACCTCCGCAAACTAGACCCCACAGACCCCAGACCTGGAGCCATTCCACAAGCTCCCTGACCTCCCTGCAGACCCTAGCACTGTTCCCAGAGCCAAATCTACCTCCCCCAACACCATCAACACACGCTAGCCCACCCCCACCCCTGCCATTCCCAGAGCCCCCTGTCCCACCTTGCCCAGCCCCTACATTAATGGCTGGCCTGTGTCAGGAGGCTCTGTTCCTAGTTGTGAACTGTCAATGTTATTTGAACACAGGAGAGGGTGGAGATCCTCGAGGACCCAGTTCCATGCCATTACCCAAACAGCATTGACAGGTCCCTTCTGGGAATGAAGTCTCCTGACACAGACTGGCTGGATCCTGCCTGAACTACTCCAGCTCTGGCTGTGGTGATGGGTCTTCCTGTGGCACAACTCTAAAGCCCTGCCACTGCAGCCAGAGCCCCAGCTTCAAACGACAGCAGGCATACTCTGGCTCTGCTGTCTGACAACCTGACACCTGATAGGGAGGGAAGGAGGGAGGGGAAGGAAGGGATGCTAGGAGGTGGGAGAGTGGTCCCCTTGACCACCAGACAGTCAGCCTTGACCTGTGCCCTCAGGTATTATCAACTGTCTTCAGGCATACTGGGGAGCCTGCAAACCAGACTGGGATTCATGCTCTAGGACCCTTCGCTAGATGTCTTCTGCAGTGCAGGCCCCTTGCAGAGTACACAGCTGGTCCCAGTTGTACACTGTTCTACTGGTAGGTTGTACATTGTTCTAGACTGGTAAACTTCCAGCACTTCATTTGAACACTTGCATGCACGCTAAAAAGCTTGCTCTTTGCTAACATAGTTTTGCAGGGCTGGGGAGGGAGGGTTTGTACTTTGCCTGTTTATGAAAACCTCTCAAGAAAGCAGAGTAGAGGGAAAGTGAGCAGACATTTGCATACCGCGAAACAAAAGAACACCAGCAGAGCTAATTTTAGGCCTACTATGTCAACCTTAAAAGCATCTTTTTAAATGACAGCATAAATGGGACGGAAGGGAAATAAGAAACTGTAAGAAGCACCACTTCTATTTTTGGTTCTTTTAATGCTGTCCTCATCACAGTATCTTGAGCACTGTCACAGCATCCTGATTTCCTGTAAAATGCAGGCATACCTTACTTGTGATACAAATTTGGAGAAGTACCTCACAGTTCCTTGGGTAGGTCCTCATTTGGTATAAATTGGCACAGGTCTTTTGATTTCAATAAACCTGAAGCACTGAAAGATTTTTTTTCTAAAACTGGAAGCTGCAAGGGAAGAGGGGCTGGGGACAGCTCAGTTTGGATAGGCCCTGCATAACTACTTTTCCCTTTAGTATGTCTGTGTCACTGTAAGGTACAGGATACGACGCTAGATGGACCTGAGGTCTGACTCAGTGCAGCATCTCCTGAGTTTTTATGTTTCAAATTTAGAGTGTAAGTTAGAAATATGTTACAGCATGAACCAAATTCATAACTGGGGTAACTCTATTGATTCTGGCAGAGATACAAGAAGAATAAGCTTCAACCACCTTGTTTGAATGAGAATCTAGCCAGTAGGTATTCAGGGACCCTTTTTTAAACCTCCAAAGAACTAACAGCTGAAGGAGTTTTAATATAAATGCTGACACAATTACTATTTAATCCTTTTAATACATTTCAGTTTCATTAATTTGAATTCCTTGATATTATCTAGAGCCTGTCTATTATTGGTCCCCAAAGTAGTTTCTTTTGCCAGCTGAAGATGCAGTACTACTATCTAACACCTCCTCATTCACCAGGTCTATTGTTCTGCTTCCACTGAAGCCATTCCATTTAATATCAGCATGATATAATTGTGCCATAGGTGACAAATACATTATTCCTTCTTGTTATACTGAACTTCCTGTCTTAATTACCAAACTCATTTTTCCTTCACATCCCCCTTGCTCATTACTCATTTTCAATTATGATACCTATTTCCCTTAGACTTTAATTACTTCTTGTGCTTAAAAAGATAAATTAATTTTCTTATTAACCCCTTGACACCTCATTAAGGTCACTGACTAGGACAATGCTCACTGTTTTCTTTTGCTGTTCTAAGCCAGCTTGTACCAGTTTATGGAAATACTTCAGGTATGGTAACAGGGAAGAAAGGTCAAATCATAGTTATTATTATTGTTTGTTTATAATGCATTCATGAAAGGACACATTCTCTTTGGATCTTGGGCATATTGATACACATGGTAAAAGGGAACCAATTTTAATTCTATCCCCTTTACATCATGTTCAATGAGGATAATACACGTTTGTGTTAGATGAAGTCCCAAAGGGAAACAGACAGAGTTGGAAGGAAAGGACAGTTACAATATCCTGCAGTGCTGACCGGGTCTTTTGGGAGTATTAAACCACATGCTACAAATGAGTGTAAAAGTGAATGCAAAGACTTGGAATGCTCCCTGTAGTTAGGATCTGCATCTCTGTTACTATGGGCTATGCCTATATGGCACCAATGAGCCCAATGCAAAGTCTTTAATAGAGAAATTACATGTTTTTTTTTAATACAGCAGATTTTTCTTCTTGCCAGAAGAGAGTGGGTATAGTCCTCTATCATGAGCTTACAAGAATGTGCACTATATTGGCCTCCCATCTCCTTGAGTGATTAAGATGATTTGAGCCTAGTTTGGTCATATGAGGCAGACAGCATCTTCCACTCCTACTTAACAGAAAGTTGAATGCACTCAGCATCCTGAATGATGGGTGTGGTAGGCTACTACATGGCTGAGTACTGCCCTCTTTGATATCTGTTAGAGATTGCCATTATTTTCAACAGAGCAATATCAGGCCATCAGTCATGGTCACAGAACTCGATGCTGTTATGAACAATTACAGGAGGTAATTAGTGCCCCCAGGTCAATGAGGATGGAGGGCTCTCCAATCCTCCATGAGCTATTCAGCACCTTGCAGGGTCAAGGATAAAGAGGTTCAGTGCTCACTGACAGCAGACAGAGTTGAGAGTACTCAACATCTCCCAAGAACAAATGCTAACAAAATAGAGAAAATAGTTCCATCTTCTCCTTACATTGTTCTCCTATTCCTTTTTTTCCCTTCCAAGTCTCTCATATAAGTTATTTTCAGGCAGCACTTACATTATGTCCAAGAGATTAAGCAAACAGCTTTGCCCAAAGCTGTTTTTATGGAATGTTCTGTTCTACAGAATAGCCCGAAGCTGTTTCTACAGCTGCTTCTACAGAAGCTATATTTTGATGGCAGCTTCACGCTCAGCCCTCTTCTGTCTGGAGAAGAAATTCCCCAGCTTACTTTCTTGAGTCCCCTAGCACATTGTGCTAATTTTTGATTCACCGAGTTGGCTTAATAGAGGTTGCTTATGTGTATATCTGGCTCTTGTATGATAAGAAGCAGAAAAAGAACAACAACAAATTGTAATCTCTGGAGCATAAGGAAAAAAAATCACAAAATAAAAACCTTGTAATAATTAAGATCCTATTTCTTTATTAAGGTATCATGAATATGAAACTAAATATTTCATGCTGTTACAACTGAAGTTTCAGGCTTCTGTTTGTGCCAAGAGGCAGAAAGAGTTTTCTCTGCTTATAAGAAGCCCTCTCACTGGAGTCACTCGCATTTATTTTGTAACTGCGAGATCTCTGTCCCAAATATGAGTCACATACTGGGTACACTGTGTGCCACTAAGCACCCTAAAGATGACAACTGATTAAAATGAACGGATCTGGGGTTAGAAACAGATGAAGTATACATGGATAAATTATTTTCTAGATTAAAAATGTATTTAGCATATGTCTTACAGCAACATCTGGTCTTGGGTGGAAAAGAAAAAGATTAGTTTGGCAGGATTCGTCAGGCAGTTTTCATGTCAGAAGAAAAGTTCATTGGTCAAATAACACTTCTGCCTCTGTACATAAAAAGACATCTTCAAAACTCTAGGAAGCAGCATATCTCTTCTCTAATCTCATACACAATCTGGCCTTGATTTATCTTGCAGAGGTAGCCTGCCTATTCTTTAGGGTAGAGAACACCTTTTTAATGGAAAGGGGTCAAAGCAGATGCTTACTGAACCAAATAAGAGGAATATAAACCCTCTCCAGAAAAGAACAATGACAATGACAACAGATGTACAGGCCCCCACACAAACTCATCGCACTTTACATAAAGTGCCGCGACTTAGAGCAGCCCCCCTGACCTAACAAATGTTCAAGTGTGTGTCGGGGGGATGGAGCTCTACTTTGGAGCCAATCAATCTGAGGGCCCTGCCTACAGACTCTCTCCCCTAGCCTTACCCTACCTCCATCTCTGGTGCTGTCTGCTGGAAGGGAGAGAGCTGCAGGTGTGCCCGACCTGAGCTGAAGGGGAAGAAGCTGGGGGGTATGTGGTGGGGGAAGCTCCAATACACCTGTCCCCCCTCCAGCTCAAGCCAAGCAAACCCCAACTCACAGATCATTCCCCCTCCCTTTTCCCCACTCCTTTCCTGAAGGGTAGGGCTGGGCTGCATCAGTCCAGCCCATGCAACAGATTGACCCTAGAGAACAGAAGTTCCCTGAGGTGTTCCAAAGTGGAGCACCTTCATCTGATCCCTCATTTGATGAGGGTTAATTTTTCATGTCATCAGCCACTTTTAAAGTGCTCTGTAGCCATGCACGTATGTCACAGCATTGCTGTAGAGCAGATTCAGGGGGTCAATCACATGACAAAAGTAACTTCTGTCAGTGCCTGAAAGTTTCAGTAATTTGAAGCCCATTCTTTCTTCCACTGAAGCTGAAGTCTCACTGCCTTCAATTTAATTGAATTGAGCCCTTTATCATAATACATTGAGTCCTCCACCCTCATTTTACAAAGAGAGTGCTGAAAAAACTTGTTCCAAAAAGTGCTTGAAATAAATATTACTGGGGTAGGCCAGGTGACATGGCTTAAGAGCTCTGATCAGATCTTGAAAAAGCTGTTGAGTTCTTTTCATGCTTCCAAGTTTACAGAAACACTTAGCTCTTTCAGGGAATATTTTCTATTCTCAAACTTCAGAATTATATGTGAGGGTATATATAAGAGAAACATTAAATGTAGAGGTAGTTGTTCTCTATAATGATTTCATATGCAAAAGACAGAAAATGTTTTCAAACAGCACAGTACCTACAATAAAAAATAACTTAAAATATATATATAACAACAATTTAAAGACACCAATCATTTTTTAAAAACATGTCCTGAAGGAAAGAGATGAAGGTAAATGAAAAAGGGATACAACACACCATGGGTTTACCCAAGACACCATATACTATACTAACCTGATACCTTTAAAAAACTGATATTTTATATGAACAGAAAGCAGAAGAACTCATCTATCCAGACTGTAGTAATGCACTTCACACAGCGCCATGTGGGAACTTAATAGTTAAAAACTGAAAAATATTGAAATTAGTAAGAAATAAGGTGGGCAAGATACTGGCTAAAAGGTGGGTTGAAAGGGGAGAGTTTAGAAGTGGAGGTATTCGAGGATTGGTTTGGGGAACAATCTTATTTCATATTTCCATTAATTATCAGAATACAAAAAAGTAGGAGTGTGTTAGGTAAGTCTGTTGATACAAATCTGTGAGATACCTCCAATACAGAGGTACACTGGAATATTGTGCAAGGAGATATGGATGACTTCAAGGAGTAAAAGAAATAATAGTAATAGAAATAAGGTGAAATGGGAAACGTATAGTGCAAAGTTCAAGATCATACACTTGGTGCCCATAATAAGAATTTTTGTTATAATGTAAGAATGTATTAACTGGAAGCTACAGAAGAAGAGAAAGTGGGTATATTAGTTGCTCTCAAAATGAATATGAACCACCAAAATCATGCAGCCAAAAATGTGATCGTGGGATGGATCAGATGAGACATTATTCTTAGAAACAGGGTAGAATTAATGCCATTATACAAAACTCACGTATGACCTCATTTTGATTTTGTAAACAATTCTGATCACCCATGTTCAAGAAAGCTGAGTTCACATGAGAACTAGTACAGGAAAGGACTCTAGGATTATCAAGGAAATAAAGAGGTTGTTTTCTGACAGGATATTAAAGGAGTTTGACTTGTTTAGCATAGCAAATGAAGGCTGAGTGGAGCCAATTGTTTTCTATAAATACAGCAGGCCACAAATGTCCTGGAGGAGGGGTGTCAACCACCTGCTCTGCAAAGCTGTGTCAACTAGACTACAGGCTCCTCCAGAAGCCAATAATTTGGGGGCTGGGTGAGCAGGGGCAGGGCCTTCCACCAAAATCTAGGCTATGGAGCCCCATTGAGGACATGTGGTTGTGATGCAGGGGAAATGCGGGGCAGTGAGCAATGGCTGCATTAACCTCTGCAGCTCCCTGACACCATTCACCCTGTCACTGCCACTACTTGCCTTGCTGGCAGCAATCAGTCCAGATTCAGCCCACAAGGAGACCTGCAATCCAGATCCAACCCCTGAAGAGCCCTGCTGTCAGGATACAGTCTAGGGGGCTGAGCAAGTAAAGCATTTTGAGCTAAAGAAGAATGTTGATACAAGACTAAATAAGTATAAACTTGCCAAGAGTAAATTTGGGTTGGAAATTAGAAGAAGATTTCTAATCTTTAGATGAATGTGGTTCTGAAATAGTCTTCTAGTAGGAACAGTGGGGCAAGAAGCCTAATTGGGTCTAAGATGGGACAATAAAAGTTTAGGAAAGGGAATTCATAATGTATTTTGACTTTCACAGCAGGTGACTGAACTTAACTCAGGGATTCCCTCTTAATTCCATTACTTATATTCTGGAACTGTATCAATGATTTCCTACATCAGTAACCAGAACTATGGTTACCCTTGTTGAGTATGGCCAGGAGGGGACTGAAGCAATATCATGATCATGGCTAAATAACTGTAATTTTTTATAGTGTTACCCCTCTTCCCAACCCAACCCATTCATATGTTTTAGCTATGTGTGCCTTATAATTAGGCAAAATTATAAACTCTTCATACCTAGGACTTACTTGTTCTGCTACAAGATTACCCAATAACTAGTATAATAGTGAAGCTGGTCAGGGTCTCTAAGAACTACTTTTATATCTAATAATAATTAGGGCTGTGCAAAATTTCACTAGCTGTTTCGTTTCAACACTGCTTCAACTCATTTTGAGCTCGAAACAGTGAAATCGAAATGAAACAAAGGGCCTTGAAACAGCCTCGAAAGAAAATGAGGCTAGTCAAAATGTTTCAAAAGTTTCTAAATGTTTTGAGTTTTGAAGCAGCCAGCAGCCAGGTGGTGGGAGAAAGGGGAGAGCCAGGGCTGCGCTCCCAGTGGCTCCTGGCTCAGTCAGGTGGGGAGGACAGCCCTGGCTCTCCCTACCTTTCACAGCTGGGCTGTGGGATGCTGATCAAAGCACCCTGGCTCAGTTCCACTCCCCAGCACTGCAGCTAGGCTGGAGAAGGGAACTGAGCCTGATGGCTCAATTCCCCTCCCCAGCCCTATGATCGGGCTGGGGAAATGAACTGAGCCCGCCTGGGCTGAGTTCCCCACCCCAGCATGACCATTGGGCTGGGGAAATGAACTCAGCCAAGCTGGGCTGAGTTCGTTTCCTCACTGAGTTTGTTTCCCCAGCCGCATGATCACGCTGGGAAGGGTTCATTTCCTCAACCTGATCACTGGGGAGGAGAACTCAGCTCAGCTGGGCTGAGTTCCTTTCCCCAGCCTGATGCTAGCACTCAACTCAGCCCCAGTTCCCTTCTCCAATCGATCCTGGCACTGGGGAAGGGAACTGAGTGATGGGCTCAGTTCCCTTCCCCAGGTCCCTCATCCCAGGCAGCATCCCTCTTTCATCTGGCAGGCAGATGGGGGCCTGCAACCTCAGGAGGACTGGCACAGCTCCTGTCGCCCTCTAGGGGTTGGGCCCCGATCTGCCTGCTGAATGAGAGAAGCTATTTTGAGCTTCCCCATTATAGCCTATGGGCAAAATGTTGAAACACTGTTGAAACAGCATCACTGTTTTGATGAAACAAAATGGAACAGCAGTTTCAAATTGAAACAAAATTTGAAACAAAAAGCTGTTCTGTTGAAACCTTGACACACGTCACAATGGAACGGTGCCGTTTTGCAGATCCCTAATAATAATAATTGGATTTAAAATAAACTAATAACTCTCAGGAGTTAACAGCTATGATACATTGCTCTGCAGCTGAAACAGACTTCTACAACTGTGGTTTAGGTACTTTAGAAATTTCATAACTATTTTTCTAAGATCGGTTAACACACACATTCACATTTAAGTCAGTATAATTTGGTTCCTTATCCTTTCCAACAATTGGTTGTTTCAGAAGTTCATAATTTAATTTAATGTTGTTATAACTATTTATTATATGCATAATCAATTAAAAGAGATATAGAGAATTTATTCCCTTGGTAGCATTTGTTTATTTAAATCAATATGAAAGTATATATAGTGGTATTGATCAATGTGATTTCCAAAAACATAATGTTCCTGAATCCTATATCCCTGGGTTTTTGCAAATGACATTCTGTAAGGTACTTTTTGATTAGCATAGGGATGAGCAGTCTCCTGTTTATCATCTTTTTCCCACCAATGTGACATCTCTGCTGATTACTCACATTATGGTTAATTTGCAGCTGATAATCAGTCCTAGTTTCTTAATAAACTTCTCATTAAGTGACTGGAGCTGTCACTTTACCTCCATGTTACTGTTCCTATGTATAATCTGTGACCATTATGCAAAAGAAAGGACTGCTGGACGTCACACATGTCATTTGCAATCATGTACAAAAGCTTCAAAAAGAGCTTGTTAAATAAACGCCCTTCACAACTCATTACTATAAAATGAAAAAGTAGAATTAATCACCATGTTGCCACTTTGTTGCCATATTTTGCGTTTTGAAGAGAAGAGAAACTCAGCCAATACCATTTAAAAATGATGTTTTAATGAAAATAAAATAAGGATCAACCCAAACCTCAGACTGCTCTCATTGCTTCACTGTAGGAAGCAACAGATTATTGATTCACTATTTGCTTTAGGATTGTGACACCTTTAGCCTATTGTTTCAGATGGTCCTTGGTTACTCAGGTTTGGAGACCCTAACTTCAGGTACCTTAAATGTAAAGAACATTTCTCTTCAGAACATGTCTTTCAGTGTCTACATACTGCCTAGCTCATCTTTGATCCACAATCTACCTACTTTACTTCTTTTGGTACTTTACCACGACTCATGCCTGACAGTAGAAGGCTGTTTACTAGGCTTGTACAAAATGGTAAGTATTTGGATTAGGCTGATTCAGAGGAACAGTGATTCGATTCAGTGATTCGAGTCACTGTCCGGATTTGATTTGGCCAAATCAGATTCAGCACCAATTTGGAAATTCTACCATAGACTAAACAGGCAGCAGTCCTTGACCATGCTGCACACAGCTGCCTCCAGCTCTTAAGTCTGTTGTGGTGGGTGGAGGGGGAAGGGAACGGGCATGAGGGGACAAATCAACACCCCCACGGTAAGGGAGGGCTTGGGGCTTGGGCTAGGGTTGGAACAAGATGCCCAGCGGGGTGGGGGGGCACAGGACTCAGGAAAGAGGACTCCCACCATTGCACACCACTGGTCTATGAGGGCATTGGAGTGGGCATGTGCCCCCGGATCTCCATATGGCAGGTGAAGCCAGGTCTGCATTCCATGCAACTAGCTCTAGCTATGGCCTAGAGTGCAGCCCTGACTCCACCCACCCTGCGTAGCTCAGTGGAGCAGAGGCTATAGGGAGGCTGCAGCCACTCTAAAATTCCCAATAGCCCCTGTCACCAGCCCCTCCTTGTTCTGGGTGCACACACCCACCTCCATGCCCTGCCACTGCTTGCCCAGCCAGGGCATAGTGGGGCATAGCTGTGACTTGTTCAGGAGGCATGGGGAGCCTGGAGCGACTTCCACTGCTGTGTGCCGCTTGCTCAAGGCAGTCTCCCCACCCCAGCTGTTCCATGCCTCCCCACCCTGGCTGGGCGAGTGGCAGAGGTGCGGGGGTATAACCATCACTCCCAGTGCTTTCTGCAGCCCATCTGGAGTGCATCCTGGCCCAGCCTGCTCTTTGCAGATTGGGGGGGCACACACCGATTCCCATGCCCTCCCGGACTGGTGGTGCATGTTGGGGCACAGTGGTAGGAGTCCCTCTCCCCGAGCCTCATGCCCCCCAACTCTGGCTGGGCAGCTTATCCCAACCTCAGCTCCAATCCTTCCCTTACTGTGGGGGGTGCTGATCTGCCCCCCCCCATGCCCCTTGCCTCCCCCTTTCCCCACCTCAAAAGACGTAGAGGCAGCTGTGTCCAACATGGTCGAGGACTCCAGCCTGTTTAGTATATGGCTGAATCTTTGAATCAGCGCCAAATCTTTTCCAAATCAATTCAGAGGCTTTTGATTCAATTTGGACCTTTTAATGGGTCTCCCAGTTCGATTCAGATTTGGAGATTTGGCCACCGAATTGGGCCGAATTTCCTCTGAATTGAATTGGCTACCAAAGCTTCACACAGCCCTCCTGCTTACTATAGTAATGCCCCTAGTTATGGTACTGGTCAAGACATCCATGTTACACTTGATAAAAACCGTGATTTTGCTAACATCCATGCATTTACATTTCAAAGCACAGATAAACCAGTATTTTTGCTAGGAAACACTTACTGGAAATGTACTTTAGTGTTTCCACTGTGGGTCCATCCTATTTCCTCATTGTCTTCATGCCAAACACACTGTAAAAATGGGGTTTAGAAACACAATAACTTTGTAGGTAGGTCTGAGCACCAGCTAACCTCATGGTTTAGAAGCAGCAAGCTGCAGCAGCTGTATTGCAGCTATAAATGGCCATGCAGTATCTTTAAATCCTACTTATCCTAAGGCTTATGTGGACTGTGCTTTCCTAATTATCTCAAGAAGCTCATTTCAAGTATACTGACTTAAATTAAACTCTGCATCTCTGTATCTAACCTACATTTCTCTTCCTTTAATGTTTTGACTACTGCTTTCTCAGAGATAAAGATTCTCTGTATCTAAGAATCCTCTTTCTTCTACAGCATCTTCTTGAACAAGGTAAAATCGAGGGTGGGAAAGCTAGGAAAGGAATCAACATTTAAAATGAATTCATTGGAGGTTACAGGCCAGATCCTCAAGTAGAATAAACTACCTTCCATGGAGCAATACCAATTTACATTACCTGTCAGTCTAGCACTCTCAGATTTAGGACATGAACCTGCATGATACTGTGTGTCTTCAGCCTAAGAACTTAGGTACTTTATGCTTTGTAGATAGTACATAGGACCTTTCAGGATGAAGCTGTATGTCTCAGGCATTTGCTAAAATCACAGCAGTGAATTAAACTTATCTTTTTATTTGCCTCAGGTGCTTTCAAGTCATGGATCACCAGTATCCATGTGATTAATAGGCCTTAATAGGTGTACTGGGATTGATCTTCTTCCTATTGATTTGAATAGCTTGATTGTCCATGAAAAAACTTTCACTAAAAAATTCCATTTCTGCAGGGAGGTTGTCTGTTTCTTTTACATTATTTGCTGTATTTTTAAAAAATATTATTAGCAAATGTCCTTTAGGATAACACCACCATAAAGAAACTAAATATATAGTGATTATTATAGCATACTGCAGTATATTATTTCTCTTTATTGTACAAATTGAAACCTTGAACTTGGGGACAGAAATCTTGACTAGCTGTATATTTTCTTTGATGGTTGACTGTAAGATAAGCTAGTCATTTCCAGTCACCAACTGCTTTTCATTAAGGAACAATTGCAAAGATTCGATTGTCTGCAAATGTTTTGCAAAGATATTTTGACTGGATTAAATTTTTAGTTACACACCATCATCAAGTTCCTGTCACATTTCAATGTTATTGATTTGAAACAGAATTGGAAGTTTGATATCATTTATTCTCTGCTACATATTGTGTAATTATTCAGATGCTTCATTTTCATTTGTGCTTTCCTATTTGTTTTAAATGTTATTACTTACTTCAATGCTTTTTCATTTTAGTGAACACAGTGATAAATTTTTCTATCAATTGCAGATGTGATTTTTGCATAAATAACTTAAATCCTGCTATCATGGTTAAATACAGTATTAGACACCAGGGAAACTTGTAGAAGCAATTAGAAAGTGCATGTGTATATCTGATTATCAGTTTATTAAAGAATACTATTAAGGGATTATTTAAGTTTAAAGCATTAAAGTTAGTTTCACTTGCAGAATTTCAGATGCCCTGACTATGGAGAAGATGCTGCCCCAGCCATTGGTTTTCCCATGCAGGCACTTAGTCTCTCTGGGCACTTTTACAATTGCTCATAGGAGAGAAGGTCTTTCATTAGAGCAGCTCCAAAAGCCTCTTTAATTAAAGCGCCACTACGTCACCTATATCAGCATCCCAAATGCTTAAAAATGTTAGTGGCAGCACTTGAATTAAAGCTTGTTCAATGAACTTTAGTTCAAGCACCCCTGCTGCCATTTTTAACCACAGAGATGCTAATACACAAAATGCAGGAAGCTGCTGGAGCATGGCAATTGCCATGTTCCAGCAGACTCAATTAATCGTGTCTGCTCTTACATGCTGGAATTCCAGTGCATTGGAGCAGCCCCTGTGCTCACGTATAGGTGCCCTCTGAATCTTCATCTGTAGTTTCCCTTGCCTTTTTCCATGGAAGCAAAGAATTGTAAGGGGGAGGAAGCTATCATGAATTTAGGAAGTTAATCCATGCCATCCTTAAATTAGTAAAAAATAGAGCTAAAAGGAGCTATCACATGATTTGTCCTTACATAGGTTTAGCTCTACCCAAAATCAATATGGTGACTGTCTTTTAACCCATACTAAGAGAATTCTACAAACCTGCGTCCATAGAAGCAACCATAAGGAAAACACCCATTCTTCCTCTTCAGGTACAAAGCTTAATATCCTCCACGCAAGGAATATGAGGTGTCATAGCATAGTGCCAAAACTTAGTCAGAACAGTAAGTACTCAGTAGGAAATACTGAACGTGTGTATGACTAAAGCCTAAGATACAAGAAAGACAGACAATATTATAAGTTGTTGCAACCTCAAATAAGAGAGACCTACCAGTAGTCATGAATCACATTTGTTATGTTCATTTGACATATGAGGCTTTAGAAGCTTACCTTCCAGAAAAAAAGAAACTTAGGAAATAGCCTCATGTAACCTATGTCCATACAACAGCAACTTTCAAATATCTGTGTCTAGCAGACTTTGTAGCTAACACCGTATCAATCTCTGTTCCTTTGCTGTTAGTTTTATTGCATGTTTAAATCGAAACCAAGATACTGGAGTCTAATTATAACCTTCCATGGAGAGATTAAAACCCAATCAGAGTGGCTAATATTATGGTAAAATAGTTCTGACCTTATATTTTTTCTTCCCTCTAAAGGAAGTCCTAGAAATAGGAAAGGAAGAGCTTTTTTCCTGCATATTGCTTGCCAATATTATTTTCATTTCCTTTGCATATTTTAATGCAATCAGCACAGCTTACATCTGCGTAGCAATCAAATTAAAAAGTCAACATAATCCAATGAAATGCTGAAGAACCAAATAATCAAATTCAGGTTAATATTAATTGCTGTAGTTTCTGCACCTGGATTTTAAAAAATAACTTTCTCCAGTTAAGTGTTATGTTCAAAGTTAAAAGAGAGTTTAAAACTATATTTTCTTTTTTTCCTAGTTTGATTAAAAGTTGTTGATATACATGTAGACATCTATCCCTATAAGTCACCCCATAGGAGTTATGCATCACTTACCTTCTCAAAAGAACTTTACAAAATATTAATTAATTAACCATTCCTGAGAAACAAATGGGAGGATGGGGGATACGTCTATATAAGATGGTGTCTCTCTCAGATGGGCTGTTTCCAAGCACTGACTTCTGACCCGCTCCTACTTGCATGTTTCAAGCTGGTTGTATGCCTGTGAAGATATTCGCAGAGTTTTGTCTCTGACCACCATTGATATCTTGGTTTCTTAGTTAACCATGCTTTAAGTCGTGATCCAGGTACACACTTAATCAATCCATGGCATGATAAAACAAGCAATAAGCCACAAAGTTACTGTGCAAAAAAAATGTGTAATAACTTTTTAGCTGGTTCCTATCATGCTAGTAATTGAACATGTAGCCAGATACTCCCCTGTGTCTATAAGCCGCATCACCTGAGGGGCACCCAGGCACACAGGTGTACCATCCACTGCCATGCCCATGGTTGATGAGGCTTGCAGTGGGACCAGCATTCTGTGCACTGGTCTTGCTGTGCATCTCATTAGCCAACTAGGCTTTCAGTGGAGCCAGAGCATGGAACGCTGCCTCATCTGTGGGGCTTGCAGCAGTGGAAGCCAATTCAGGGTGAGCTTGGGATCCTGATCCCTGGCTTTTCCTGCTCCAGCAATAAGGTGTGATAGGATCTGATGCTCAATCCTACAATCACCCCTCTTGCCATGCACATGTGGCATGGCCATAAGCATGGTCGCGTGGATCATGCATCAGATTCTATCATCTTTATGTGAATGTTTAGGCACATTTTTGGGTTTGGGTGTAGGTAAGAAGAGAAAAAGTTCTATACAGGAACTACACAGACAGGTAGTTCTATGCTGCTACCACACTATAAACATGTCTTGACTGAAGAAAGTTAATTAACTTCTTCCTGGCTACAGGGTTCCAGGTTTGTAATCTAGGAACTAAACTAGGATTAGCCACTCCATTACTGGTGCCCTGATCTACATCTGGACTGGTCTCTATCAATAGCAGATCCCTAAGCCCTACACAATTCGTTAGATACTTCATCTTGGGATCCCAAACAACCTGAATACTGTCTTGCACAAGAAGAAAGTAGCCCCACACAAGTTGATCTCTTTTCTGTTGTGCCATTCTAGTATCCCTCCAAGGATTCAGTGAAAAGTGGGGAGGGTAATTAGCACAGTGCAAATGCTTGACTTTAGGAAAGCCAACTTCGATGTGTTCAGGGCAGTAGTCAGGGAAGCACTCAGAGCCCAGGGTGTAGCTAGTATGGGGGTCCAGGAAAGGTGGTCCTTCCTCAAGGAGGCTATCCTTGGGGCGCAGTAGGATGCAATTCCTCTGTGCAGGAAGGCAGGAAAAAGGTCCAAGAAACCTCCATGGCTGAGCGCGGATATTCAGGCTGGCCTAAGGGCAAAGAAAAATGTGTACTGGAGGTGGAAGCAGGGGGCAGGGACAAAGGAGGAGTACACCTCCCTGACCCGAGCTTGTAGGGATTTAGTAAGGAAGGCTAAAGCAGCACTAGATCTTAGATTAGCTTCTAGGATTAAGGATAACAAAAAGTTCTTCTTTAAGTATATAGGTAGCAAGAAGAAGTCTCGGGGTAACATCGGACCCCTACGAGGCAGGGGAGGGCAGTTGGTGACGGATGCGCGAGAGAAGGCAGAACTCTTCAACAAGTTCTTTGCCTCTGTGTTCCTGTCTGCTGACAATGGGGTGCTCT
>NW_017728886.1:19808385-19821145 GCF_001723895.1 Crocodylus porosus
TAGGAAGAACTACTTCACTGTAAGGGTGGCCAGAGCCTGGAATAGGCTTCCCAGAGAGGTGGTGCTCTCACCTTCCCTGGAAATCTTCAAGAAAAGAGTGGACAGGCACCTGGCTTTGGTCTTATGACCCCTGCCACCCCCAGTGCTCCTTCCTGCCCATGCAGGGGTTCAGACTAGATGATCTGTCTAGGTCCGTTCCCACTCATTGATTCTATGATTCTAAGGAGGAGAAAGAGGAGAACAACACTGTGCATCCTGATAAAGAGAGGCAACATTCCTTCCTAAGATAAACAGATTCTCAAGTATAGTCAAAGTTAAAAAGGTCTTTGGTAATGAAAAGTCTAGTTGCAATTATTAAATGTTTTAATGAAGAATGATGGGGTGAGAATAAGAATTAGGTCCAGGATACCATGGGAAAGAAGATGTTGTTTAGCTGGATGAAAGTGTCAGATGCAGCAATGAGCTCAAATGAATAAGAATTACGGCCAACTATAGCAACTTCACTGCATCCAAGACTCCCACAGAAATAAGCAAAGTGGCTACATAATTGCATCCTTAGTCTTCCAATTATCTTTGATATGCATCCAAAATAGTAATGGCTAATTGAGAAGTAGATATCAATTGTAGCATTGTCCTGTGATTTGGCCAATGAGACCACACAGATCAAATCTAAACCTGAAAAAAGCAGGGTGGAGAAAAGTAGTTATTAAAAAGTATTATAATTTCATAGATATGTATAACTGCTACTGGTGGGCTCTGTGATAAAATCTCACAAGGTCTTATAGCACAGAAGTAATTTACATACTGAATCTCAGTGCTAGGCAGAATTGTCTATGTTCAAAAATATAAATGGTAAAACATCTCTATTTGCTACTACTTTGCCATTACAAGTTAACCTCTTTAATTACATTCAGAGTTTAGAAGGCAATAAACGCACAAACAATGCAATGACTTTTTCTTCCCCATAGTTAGCTTAGAGAAGGAATGTAAACATGATAAGTAACTTCATGATCAAAACAGAATGAACTGATGTTGTGTTTTCAATAGGAACAAATGCTGCTTAGTTTATTTTCACTATAAGAAACAAATAATTTGTGCCTATAAAATTTCTTTGGGATTGGAATAAACAAACCTTAAATGCTCAGATGAAATTCAAATACAGAGGCCAATCCCAGGCTCTAGGCTAGGCCTTAACTATCTAACTCATGCATATATGATTGAAAACAATTAGAGGGTACGCTCAAGTGTTCACAGGACCTGGCTCAAGTTTAGGCAGCTTAATCTACAGAAGGTGGGGGTGTATATTGTGGGGGCTAAAAACTGCCTAGTTAGGTTCAGAGTTGGGGCTAAGAACAGCATAACCGTGGAGTTGTGGTGAGTAACTAGACTCTCCCAGCCCTGGGGCTGAGCTATAAATGCACTCAAGCATTCTCTAAATTGGATTAACTTTCAACAGATTGAGTTAATGCTTTATTGATCTAAAGCTAGTTCAGCCCTGGGACGGACTAACTTTAGATTGGGTGTGCTGTTACCTTAGGCTCATTAACATTTGCATGCTAGGGCATTTTGACTGACCTAACCTTGGTTAGGTCGATCTAAGTATAAATCTTGTACATACCCAGAGCAATTGCTAGTATAGTTGCAAGGAGCAGATTTGCACGTGTTTCTCAGTGTGCAAATGGAGAAAGCATTAATTTTTCTCTTTTCTTTCTTCACTGAATGAATAATCACATAAAAATGGATAGATCTTTAGAAGAAAGGCAGTTGGACAGGATATAGAAACACTTTAATATGGAAGGCTCTACACCCCTTAACATCCAAAAAAGATATACAAAGAGCTCCCATGAAAAAGAAGAACTCTCTATGTACCTGGGTTTGTCTCTCATGCTAGAATTGATGAAAAGGGGAGATTTATGAAAGTATTTAGGTGTTTCAAGATGGAGTAGATAAGCTCTATAGGGAAACTCAGATGCATCTAGAAGCTAGATTTAAAAAAAAAAATCTATAAACATACCATTTCCTTATGTTGCAATACCTTATTTTTAGGTGCCTGACCCTCAGAAGTGGAATTCAGAGCCTAAGCTGGGTATCAAGGCTCCTTACACATTCATTAGATGCCTCAGAACAGGATTCAAAACAACCCGAACACGAAGCAGTGAGATGCATAAAGTTAGCACACACAGGAGGGAGCTGCTTATAGCTACCAGATGGGAAATGCTAAAAACAGTAGTGTGTCCTCAGTCCTCCACCTCTCTGAGGCACAACTGCCATAGTGCTGTAGTAAAGTGTTTCCCTTCAATCAGAAACTAAGGGTGTGCAAAGCTTTGGTCACCGGTTCGATTTGGAGGCCAAATCACCGAATCCAAATAGAATCAGGAGGCAAAAAATCCCCTCTGAATTGAATGGGGGAGTGGGGGGAGAGACTGACATCTGTAGCTGGCCAGTGACTGTGATCTTTCCCTGAGTCACCTTCCAATCATAGTGCTCTGGAGGATGCATGTAGAAATAAGCCTCTGTCTTCAGACTTTCTGTCCCTTTTGTGAGCTGTTTCTGCCTGAACAACAGCATCTGAAAGGTACTACTCGACTGACTTGACTTCCTAGATGGTCTCCTGCTAGTCTGTCTTCCTTGAAAGAATTGGATACAGCTTACTAATTACTTTTGCCTAGGATCCCTTTACTTATCCCTATCCAATCCATTTCTTTCAACTTATTATTCCCACAAAAACCTCTTATTTGTTCTTGTTATTCCACCGCCCACCACACACACTTTTTAAAAAGAAAGCTGTGTTTTCCATGGCAGTGTGATTCATCACTGTGAAGGAAAGCACATACATTATACACACTCACATGCATTTAGAAAACAGAGAGAAAAGATATTAGTTACACATACATACAGTAAACAAAGAAGAGATATTAGTTACACAGAAAAGAGATATTACAGTTGCGTGCGTGCGTGCGTGTGTGCGCGCGCGCACACACACACATATTTTCCAGCACAGCAAAGATTAAAATGAAGTGTGCTGGAAAGGCAGGTTCCAGGTTTGCTGGCAGGGGAGGGAGAGGGGCTAGAGTGTGTAGGGGGAGAGCTGCAAGTCCCCCCTCCAAAAATAGACACATCCTATTTCCTGGCACCAATGAGTCTTCTGCTGCCAGTGGGAGCAAGGAGGTGGGAGCAGTACCTGTCCCTGCACCTGGACCACCTACCCTAACACCAGAAATAGCTACCAGCACCAGCATGACAGACTCCTCCACCCCAATTTCATCTCCCAATGTGAGCCTCCCACTGCCAGGGGAGGAGCTGGATCTGGAAGCAGGGGACCTGAGTGCACAGCAAAAGAAATTCTGGGGAATGAGAGGCATCTGAGTTTATGCTCCACACCCCTCAAAGTTTCCCTAGAACCAGATCTCCTTCTCCAGAAGGCACCTTGGAGGAGATTTTGGGGCAGGTGGCTCAGCTTCCCTTGTTGTTATGCCTCTGCCTGCCAAGGTGGGGGATAAGGCAGGATCCCCACCCTCAACCCAGAAGCAGGGGAGTAGTGTAATGTGGGATCATTTTGAGATGGCAGAAGATGCTAAGTATGCTATCTGCCAGCACTGCCAAAGGAAGATCAGCTGGGGCAAGGAGGTGAAACACTTCACCCCCATGGCGATGCCACTGCATCTCAGTAGGCAGCACTCCCTTGCCCTTGCTCATCCTCAGCCTGGCACCAGTGGGAGTGTGCCCAAAAAGAACTCCCCCTCTTGCTCTGTAAGTTCCCTTTGAGGATCAGGCCTGAGAGATTGGAGACAGAGTGGCTTTCTTGTGAGAAATGTGCCCCTACAGGTAATTGGGTATTCTTATCAATAAAACATTGGATTAGTATGTTGGCAGGTTTTGCATTTCTTGTCATGGCATGGTCTGGATCCATTCAGTGTGTTTTGGGCATAAGAAGGTTGTTTCTGGTGATGAGGTTAGTGAGGTTCAGTGCTTGTTTGAATTTACAAACCACTTTTCACACACAAGCCTATGAACTTCACTTCATCAACCTCCTAGATACAGAAACTCATGGATTCAATATAGATATTGGAATTATGACATACTACAGCCTGCCAGACATCCAACTCCCCAGGTAGCAGATACCTCTCCACTTTTACCTGCTACATCACCCTTGCACCCCCCACTCCAAGCCTGTCTCTCATCCTCTGGAACCTCAATTTACATTTTCACTGACTGGCTTTCTTGCCTGTATTACATGCCAGCCTCTGGCTCCTTCACTATTCATTCCATCTAGGAAAAGCACACACATACCAACTACATGCTTCCTCAGCCTGATGAAGGGTTTTTAAACCCAAAAATTTGCTAAGGTATATTTCTCTAACTGCTCAGTTTGTCTAATAAAAGATAGCAGAGGTACCCTTGACTATTCCATGCGGGGCCAGGACCCAAAGGGGGGTCAAAAGCCAGGGACGCATCACGAGGAATGCCCAGAGCAAGAGGCTCAGGATTCCAGCTGGCCTGAAGGAGGGGCCAGGGCCTAAGAGGGAGCCAAAGGTCCCAGAGAGGAGACCACAGCTGGAGAGGCTGAAGGATGTTATCTGCAATGCATGGGGCACAGTGTAAGGGAAGGTACAGAGCTGTGGAGTGGATGTCACCCCAAGACACCTAAATGGGCAGCCTCCCACCTGGGAAACATCTAAATCAGTTTTGCAGCAAGGTGTGACAGGCAAAAGAGGGGTGGCCAGCTGACCTGGAAACAAGTGGGTGGGCAGAGATCTAACTCTTACTGGGAAGCCCTCCTGTCACAGGCTACCATCCCTGCTGGTTCCAGCTGTGCCTTAACATACACACAAAGTCACATGTGTCATGAGTTTTGCTTTGAACAGTCTAAGGTACAGTTTCCTAGAAACCCCTGCACCCATCTCCTTGAAATCTGGAACTCATCATGCCCTCAGAAGGGGCTACCATCCCTGCTGTTTTCATCCAAATCTGCCAAAAAACATTATAGTTATTTTAGTGATTCCCCATTCTAGTCTATGGCCAGATCACTGAATCTTCTGAAGCCAATTTGGCTGAATCAATTCAGGACAGTGAACCAAATCTCCAGATCTAATCACTATCCTCTGAATTGGCTGAATCTGAATCCAAATCCAAAACAAATTCACACAGGCCCTATTTGCATAGGCCTGTTGAAAACTAGATCCCTCTCTTGGGCTACGGAGAGAAATCACATATAAATTGGTATAAGTGATTGGTAACTGGTTCAAATCTGTAACCCAACAGAAGTTCAATGCATATAAACTGCTTTCAAAAGGTCTGAAACTAGTTTAAGATAAACCTGGATGGATGTAGTATCAGACTTAACTAATTTAGGTGAAATTGGTTTATTGAACTTCTATCCCAGAACCCCTCCAGATTCAAGTTTGCTCATAGTCTACCAGCATCCCAGGATGCTTTGTATCCCCCCCACACACAGTTTTGGCCCAAGCTTTCTGCTCCAGGCAAGCAGGGAGGCATGCTCTAGCACTCTCCAGCTTCTGGCTTGGGCCACTATTGGCATGTGACAGCATTTCCAGAATCAAAAGTGAATGTCTGGTCATTTGTTTATCAGTTCAATCTATGCAGTTTAAACTAACCTGCAAAGACTGAATCAATTCAGCCTCCACCTTTTTGGCTGTCCATACTTAGCCCTGAAGATAGGCATCTATGACCTTTCTTTCAAAGACAAATGGGGCAGGGCACCTTTTTCTTTCAAAATGTAGCTGATAGAGGTAGTAATGGAACACCCTTTTATCCAATAACTTAGCAATTAGACCACTCATCTAGGATATGGAAGTCAAGTGTTGAGCTGTGTATCCCTAGCAGAACAAAATACTTCTGAGTATGCCCAGAACTAGCATGCTATATACCCAAGAAACTTCAAGAAAATATCTGAGGTGCTGTGGATTTTAAGTGCATATGAACTAAGCGGCAGCTGAGCAACAGTTTTCAAGTTAGTAATTTTTGGAAGTAGGTGCCTAAATTTCTCCTAAATCTCACTTCAGGAATCCAAGCCCCTTTTTAGATGTGGTCCTAGGGGTTTAGATGCCTAACTTTATTTACAAATCTGGTCCAAAGGCCTGTCACAAAGCCCATTGCAGGCAACTGAAATATTCCTCCTGGTATCAATGTATACTTGTATACATTTAAGAATGCAATAGAGATGTATACCTAAAATCACTGCTAAGAAAGGAAAAATTGTGAGTGCCATTTCAGATTCTTCTGAGGAATATATTTTCTGAGAGATCATCATTATTGTCAGGCATCATATTCATCATCTGTGTACTGAGATATACAGCAGCAATAAGCTGCAATAAGCAGCATGAAGAAAAATGGCTGATGATAACGACTGCTACAGATATCTTTCATTAATAGAGGTTTATTGGTTTTGGTCAGTTTATTTATTATTAGAATTTGTTGTTACAGTTGAAATCAATGGCAAAATTCCCATGGACTCTTAGTAAGTTTGCAAAAATGTTCAATTCTATATCACGGAGGGGACTTAAATATAAATTATTACATTCCTTGCCCTGCTACTCTCATCCAGACAACTTTAGTCATGCAAGCAATTCTGTTAGCTATATCCATGTGCATAAGCGTTCAGATTTAAGTTTAATAATTTGACCATGCTTTAAATATAATATTGTTTTCCTTCTATTTTGATTTGGCCTCTACCCAACCCTCTAGACATTCATGCAGAAAACAGGCAACTCTTGGAGAAAACAAATAAAGTAATAAAACGTGTTTTATTACTCATGAGGTACATCTATTGTGCTTTGCCTCAGAATGCCCATTGTATCCTATATGAAAACTGCTTTTGCAGCAAAAATGATGAATTTTCACTTGGCATGAATATGGGAGACTTACAGTTGGTTGCAGAGTGGAATTTACTCAATATTATGACTAAAACTATACTTCCTGAACCCTCAGTTCAGCAAATTTTTTAAGCAAGTGCTTAACAAATTAGGCACATACTTAAATACTGTGAACAGAATTGCAGCCTAAATGGCAAAGATGTTGACATTCTGCCATCGCTCAAATTCATGGATCTTTGATAAGTGAAATTGCTTCAGCTCCTTCAACTCTAATCTTCCTTTTACAGATATTACATCATCCCTTCCATTTATACAAATGTAATTGCACCAGCACAAACAGATGCTGCTTCCTCCTGGATTTAGCGACTGAAAGAGGCGCATGGGAAGGAGAAATGTTTTTTGCATTGTAATGTCCTACCTAGTTAGATTGCTGATCAAATTATTTTTTAACAAAACATTTCAGACTGGCCTAATACATGAGGATAATAACACTTAGTACTTTTATATTGCTTTTGTTTTCAAATTACTGTAATATATCTAACAACTGAACCCAATCTTCAAAGTACCCTGGAGAAGTAGAAACAATAACAAGATCGGAAGAGCGTCGTTTTCACAAAACATTTCAGACTGGCCTAATACATGAGGATAATAACAGACGCTCTTTTTATATTGCTTTTGTTTTCAAATTACTGTAATATATCTAACAACTGAACCCAATCTTCAAAGTACCCTGGAGAAGTAGAAACAATAACAGTAATAATTAATAATCCTTTTCACCTCTACAGCACCTTTCATCAGAAGATCTTAAAATGTTCTATGTATTTAGTGCATAAAGCTGTGTAGTGTGTCCAGTACCAGGTAAGGGTTATAGTTCCTGTTTTACAAGGCTGACTATGTAACCTCTTTAAAAACATTGTTTCACAACATCTGCAAATTACCTTTATCCCGAGAAAGATTAAATGACCTGCTTAATATTAGAAATTGAATTCATATAACCTTGCATACAGTCCTGTGTTCTAACTGCTACTCCCACGTTGTCTAACACATGCCATTATGTAAAAGCCTGTTTTCTCTCTCTTGGGTGCTGGTTCTGTCACTGACTTCCTGTGTGACGTTAGTAAGTCACCATATTTAACCATCTTTCTGATGAGGAGCCTTACACATAGTTACCACATAAAATATGTAATTAACTTCAACTGAAACTTGCCATACAATTTGCTAGATTTGAGTGCGTACTTACTATTGTGCTACCAAGACAAATAGTAAAACAGGTTAGAGTTCTTTGAAGGTAAAGATAAAGCAGAAAATCTGAATATTGAGGGAATGCCAGAAATTTACCTTCCCACATCAAAACCAATAAAATACATGGGCATGTGTGAAATATTTTTGCAGGTCAAATGCAAATCAATTGATTTTTCCTTGAGAAGGCATATGTACCATGGTGGGTAGTACTGTTCTTTATGATCTGATCTCATGGCAGCCCCTTGGAGATTTTTCCCTAAGCCAGTCTGAGTCTCAACAATAAGAACAAAAGAAGTCAGTAAAAACCTCTTCCACGTGGTTAAACCTTTTAGGACAGTTTAACCAGGCCATTTGAAACTTCCCAGGCTTGACACATCACCAAGATGATGCATCATGCCCCATTACACTGTGACACTGTAAGCAGCATAGCTTGCTATCATTCCTCTCCCTCAGTTTCTAAATACTGTGCCATTGCTAGATAGGCCTATTTCTTTCATATTTCTTGAGAAGGAAGATGACGGCAGACTCTGGGGTAGAAAAAAATGATTCTCTCATGTCTTGCCCTTGCCACTGATTAAATAGATAAATACTGTCTGTGATCCAGTGCACTTCAACCTCAGCTCTTTGCACACAGAAGAACAGCAAGTTTTCTGCATGGATTAGAAAACCCTTTCTTCATAAAAAGTATCTTTTTCTCTTGTTGTTCCTGTTCCTGTTACTTCCTTTTTAAATTATTCAGGACTAAATCTTTTTTTCCTTTTTTTCCCCCAACTGTTATCCTGATGAGTTGGATTTCTAATTCCCTCACACTTGCTGTATCATTGGTCACATGTAGCTATTAATTGGTTAAGTTTTTTAATCGATATACCTGGGTTGTACCTCATAGATAAAACTTGCGGGTGTTCTTATACGATAACTTAAATACATTCTAAGGGCCCTTAAATCAGGTGTGTCCACACAGCAGAGTAAATACATGCTAAGGGCCCTCTGAGTGGTTTGGGCACTCTACATGTGTAATTAGCATATCTGAATAAACTCCAGCACAGTTTGTGCTAGAGTTTATTGCTCCCAGGTGCATCATTTACATGTGTGGCCAGGACCGCAGCACATTAAGGTGGGGAGGCACAGCACCAGCTGGCAGGTGGCTTAGGAGTCAGCCTGACCACTGGGGCTGCTCTGCCCTGGCTCAACATGCTGTGGGGGGATTGGCTAGGACACAAGGGTGCTACAGTAAGGGGCTAGGTGGTGGGCAGCCCCCACACTGTAGCACCCTCACACCCCAGCTAGCCCCAGTCACCAGCTACATGTGCATTGTGGCAGAGTAAATAACTCCACTGTAGGACAGTACTTGTGTTAGGCAGTACTATCCTGTGGTGGAGTTCATCAAGTTACTGTGGCCTAATAGGTGTGTATATGTAGACACTAATGTTTTACTGCAGAGCTAATCAGTCAACTCTGCAGTAAAGTGCACAAGTAGATGCTCCCACTACTTAGCAGTCACACGTGACTGACCCACAGGCCCAAAACTGGTTGGGAGCAGTGTTCTGGCATCCCAGGAAATAATGCTCCCAGCTGCTCTGTCTTCCCCCAGAGTGACAACAGATGAGCACATCTGGAAGGGGACGTAAGAATTCCCTCTCCCCTCATTCTGGGCCCATGCCCACCCCATGGGCTTCCCACTGCCCCTCATGGCTTCCTCCCATTCCCCTCCTGGTCTTGGGATTCCCTCATCCTTCAGAACCCCCAACTCTGGGGCTCCCTCCCTCCCCCTTGGGACTCCCCCCCTGTCCCTGAGGGCTCCCTCTCTACCCTCCTGTTCTTGGGGCTCTCCTTCCCCCCCACTCCTCATGGATCACCCTCATACCCCCATCCCAATGTCCCCTAACTCACCTCTGGCTGCTGGAGCTGCCCCAGGGAAGCAGGCAGGGAAGGGCAACCTGCTTGCCCAGCCGCCACTGGCACCACTGAGCTGATGCTGCTTTCTGGGTTGAATCAAACCCAGAGAGTGGAGGTGCTGGGTGGGTTCCCCTTCCCTGCTTGCTCCCCTGGGACAGTGTCAGCAACCATTAGTAAGCTGGGAGTTGCTGGGGGCAGTGTGTGAGTATCTGGGGTGCTAGGGGGAAGGCCTGATCCAGGCCAGATGCTGGCTTATCTGGGGGGGAGGGGGAGGGGGACTGGCCCAATTCAGGGTGCCAGCAGGGTTGGGCATCATTCAGCACAGCAGGCACTATTGGAGGGCTGGGTGATACAGTAGGTCTGATCCAGGCTGGGCAGGGTACCCCTCCACCAGTTCAGATTAGGTCTGGCACCCCAGATCTTTGCTTACCATCCCCACCCCCAGCATCTTCTGGCTTAGCTGGCTGCTGGTAGTGTCCTGGGGGAACCAGCAGTGAAGACTACCCACCCAACACCTCAACCACTTCCACCACCACTGCCTGAGCTGGGCTCATCCTGAAGAAAAGCAGCAGGCCAGCAGCGATGGCATTCCCCCTTCCTTGCTGGAACCATTGGCCACAGCTGCAGTCCTGGTACTCACCTGGGCATCAGGACTGCTGATTGCTGGATATGAGCCATCTCTTTGAAGTGCTAGAAGAGAGTCAGAGTTTTATCCTTCTACCCAGGTAGTGGAGCGAAGGGCTTTCATAAGGACAGCAGCCATAGAAATACTCCACAAGCCTCTGACCTCAAGCAGTCACTGTGCTTTGGGAAGCTCATACTGTGCCAAGGTATCAAAACAAGGACTTCATGATATACTAGTGACTAATAGGCATGATTGTAATCTAAGTAGGGAAATTAATTACTAGGAGACAGAAAAAAGTTAGTTATAATTAGTCCAGAAAACTCTAACAATGGATAAAGTTCTTTGGAGACCTTCTTTGTTAAGGTCCTAATTCAGCAAAGGTTCTGAGTGTGCACCAACCTTTAATGATATGAAGTCAATAGACTTAAAGTCAGGAACATTGCTGAGCTAATTTACAATGGTAGCCTGGAAGTGGCCAAAATTATTATCATCTTTTAACTGGGAGGTGACAGACTCCAGGTGAACTGAATCATAACAATATCCAGTGGGAGCAATTGTTGATTAGTGAGTCAGGGAGCACATAGAATAAGCATGGTAAATGAAATACCTTCTTATTGCCTGCATTGGCCTATCCAGGTCATTCACTGTTTCAGGAAACGTTATTCTGCAATTCTGTATGTTTTGTAGATTAAAAAAGAGAAAGAAATCGTTTCCCAGAATCTGGCACTTCACTAAGGATCTGCAGGGCTCATCAAGTCTAAATAAGATGACACTTTTCACTAGAATCACACAGCACTTGCTTATATGATACAAGGCAGCACCACACACGGATTCTCTAAGCTACCTCCAGAATACCTGTGGCCTACTCCTCCTCCAGTACAGGATGAAGTTATGTTAGTACAGTGCTATGCATGGACCCATAAGCAAGGTGCTAATGCAGCTACACTGCTTTCAGAACTAGGATTCTCAGAGCTAGCTCTGTTATCTTTGAACAGTGCTCCATTATGCTATACAGATGTACCATAAATTCTTTTAGAAAGCCTGAAAGAAGAATAGCATAATGAATAAAGTATTGGACAAAACGTCTTCCAGTCCCAAGTCGGGGGTCCTTACAGATGTTACACTTAAGATGTGACAAACTGGTTAGTCCTGTTTTAAGTAGTGACCTGGCCACAACTTCATTCAATTAATGGCATGACAAAATGAGGAATAAACCACAAAATTATTACACAAAATATAGATAAGAACTTTTTCACTGGTTCCTATCATGCCTTTAACTGTATGTGTGGCCAGTGCTCCCTGCCTTTCAAGACTCCTGTGTGCTCTCATGGTAGGGATCCCCCATCATCTGCTTGGAGCCTGCGGCCTGAGGAGGGCAGGGAGCCATACCTGCTATTTGCTAGTGCCAGGGGAGCTTGGGATTGGGTTCCCCCCTGTACTGGCAACATAGTGAGATGAGAGCTGATGCTGGATTTCACATTCATGCTTCCAGCTATGCACATTTGGCAAGACAGGAAGTGGGACTGCTCGGTTCCTGCATCAGATCCCATTATGCCTTTAAATTAACATCTGTGAGGGGCAGTCTCATACTTTCTAAGGGACACTGAGAAGACCATTTAACAGCCCAGGGCTCCATTTCTCTTCTGCAAAACAGGTATTGTACTTTCCTGTGTCAGAGGGATGTTGTGAGGATAAAATCCATTAATGGTTATAAGGGTTTCATACACTATGGCAGTGAGGGTGAAAAAATACTGTACTGGTGCTTTGTAAAAGGATAAGTTTTATCTTGAAGAATTTTACAGTCAAATCCTTTGACCCTCCTTAATTAAGTGTGGAGAAACTTAGTGGCAGAGGTAGTGAAGTGAATTGAATTGCTGGGAAGTATACCCTCATGCAGACTCACTGGGCATGTCCAGACAAGTGCACACATGCCTCTTGCCCCGCCTCAAACCCCTCTGAGGTGGGGCAACAGGCACGTGTGGGAACAAAAAAATGTTCCCAGCACTGCAAACTTGCAGTGTGGGGAGAAAATCTGACCCCTGGATATCCAGGGGTATAAAAACAGTGAAGTATAAATAAATGGGGCAGGGACCATGCCCTGAAGCAACTGGAGGCTGGGTTCTCCGGTGTCCTGTGATGCCTGGGGGGGGCTCTGCCAGGCGGC
>NW_017728886.1:19821340-19869210 GCF_001723895.1 Crocodylus porosus
CTGGGGGGTCTGGGGTGGGGCACGTGGGCCTTGCAGGGGGGTGGTAGTTGCTGCGGGGGTCATTTGGCCCCCATTGGGGGGATGAACCCTCTGTGTGGGGGACGAACCCCCTGTTGTTCTCTGACTTTACAGTTTATCCGTGGAGGGAGACACTGATAGTTGATAGTTTAATGAATGCCTCTGTTTGGAAAGAGGAAAATGAAGTCTGGTGGACTGCTAACAGCAACCCTCAAGGTCTTTCACTTTTCACTCTTAAAAAGAAAAAAGAAAAGAAAACTCATATACATAAAATTATCAGCAATCTTCAGCTCTTTTTAAGTGGCCCACCCTTCCTCATTGAACACCAAACTGTTCTTTCCACTGTGAAATCTCCTCAAATCATACTTCTCCCATAAGTCCTATCACTACTCATTTGTCTTACAAAGAAGAGTGAAGTGGGCATGCTAACTATTGGAGGTCAATTTGTTTTCACATCACACTTAGCACTTTTAATGGCACAACTCCATTGGGTCAGATTTTACCCCCTCTTATTCTAGTGCAGTCTAGAATAGTGTCATGGTTTATAATGGCATGATTTCAAATATGTATCAATATCCATGATATGTTCAGCATTAAAGAGCCATTGAGTAAAATTCATAAATGACTTGGGAACAGATGACAGAGCCCAGGATCCCTTCTCTTCAAGGGAAGTGCCCCCTTCCTGAACTAAAGAGTTAGCTTGCTCTCCTTCTGACTTTCGCTCTTGACTACCACCTTCAAGACTGTCAGGCACGCTGGAGCACTGGTTAGTACAAGAACTGATTAGCACATACATTACTCATGCAAAGGCTTTGCTAAGGCCAGAGTAGATGTCACAAGAACCATGATTTATACTTGAACTACTTCCACAAGCTCAAGCTGGAATATGCATACATAAGGCTGGTACAAAATAACAGAAAATTATACAAGATGCACAGATTGTCAAGAAGGGAATCAGGTATATCAAGCAGTGGATGGTGTGTTACTTATATGATAAAGAAAGAGCTGTAACATGTAGATCAGGATGTATGACAGATACAGGGTGGCCTGAAATATGAATGGTATTTACCAGTAATACAGTATCCTTTGGCCAACACAATTTTACTTAGTAATTTGCATTGATTTGTATACAAGAAGAGATGGGAAACTTGGCAATTTGTACTGGCCTGGGGGATTTAGTCTGTGCTAATATGTTGTATCAGGCAAACACAGGCTGATGGGAAGGAGCATCTTCACTACTGAACAAACCGGTGGCCTTTCTTTGTGTATGCTGTTATCTTTGTACACTGGGATCAGAGACAAGTAGACACTGACCATCCATACAGATAAAACAAAGAATAGCGGCACTGAAGGTGGACACAGCCATGTCTGCCACATAACTTAGGAATAGGTTGCAGTGCTAGACTGTAGACAGTGTGGTTCTGCTGCCTGACCCCCTTCCCAACCCTCACCCCCCACCCTGACCAAAAAAAAAAAGCTAACAAGGCCTAGAGCCTAGATCTCCCATGCCCTAGACAAGCACTTAAAAATGAGGGTATATATGATGGTAGAGGTTCCTTATGCTGTTCCCTGTGCCAATGTCATCTGCTGAGATGTGCATGCCTGATGCAGTTAGGAGGAAGTAGGGTTCCAGGCAGATGGAGAAGTCTTAGAACAAATTAAAATTCCCCACTGTAATGAATGGAGAGCCATACACCTCCTGTATAACTGAAGACCTGACTCTGGAGCCTTCTAAAGTGGTACCCATTGAAATGAATGGGATAGCTTTGTGTGTCTGCAGGATAAAATAAATTAATCTCTGGAGTCACATGATTCTCATACTTATGCACCACTGAAAGTATAGAACTATGAATGTCTGCAATAGAATGACTGTCTCATCCTGGTGGGGTACATCAGGACTTTGCCAGCAGCTACATATGAGATACCTACTTGTTTAAATAAGATTTAGGACATGGAGTCTCCCCCTTCCACACCTTTTAGTCCCTTAGGCACTGCGGTTTTTAAGACCCAGCTTTAACACTTACCCCCTGTTGGTCTTCCTTTTCCAGTCTCCAAAACCAGATATAAACTAATATCTCTCTTTAGTTATAGTAGGAGAAGCATGTCCAAACATGTAAAGGATAGCTCTGGAAACATCGTCTTAAAGCTTTATCTGGTATCATTAATTTTGGTTTACTGTAATTTGATTTCACTTTATTTTTTCTAAAAAATCCTTGTCATACCAACCCAATGACTTCAGGTGGATTTAGAAGTCTTTTTACCAGCACTTTCTAATGATGATGGAACCATAGTAATATATGAATTAAGATATTGTTTTACACTTTAAAGTAAGCATTTGATTTGATTAGCCTGGGGCATTTAAAGTGATAAAAGATAGAGTGAATTTTTTTCCTCCTTTTTTATCATAAGAAACTGAAATGCAATATATGAAGAGTATTTATAGCATGCATGCCTCTTGTCTTTGTGTCAAATCTTAAAAGGAAATGCTTGACCTAAATACTTACAAGTAGTATCTAATTTGTAAAGAAGAGAGAGCGTAGAATAGAAAATTCTAAGGTAGGTTTTTTAAAGGGGGAAAATATAAAAAAAAATGTGCATAAGAAATCAGTGGCAAGAATGTCTTGAGCATAAAACTGGAGGTTAAGGATGTTGTTCTGATTCATTGATGAGCATGTACTACAGCACTAGCTCTGTAATAGAGCTTGGATATTTCTGAGAAGGATTAGAGATTGGAGTTTCAGTATAAAACTAATTAGTACTCACTGCTGGATGGAAAATCAGTCCTTTCTGTGTGCTTAAGCTAAATCTTGGGCACAAATAAAGCCTGAGTCAGCTGGTTATGTGTTGAGGGGTCTGTACCATGGAGTGGGTGCCATCTCCCCAACAAGCTCCACACATGATGGTCATAATCTGAATTCTGTTCTCCAAAGTAGAAAAGGAATGGCTGGTTCCCACAAAGTTACTACATTTTCAGAACTTCCTCCTCACTACTTGCTTTTATGTCCAGGCTTTTTCATAATTTAAATTTGACTTTACTGCCCAAGCTTCCCTCTTGCTATATGTATTTTGATGAATCAGGGTCTGATTGTTCCACTGAAAGTTCTTACAATTAATTGGCTAATTACTTATATTCTACTACTACAAGTGAAGTTTATCCATTGTCGCATGTAAATCATAGAATCATAAAAAGTTAGGGTTGGAAGGGATTTCAGAAGGTCATCTAGTTCAACTCCCTGCTCAGAGAAAGATCATCCCCAACTAGTTTTTAAAATTTTGTCTTAAAAACCTCCAAGGATGGAGATTTCACAGCCTCTCTGGGTGTTCCAGTGCTTTATTACCCTCCTCGTGAGAAACTTTTCCCTAAAATCTAACCTAAATTTCCCTTGCTGCAACTGGAGGTCATTGCTCCTTGTTCTCAGTGGTGGCAGATTACAGAACAGTCCAGCTCCATCCTCTTTGGACCCTCCCTTCAGGTAGTTGAAGGCTGCTATTAACTTCCCTCCAGACTAAATAAACTGAGTTCCCTCAGACTTTCCACATAGGTCTTGCGTCCCAGCCCCCTAACTATTTTCATTGCCCCTGATGAACTCTCTACAATTTGTCCACTTCCTTTCTGTAGTCAGGGGTGTTCCAGGTTACAAGGGTGGACTGACAAGTGCCATGTGTTGCACCTGGGGAGGAAGAACCAGCACCATACCTACAGGCTGGGGAACTCCCTTCTCATCAGCACAGAGGCAGAAAAGGATCTTGGAGTCATTTTTGATTCAAGTGGACATGGGCCGCTAATGTGGGGATGTGGTCAGTAGGGCCAACTACACGTTGTCATGCATCCACAGATGCATCACGAGCAGGTCCAAGGAGATGATCCTCCCCCTCTATGCAACACTGGTCAGGCTGCAGTTAGAGTACTGCATCCAGTTCTGGGCACCACACTTCAGGAGGGATGTGGACAGCATCAAGAGTGTCCAAAGGAGGGCCCCTGGCATGATCATGGGGCAGCAGGACAGGTCCTATGAGGAGAGGCTACGAGACCTGAACCTGTTCAGCCTCCACAAGAGAGGGGATCTGATGGCTGCCTATAAAATTACCAAGGGGGGACAGTGGGAAATGGGAGAGTCCCTGTTCCCCTGAGCACTATCAGGAGTAACTAGGAATAATGGTCACAAGTTGACTGAGAGTAGGTTCAGCGTGGACATCAGGAGGCGCTACTTCATAGTCAGGGTGGCTACGATCTGGAACCAATTCCAAGAGAAGTGGTGTTGGCTCCTACCCTGGGGGTCTTCAAGAGGAGGTTGGATGAACACCTTGCCAGGGTCTTTTGATCCCAGTACTCTTTCCTGCCAATGGCAGGGGGTCTGACTTGCTGATCTGCTCAGGTCCCTTCCGACCCTACTAACTGTGAAACTATGAAACTATAAAACTGGGCACAGTACTCCCTCATCGGTGCCAGAAAGAGGGGAAGAATAACTTCTCTCGATCTACTGGCAGCACTCCTACCAATGCATGCTGTTATGCCGTTAACCTTCTTCAGAACAAGGGTACACTGTTGGCTCATATTCATCTTATTCTGGGACTATTCTCTGCTCTTCTTCCTTGTTTCTCTTCCTGTGCTCTGAGTGCTGTACTACCTTGCAAACTCATTCTTGTGTTTTGAATATGAAACATTCTGAGTTTGGCAGCATCACATTGCTATTTTACTTGTTACAGCATCTTGGAGCTGCTCCAAGGTATGCTAAATATCTATAAAACAAATGTAACTGACAGGGTAGCATAAATCTATCAAGTCATGTCCCTGGTTGATATAAATCTGGCAGAGCAGTTTTCTGCCACTTCTTGACCTCTGAGTCTATGGGTGATCTCAGGAATGCAAGTTTAGTCCATGTGTTCCTTTACTTTAGAGACTTCTGGCTGCTGAAATAGTCCTTTGGAGGAAAAAGGCAACTATGAATTAATTTAAGTAGCCCTGTAACTGCCCCAAGTTGCAGATGATCAGGTTGCCACAAAGATAGGCAGACAGGCCCTTTTGCCCATCTTGCTTACAGTGACCAGAGCTCGATTGAATTGGAATACCAAACCCCTTTGTGCAGCTGTAGATGATTACACAAGGCTCAGGGCAATAGAGAAGCAGGCCCAGTCAGAGCAGAAATACTTTTCATTCTAAAAGGATGCTTTAAAACAGTTAATTCTATGCTAAAGTATTTGTTAATATCTGATCAAAGAGCACTGCTTATTCCTTTTATTGCAGATCAGCCTACTGAGAACATGTATCAAACCCTCCTCCTCCTTAATCCTCAGCATGTCATGCCCTTTTACACATTTCTCATTGTTACAGTTGATCCTGCAGTAAGTGAAGTCATTGGGCAAACCAGAGATTGTCACTGTGACTAGCATCAGGTGATGTAAATACCATCTCTTTTAGAATACATGCCACACAGCTTAACCAGCCTTTAATGAAGAGTTTTGCTGTAGGTGTTATCTTGTTATCCCCTCAAAGTTCTGACAAACAGCATTATTTCATGACCGCAAAAGGTGTCTAAATCTCTGAACATGCTGCATGGAAAAATTAAGAAAAAAAAAAAAGCTAAGGATGACAGGTTTGGAAGAAAGCTGCAGAAGGAGTGGGAGAAATTACCCAGGGGAAGAAGGAGGGAGCATTGTTCTGTTTCTTCCATAATCATTTATGCTAGTATAAAGTGAAAAGAAAATAAACATAGAAGGCCACTGTGCATTCTGGTAGCAATTTATGACAATACCAACAATGTATATTTTTTGGTATAAATATATACCACAAGATACATGGTACTAGGCTTTCATCTCTGCTATACAATATCTAAGGCAGACTCAAAAGTAATCTCTGGGCGCGTCTAGATGAGACACTGACTGCAAATACAAATACTAAATGACTGTACAATAACTGGAGTTACTATGCAGTAGTATCGCTGAATGCCTTTTAGGTGACGCTGACTGTGCAGTAGCTCGTTACTAGTGAGCAGTAGCATTGTGCCATGCTTATGCCATGCAATGCTCTGCGCAATACTAATGAGCTTCTGCACGGTCAGCGTCTTGTGTAGACAGCCTCTGGGTACTTGGTGCAGCCTCAATGCATAAAAAGGACTGTAGTCCAGCCAGAGTCCGTGGAAAAGAATGGAAGAATTAGGACCCTGAACTAGAACTATCATAAGGATACATGGAATCAAGTTAACACAAATATTTTGAATTTGGGGCATTTTTGTTTGCTTTCAGGCAAAATGTTCCAGTTTTCAGTATTTTGGTGAAACGTTGGAAATGTTCATGGAACACATTCATGGAATCTAAACAAAAAATCTGAATTTTCAATAGAACTTCCGGAAAGGTTCAACACGGCACCATAGGTAGATACAGTTTAATGCCAATGGAATTAAAACAAAACAAATTGAAATACTTTGATTCAGGTCAAATCAACCTGAAATAAAATACTGAGCTTAGTTTTTCAGACAAGAAACCAAAACATTTGGACAGTTTTGATTTTGCAGAAACTATGTTTGCTGTTAAAGAATCATTTCAATATAAAATTTTCTACTAGCTCTTAGTTTATACTTCCTGACTGACTCCAGGTTGGTCCTGCTTCTATGTGAAACTTTTCAGTGTATATTACAATATTTCTTTATTCTTTTTGACAGGGAAAGGTACATTTCCATGGAAGGAGCTGATGAACTGTGATGATCGCTTCTACAGTAGACCAATTAAAAAGTCTTTTTCTTTAAGTTGCTTACTACTTATTTCAAAATATACAGCAGACTGAAATATATGCAAATATATCTAAGAGCCACAAGGGACTGTTTGTTAGAAGCAATAATCAACCCAAGCATTGCAAACATGCTGCAGGCTAAACAAATTGGCCTATGGCACTACAAGAGCTCTCTGCTTTGAAAATCCTCATAATCATTGCCAATATATCTAAGTTACAGAAATGAAGCATAAGAAGGATATAATCAAGCCAAGTTGAGCATGTAAAGAATCATATGGGAGATGAGAATGAGAAACCACTTCTGTACCCTGAATGGTGATTTCCATTTTCAAACCAGATGTTTTACTGACAAGACCTTCAGATGTTGTATGAATATTTCAGTGTGGAATGAACCCAAGCTACAAATTAATGAGTTCTTTTTCCAGAGTCACTTAGATATTCTATTACTGTTAACAACATTCTCCATCTCAGACACAGCTATATTATTTGGATAAAAATACAATACCTTATTCAGCCCAGGAAAATCTGTTCAAAAAAAATAGCTGGAATACATAGATCTTCTCTTAAGGCATTGGTGACAAAGAATATTCAATAGATAGTCTTTCAGATGAAAATAGCACACCTCGACAAATCCAGGACAAGTTAAGTATACTCATCAGCCTTTGCATCCTGAAGCTGCAAATCCTTACTCACATGAGGAATTGCATTGAATCCAGTGAAATTACTTGTGTTATTTATGTAAGTAAAAGCTTTGCAAGGTAATGCTCATAGCCTATACTCAGAAGCATGAATCCAATTTCCTTTGTCACCATAAGAAAAAAAAAATCAGTCACCAAGTGAATCCTTAGGAAGAGAATTCATTACAATTTAAAGTTTGAACCTACAATACTAAACCTACATTTGAATTACTGCTCCTTTAAAGAAGCTGAATGGTAGGACTGTAAATGTCTGTCTTGAATGTATACTAGAAAAGGGACTTTTAACATGGTGCTTTTAACAGTGCTTTTAACATGGGGTGAAATCCTTAGTACACTGAAATTAGGAGTTTTGCAATTTAATTTAGCAGGACAGGAATCCACATAGGAAATTCAGTTGCAACATTCTCAGAGAAGAATTCACTTTAAAGCATCTCATGTTTTATGCCTTCTTGGTTAAACTAGATGCTTAAATAAGAAAAATGAGTTCTGATTAAGAACAGATGCTCTCATCATCCATCTATCAACTATAGTATATTACTTCTATTCATTTAATTTATTTATACAGTGTCTTTGATAATACTGATAAAAGCTTTCACTGGTAGCTTCACACAGATTGAGATGGAGTTCATTTTTATGCAGTATGCATTCATAACGGAACCACATTTTGAAGATACCTTCGATAAACTAATAGGTTCCTCAGTGTCTTTTAAAGCAAAGTATTAGTTAAATCTTAATTCCTTTGAAGTCAATGGAAAAATTCCCTCATGCTCCATTTTATTTCATGGTACTTTTATTTGTATAGAATCATAGAAAATTAGGAGTGGAAGGGACCTCAGGAGGTCACTTAGTCCAACCCCCTGCTCAAAGCAGGACCAGCCCCAATTAGATCTTCCCAGCCAAAGTTTTGTCTAGCCGGGTCTTTAAAAACTTTCAAGGATGGAGCTTCCACCACCTCTCTAGGTAACCTGTTCCAGTGTTTTACTACCCTCCTAGTGATTTTTTTCCTAATATCTAAACTAAACTTCCCTTGCTGCAACTTGAGACTGTTGCTCCTTGTTCTGCCATTTGTCACCACTGAGAACAGTCCAGCTCCATTCTCTTTTGAACTCCCCTTCAAGCAGTTGAAAGTTGCTAATAAGTCTGCTGTCAGTCTCTACACTAAATAAGTCCAGTTCCTTCAGTCTTTCCTTGTATCATAAGAAAAGATCCCCAGGCCCTTCACCAGTTTTTTTGCCCTCCACTGGTCTCTCTTCAATTTGTCCACATCTTTCTGTAGTGGGGGGTCCAAAACTGAACACAGTACTCCAGATGTGGCCTCACCAGCGCTAAATAGATGGGAATAATGACTTCCCTGGACCTACTGGGAACACACCTACCAATGCAGCCCAGTATGCTGTTAGCCTTCTTGGCAAGAAGGGAACACTGCCAGCTCACGTTCAGCCTATTGTCCACTGTAACCCCCAGGTCATTTTCTGCAGAGCTGCTGCCCAGCCAGTCAGCCGTCAGCATGTATTGGGGCACGCGATTATTTCGTCCTAAGTGCAGGACTTTGCAGTTGTCCTTGTTGAACCTCATGAGATTTCTTCTGGCCCAATCCTCCAATTTGTTTAGGTCACTTTGAATCCTAGCCCTACCCTCTAGTGTATCTACTACTCCCTCCAGCTTGGTGAGCCATTGATAACTAACTTCTGAGCCCAATGCTACAGCCAGTTTTCTATCCTTACAGTCCACTCATTCAGTCTGTACTTCCTTACCTTGCTGGAAAGAATGCTGCAGGAGGCTGTATCAAAAGCCTTGCTAAAATCAAGATACATCACATCCACCCATCTCCCCTCACCTACAGAACCAGTCATCTCGTCATAGAAGGCAATCAGCTTGATCGGACATGACTTGCCCCGATGAATCCATGCTGACTGTTCTTAACGATCTTTTTCTCATCCAAGTGCTTAGAAATGGATTCCTTGAGGATCTGCTCCATGATTTTTCCAGGGACTAAGATGAGGCTGACTGGTCTGTAGTTCCTTGGGGATCCTCCTTTTTCCCTTTCTTCAATATAGGCACTATGTTTGCCGTTTTCCAATCATCCGGGACCTCTCCTGATCGCCATGAGTTTTCAAAGATGATGGCCAAAGGCTCTGAAATCAACTCCGTCAGCACCATCAGATGCATCCCATCCAGCCCCCTGGATGTGTACACATCCAGCTTTTCTAAGTAGTCCTTAATCTGTTCTTTCTCCAGGTCTATAGCTGTTTTTGAAATTTTATCCTAGCATTGAGCTGAAACTAGTAAAATTGCTATGTGATCACTAAGGCACGTGCCTAATCTTAAACCCCTTGTTGAATGTAGTCCTAAAACTAAGCAGATGTCTTTCTTCTGCAATTTTCTGGTAAAAACATTGAAGATCTCATCCTATAACTAGGCACTGCCCCAGTTCTTCATCTCCGTCTTCATGTGTGGAGTACATTCTTCAGACTGCATCTGTTATATACCATCTACACTAGCACTTACTAGCACCAATGTAACTCCACCATTATTAAGAAAGATGAGATTTTTTTGAATTACTCCCTAGTGCATAGCAGGCCACAATGCATGCAGGTGTCTGGTATATCTTAGGATGTGTTGTGTAATCTTTGTCCTTTCCTTCACAATCAGTGTTAGAATGTTGCTTCTCCCTGTCTAACCCAGAACAGTTCAATTTTCTCTCTGCTTTTAAATCCTGGCTAATTAGGGGATTTCACTTCCTTCTGACACCGGACTCTCATGCCGAGCTTGTAATTACAATGACTGTGTAGTGTTCCATTAATTGCAGATTTTTGCTTCCTAGATTTGTGGGTTAATTGGTAATATCTGCGTTCAACATTTTCCTCAAGATGTTTTACATTATAGTAATTAACCTCATATCCGGGACAGCAGACATTAACCATGTATCAGCTACCTATTCCTTCAGCCAACTTTTCCAAAAACAACTCATTTGGAGTTTTGGTTAGAGAAGGGAAAGTTAGGACAGTGTAAGTTACTAAAAAACTATACTACCCACTAAGGTAAACACAATCAGGGATATTCAGGCTTGCTTAGTCTATTGGATTGTAATTGCCACATATGATTAATGACCTTTTGCCCAAGTTTATTAAATACACTTATCGTCTGAAAACAAGAAGAAGTTTAACTACTTCATTTTGGCCCAGTCTTCCAGAGAAACACCTTAAAAGTATAAGAGCAAAATTACTTCAAGATTTTTTAGTAGAGGAAGTAGGGGTCCATATAAGCGTGCTACAATTAAGACTATTTTGAGGCTTAGTTTGCTATTACCTGAAAGGTGTTTTCAGCAGAAGATAGTATAAAATAGCATTATCTAACTACATGAAAATAATATAACCAGCCTCATGAGTCAGGCTCTCACAATCATAAAACTGACTAAAAAAAAGGGGGGGGAATCTATGAAAAAGTAATTTATTTTTGTTCTTTTTATTTAACTACTGGGCTTTGAGCCTTATTTGTGTCACATTTTCAGGCTTTTCTATGAAATCATAGAGGCTAAAAATTTGATTTTTTTTGTATGAGAACTGAGATTCACACATGGCTATGCACATGGCTTTGGAAACTGAATTAAGAAAAAGTGCCAAATTCCTTGAGGCTTTCAAAAAAGTTGAAAGAGTTAGCAACAGTCTTCTAACCAAATACTTAGAATTATCCCTTGTCTTTTCATGGCTAGTATTCTTTACAGTCTAGAACTCTTCCTACATACTGAATAGCTCTGCCACAGCCCCTCTGTTTGATCTTAGTAAAGCCACCTGTTTATCTCTCCCTCCAGTTGTCAAATGGGATTTAAAAACTTACTTTCCCCATTCTTTCGTTATCTTGTCTATTTAAAATATAATTTTTTTGGAGCAGGGACTCACTTTTACTATATATCTATGTATGATGCCAAATATACTTAGCCGTTTATCTTGTTTGGGGTCTCTAGGTGTAATTGTAACGCTGCTACTGTGGCCCTTTAAAAGTTCACCTTTCATTAGTTACTCCTTTTCAGTAAAATGGCAGTAACATGTGTTTAGAATGAATGAAAAAAAGATGTGGGGTAGGAAATTACATGGTAGGTGATGGATGGCAAAGTTGTTTCTATAAGAAAACTTGCATGCTTAATTAAAAGTTGGAATTATTATTGGGTGGGAGGTTGCAGTAGATGACCATGGAGGTCCTTTCCAAACCCTGCGGTTAGCCAATAAGATTATTAGGAGGTTGCTTTATACCATAATTTAAATAGGTCCCTTAGTTCTTCTGGCATAACCTAGCTATGCTTTTAATTCATCTACAAAAAGTTCAGATGTTAGTCACATTGCTTAATGTGCTTCTGGAAGGTCATCTGAAACTTTCAGGGTAGGGACAGAAATTACACATAAACCAATGTAAGTGATTGCAACTGGTTCAGATCTGTAACACAACAGAAGTTTAGCACACATAAAACACTTCCAAAATTTCTTGAAGCAGTTTAAGATAAACCTGGATGGTTATAAATCAGACGTAACTTAAATCTAGGGGATATGGGACAGAACTTCAATAAACTGATTTAGCCTAAATCAGTTAACTCACAGTCCCCCAGCATCCAAGGATGCTTTTGTACCTCCCCCTCAAACCACCAATTGCAGGGTGAGTGAGCTAGCTTTGGCCCAAGCTATCTGCTCTGGCCAAGCAAGGAGGCATGCTCTAGTGCCCCCTGGCTTCTGGCCTGGGCAACTGCAGGCATGTGGCTGCATTTTCAGAACCAAAAATGAATGCATGTTCACTTGCTTATCAGTTCAATATATGCAGCTTAGACTAACCTGAGAAAATTGAAAAGATTCAGCCTCAGGCTTTTTGACTGTGTGTACTTAGCCACAGTGATTAGACTGGTATAAGATTTAGAAGAGAATGGAATTTGTAACAAAAATTGTATAGATATTTAATGGATATTTCATTATCCAATTGACATTACAAATATTGGATTTTATTTAGGTTACCAAAAAGGAGTAAAACCTTTTAAATAATAAATTGGCAGCTGCAAAACAAGCTGTTAGACTATTTCCTGGAGTGTTGCCTAATCTTAAATGTTCATTACAATGTAATTCTGATGTAAAGAAATCCTTACTAGGGCTGGCGAGTTGTTCAACTGACCAGTTAAATATTATCAATTGACTGCATATCTTTGACCAGTCAAAGATTATAGCAATTTTACAAAAAATTACATTTTGTGTAGTTTTCTTAACAGAAATATGATATTTTTATTGTTTTTGACACATTTTATTAATGCAAAATGTGTGCTTTTTCTGTGTATTATTTGGACCTATTGTCATTTTTTTACAATTTTGACTGACATTTGACTGATTACTTGACTGACTTTTATTTTACTGATCAAATACCCAAGCTTAATCCTAGAATTGGTCTTAAGAAGCTATCTATAGTTTATAGCATTTGATTATTTGAAGATTCATGCAAAGACTTCCACTGATTTTCAAACCCTTTCTGATATTTCTGGACATGTTAAGACATAGAAAATTAAATTATTGTTTATCTAGTACATGAAATGTGCTTCAGAAGATTTGGAAAACGTTGAGGACCATTCATGCCCTTCTACTTGCAAATTACTTTCTAGCAGAAAGAGTACCCTCTCTTCTATTCTGTGATTTAAAGGAGAGAAAACTGTTTAGTCACCTGAAAATGGAAATGGTCAGATACTGCACTCGGAATAGTGGCTCTATGACATGCATGGCACCAGGAAACACCAATTTTAGGATAGACATGTTATGGAGGTAGGCTCAGACTGGCCAAAAGCATAGTGATGAGAAGCAACAGATGCTGTACATGGCATGCTATCACGGCAGTGGCCTGAATTTAGGCAATAGTGGCAACTGTGACATTTGTTTTATCTATGTGATTTCAACTTTTGAGGTATGTCCTCTTCTCCCTGTAGGTGTGTGCATTGCACAGCAGAGGAGAAGAGGAACTTGGAAAGTAATCCATTGTGGTGCTTCTTTTAGTGGCCAGGGGACAATAAATATTTATGGATAAGCAACACCTGAATAGTAATGACCCAAGATCCAAATGATAGTGGGCATAGCTTCATGGACACCTCAGTCATCTCATGCTTTTTACCTGCTGACATTGATAATTACTCAAATGAAAGGAAAATGCAGCTGATTCTTCAGAACCTAATCAATGTGGAACTTCTCTAGTACATTTCTCCTTGCACAATTTTTCCCCTGAAATAGGGATAATCTAGGTCTAATTTTCAAAAGACAATTCTATTCTTTATAATCAAACAAACGTAACATTTCTATTTGTGTCTTTCATCTATGAAAAGACTAATTTTTCCAGAGTGAGAACAGGAAGACATGTTTAGAATTAGTTAAAATCTAGCAGGCTAAATAATAATAATAAAAAAAATTAGCATTCCAAGGGCAGCTGTTGCTAGTTGAGGACATTTCACTTACTAGAGAAATATTAAATTAGATTGGCTTGCAGAACCCATAAACATGTTATGTCTGTGTGCTATAAGAAAGATAATAGAAGTAATAACAAATAGAATTTAGAATCACATTTTAATTAGTCATATGAACTATTTAACATAGAAACACTGAGAAAGCAGAAATAACAGTGTAATGAAGCTGTTTAAAAGTGTAGATAGGAGGCATCTTTGCAATATAAATGCACTGTTTAATAAGAATTTTTTACTCAAAATAATGATTTCAGTAAATCATCATAACTAGAAAAAGGCCAAATTAGAATTGTGCTCTATTTGACTCTACCCACAGGGACAACAGCTCCTGTCTTTTTGCATATGGATCTTACTAAGAAGAAAAATATGCAATTTGCACTTAAAATCACTCACACATATCTTTGAATATTTGGTTTGCAGTTCATGTGAAGAAAAATGATAAAAATTGAGCTGGAAAATCGGTATTCACTGGTTAATTCCTTTAAATGACTTAAAGCGGATCAAGTGATATTTGTGAATAATCTAGGTGATTGATTATTTTGTCAGCTGACAAAAATTGTATGTAAAAAATTATTTGTATTAAATGGTCAGTTTCACAGATAAGCAAATGACAGTCTACAGGTAAATTATTTTAACTTTTGTCCCATATCATTCAGCAAATAAATAAGAAAGCCGATTACATTTAATAAAATAGTCATAATAAGGCACTTGAACTACTTTCACACAAGGCAATCAAATGTCCCTACAAGATAAAATTTAAAGAAGCAATTATATTCTATGTGATTTTTTTTTTTGAAGCAGCTGTTTTTCTGTAGCACTGAAAGAGGGGCTACATTTTTCACCTAGCCATACAAACAGCACATAGGCTCCAAAAAAACCCATCATTAAGCTATTCAGTGATAGTGACTATCATATAATTAAGTTCAACATCTTCAGGGGCAGAATCATGCTAAAGACTAGCTCTGTGACACTAAGCTTTAGAAGGGAGTTTAGCCAAAAAAATCCTAAAATCAAATCTAAGGCAATTACAGTTTCCAACATGAGGTCTATTTAAATATATCATAAGGCTATCACGTGTCTGTCTTAGCTGCTTACATGCCCCCCATTTCTATAGCATCTGAGCATCTTAGAGTCTTTAATGTATTTATCCTTACAAGAACCTCTGAATTAGGAAAATGCCATTATTTCTATTAGCACATGGGCCATTGAGGTGCAGGAAGTCTAAAGGTAGGTGTACACCACAGTTAGCCCAGAATTAGTAAGGAACTATCAAAATCACAGTTTTACAAAAATTGCAAAATCTGGCATTGCCTGCAAAGTTGGATAATGTCTGTGAAATGCACACGCAAAAAAACCAAACTGAAAATAAAATGCTGGCTCCTCAGAGGGAGCCAGCAGTCCTCATGGCGCTGCAGACTGGCTGCACAGCCTGGTGTAGGGGAAAGAGAGAAAGGGGCTGCTGGCACAAAGGGGAGACCAAGATGTGAGCCACTCTCACACATCATCACTGATCGGCTGAGAGGCCTGCCTGTCATGCTGCCCTGCCCCACTCCACCAATTGACAGTGAGGGGCAGGGCTGTATGACAGACAACACTTACAACCAATCAGTGGCCAGGGGTGGGGCTGTATGATGGACAGCCTTCACAACCACTCAGTGGTGAGGGGCAGGGCTGTATGATAAACAGCCCCATAACCACTCAGCAGTGAGGGGCGGAGCCACTGGTGCCCCTTGGCCAATCATAAGCATGGGGGGCCCACTGTGAAAAGCCCACCAAAAATGGCAGACGGCCCTGTAATCTCCCTGTGAAATCAGCCAGCCCTCCTCATGTTGGGTAGACCCCTAACAATTAATTCTCATAACACTGCTTATAGTGCCATGCAGATGCACCCACACTACTTCCCATTTAGGAGGTAAGCCAGGTAGAATTGTTCAGTGTGTTTGAGAGCACTGCTGCCTGATATGGTAAGCTTGCAGTGCAGAGATGCTCTGTGTGATTTGTCCAAGGTCACATGGGAGGCCTGTGAAGACAGGAATTTCATGGCCACGCTAGAAACCTCAGCACTGGACCATCCTTCCTCTCTTTGTATAGCCTCCATTGAAAAAGAAGAAGAAGAAAAAGCAGCAGGAAAGCAACATAAACATTTTATATAAGTGGTAAAATTCAAGAGATGATTGAAAGGCTTCAGAAAATGGGTTTGTCATGCTAGGGGCACAAGCATGGCGTGACTGGTGCCACCTTAGTCAGGGGGGCGGGGTCGCCCCGTGGCCAATCTTGCTGACCGGGGATGGCGGGGGGGAAGTGAGGACACAAATGAGTTACGGTGTGGCTACAAAGGTCATGGTTCTACTGACTATCAACTCCTTCATGTTACCTGCCCATGAGTATGTTCTTACCCTACAGTACATGAGAGTGAACCCATAGCAGTTTATGCCTGGTTTTGTTTTGTTTTTTCTTTATTTTTCTTTATTTATTTTTATTTACTGGAGGGTAAGAATATGACTAGCAGTCACTGCAGAACAACTGATACCAAACAAAGCTCCATCTTTCTTCACCTCACAGTTCATAAGCCCATGCTCTAGTAAAGACACTGGCACAGAGCAGAAAATGGCAAGTAATAGAATTGAAGAGAGTTAAAAAGGATTTTTTAAAGCAAATAACCAAAGGCATAAAACAAGGAACAAGAACTATTGTTACAGGAAATCATTCAGTCCACAAGCTTAGTAGGAATTAGAAAAGGATTAGACTCCTATACAGTTAATGAGAACATCCATAATTAAATTGATAGGATGTAATAAAGTGATATTAGATAGGAAGCAATAATAATTTATATAGCAAATGCAAAAAAAGGCATGCCTCAAGGCATAAACCAGTCAATAACTGAGGAAGCTGGGAAGATACTTCACCTATGAATCATAGAATCATAGCAAGTTAGGGTTAGAAGGGAGCTCAGGAGGTCATATCTAGTCCAACCCGCTGCTGAAGGCAGGACCATCCCCAGCTAGATCTGCCCAGACAAAGCTCTGTATAGCTGGGTCTTAAAAACCTCCAAGGATGGAGAGTCTGCCACATGTATGGGAAGATTACTCCACAACTGCCCAACTTGCGATATCTTTTGAACAATCTTGCACTGACTAGTGCCACAGACATGATACTGGACAAAAAACATTGATCAGATCAGATTTGGTAATTTCTCACTTAATACATTAACATTCCTTTTTCCCTTCCTTTTTTTTTTTTGAATTCTAGTAACTAAATGGGCCATCTTCAGGCTCCAGAGAGAATATGTTTTATCACTTTTCCTTCATTATCATTTCCCTATAAATTCTAATGTGTATTCATTCTACCTGGACAACACAGAATACAGCTTAAAATTCTGTTGAACTATATAGTTCAGAGGAATACATCTTATTTTTCTCTTCCACATTGCCAATTCAAATCAAACATAGACAAGAGTAACTGCCGTTTGTTACTGTGCTATGGGTAGCGCGGTATGCCCTGCTGCTGCCAACAGCACCACTTTACTGCCGCCAGCACCACCAAGGGCATGAATCATTCATGCTGCACCGCTAATTAGGCAGCTCCACAGTAAACATCTCATGTAGACATGCCCACTGTGTATAAAATAGTTATATCAGGCCTCTGCCAGATGTGCAATTAAAGGATCTGATATGTGAGCTGCACACTCATACTTCATGCCATGCCACATGCACATGGCAGGAGACGTGATTGTAGTATCAAGCATCAGATAAGATCAAGCATAAGTTCCTTATTGTCAGTACAGGGGGAGTCCAGAAGGGTCAGTTGAAGGGTCTTCCAGCCATGGGGTGCACTATTCGTCTCCAAGGCTAGGAGCTGTCAGCTGGCAGGGCTCCTAGCCTGGCCACATGTTTAATTAATGGCAGGAGAGAAACCAGGTGCAAAGTTATCACACATATTTTGGGTAATAACTTTGTGGCTTATTCCTTGTTTTATCACATCATTACTTGCATTAACATGGGGTCAGATAACTACTTAAAATGTGTTTAACTGGTTAATCATGTGCCAGGGGCCTCAGTCTCAATCCTGTTTGCAGTGAGAAAGTGTGCAATCTCCCACACTGACTTCCCTTACCACCAAACCTACAAACAGCATACATTGTTAATACTGTTGGTAGTTGTGTTTTCAACACCAGAGAAAACAACGGGCATGAATACGCATGAGGCATTTTCCCATCCTCCAGCTCAAGATTTAACGGCAATGACCTACACTGAGATTAAGAGTACCGAGAGGACTGACCTATATGGAGAAGCTTGCAATGCTGCTGACAGAGTTACTCTTTGGACAAGTAGACAACTTTAGAATTTTTTAACTAGCAGTTTCTCAGAAATATTGATATCACTTATGACCCTAGATCTTCTCTGTGTAAGGACACACAACCATGTATGTTAGGGTATTTACCTATTTATATTTTTTTTTATGTAGAAATTGCTCTTTAGTATAAAGCATTCAATTTAGAATCTGTATCAATCTCTTATTCACCCTACTACAAATAAGCAATTTTACTAGAAATAAGTTTGATTAAAGAAATCTTTACATTGTCCTTCAAGCTTTTGTCATTTACTCTTTCTTCATTTTCTCTAGAATGCAGCAGCTCAGTTTTTACATTTCCCTAATAAACTAATCAGATTATTATCATGCTTGTGCCCCTAGCATCAGACTATGTTTCAAATATTCTGCTTATATGGCTTTCAAAATTCCAGGCATAGGTGAATTTAAAAACCTAAGTTATATGGAAAATAATGTAGAGCACTTCATAGAGTTCATACTAAATTAATTGGCAGTAGCACCATCTATACTTTATCATAATATTCAAATTATTTAGATCTTACTTATTAAAGTTTTGAATTTATTTTGAATGGCAGAAATTGTTGACACATTATTTGTTGGGGGGGTTTTCAGAATGGCAACCAGTATTGTGGTCTAGATTTGGTAGCTTAAAAATCAAAAATCCATTTTCACAGTTCATATAAAGCTCACTCCAGAATTTCTAGCACAGCAAGGAGAGTCTTAGTAGATAAGTATTGAAAATTATTTTGAAACTAAGTCAGCATTTTTAAGGAATTTGATTTATAAAATGCCATTTTTTTCCTTTTGGTAAATCCTTGAAAGCCATTACAGCCTTTTTTCTACTTAACTCCTCAATACCCCTGGTGACAAAAAAAGAGGCTATTTACAATATTTAAAGTTGTTTTTATAAATGCTATATAAAATCCTTAGAGGCTTTTACTTCTCTAACATGGTTTTACAGCAGTGGACAGGTGCATGAGGAAATGTGTTTTCACAAAAACACAGAATGGTATGGAAGGTGTGCACATTTTAAAATTACAATCTAAATTAAAACCAGCTGGATCAATATGAACTAAATAAAAGTTTTGCTAGAACTGTATTGAAAAAGAGGCATTAATTTAACTAAGCATTACAACGAATAATTCCACAGGACCCCTCACTCTAAACAAACTGAGAAAGGTGGCTGTAAAATAAAAATAAAAACTACCTTTTTGCTTCCACCATCTCAACTTATGTATTCTCTAAGCTTCAAAAACATCTTAGAATAGCTTTAAATGCTTCCTGAAACTCCTTAGTTATATGGAGTTATATAATAGTTAACTAAGCTATTGGTTAACCAGGATTGCTAGAGTCCAGCAGTGCTCTAGCCATTCCTCATTTTCCTCATCAGGTCTCTTCCTGATTCCCATGCCAGGAAAGGGATCGTGTAGGGGTAGCTATGCGCCCCTGATCTCAGAGAAATGAGGGAGCAGTTGGTGGAGCAGCCTGCTTTATGTTGCAAGAACAGACAATAGGATCTGTCCCTAAAATTAGTAGAGATTGAGTTAAAAGATGGGGACCTGTAGACCTCATTCATATTAAACTCTCTATGACTGCATGCAGCTGGAGTGTTTGACTCTTGCTCTGAGTAATGGCGAAAGAAAAGGCAAAGCCAAGAGGAGTAGCAATATTAGCACTGTGGAAGATGAATAGGCTGCATGTAGCACTGCCACTTCTGCTGCTATTACTAATTTATTTAGCATTCAGACTTCAGAATTTAGTGAGGATTCTTTTGTCACATCATTCTTTACAGGCAGACACCAGAGAGACGGAAGTTAAACAAATTAAAAACCTGTTCATTGCCCTAGGCATGTTTTACTTTGTCATTCAATTCTGTTCGTTTCAGCATTCCACTTTTAATAGCTCACTTAGTTAAACTTGAACTTACGACTACTATTACTACTGCTTGTAAAGGCTTGTTTGTGAGGGCCTCATAACTGCTACCTCAGGGTACCAGTTGTTAATTTGTTTTGTTACTGTAATGTGCTTCATTTGGATCCCCCTTTAAAAATGCCTTGTATACTGCAGTGGATGCTGCATGCAGCAACACAGTCTTTTTGCCTGCTCTTTCTGCTCTTTCCTAGGGACAGTGTTGCCTACATGATAAAGAACTGGCCTGTGTTCTACTTCTGACTCTGCCATGGGTCTCCACAGTGACCTGAGGCTGCTCACGTCCCCCACCTGTGAATGGGGCTATATGACCCACTGTAAACTTTGAGAGCTATTGCTGAAGAACGCTAAATAAGAGGCGGGCATTATTATGGCAATTAGGTGACTGAGAAACATGACTTATAAGGAAAGGCAAGCGGGGGTAAGAATCCATCCCGGAAGCTTGCAGTGGTGCCCTGGCCTAAGAGGTGCTCCCAGCCAAACATCCCAGACAGAGAACCACTGCCAGGCTACAGGGCCGGCCTCGTCCGAAACCTGCAGCCACAGAAGGCCCCGTAGCTAAGGGCCCCCTGCATATGGCTGCTCACTACCCTTCCCCTCCCCACCCCCCACTGGTTTCTTTAGGGCAGGGGACCCCAAGACTATCACTTGCAGGGGGGCCTAACAAATGGTGGGCCAGCCCTGCCAGGCTATTCTGATCAAAGACGCCTTGGCTGGCTACTTCCTTGGCCAACATTCTGTTGGGCGGAAGAGGGTGCAGGGGACCGCTGAGCATAGTTTCATAGTAGTTTGGGGTCAGAAGGGACCTGAACAGATCATCTAGTCTGACCCCCCACCACTGGCAGAAGCACATGCCGGGATCACATGACCCCAGACAGGTGTTCGTCCAACCTCTATTTGAATTTACCCAAGGTAGGAGCGAGGACCACTTCCCTAGGAAGTCGGTTCCAGATCCTAGCCACCCTAACAGTGAAATGGTGCCTCCTAATCTCTAATGTGAACCTGAGCAACTGCAAACCTTTTATTTACTGTGCTGTATCTTTAATGTGCTTTTCCAAAACATCAGTAAACAACTTTCATGCTGACTGTTCAGTGTAATCCTTCCTGTCACTGGGGCCTGGGGAAAGGCAGAGGAGGGAAATTGAGGAATGGGGGTTATGGAAGACTCAGGAGGGAACCAGAGTCCCGTGTTGGGAGTTCTTCAGGGCTGGTTGTGAAGGGGCGCTGAAGCACGAAGTCCTGCGTTGGAAGTTTGTGAAAGCTAGCTGGGAGGGAGAAACCAAGGCACAGGCTTCTGGGTGGGCTGGCACTCTTAGTGATTCAATTTGAGGCCTGGACAGGAAGCATGCAAGAGACACATTTCATCACTGTGTAAGCTTTGTTTCTAAAACCCAATGTGCAAACTTTGCTAAATGTGCAGTTGTGCTAATTGTGATGTGGGGTGGGGACCCAAGTCCCTTACTTACAGGTCTCCCTGCTGGCTGGGAGGGTCCCTGGGAGTGCTGTGCATGGAAGCATGCCCCCCAGTCTGAGATGGATGGCTCCAAGAAGCTTGATAGCTGCATCTCCATGGATGGGTCTGACTCCACGCTGATGGGAGCTAGCCTGGTGAAAATAGTACAAGGACCTTCCTCCTATATCCTCATTGAAGTTGAGGTACCGTTTTGTGGCACCGCCCTCTGCTACTGGGGTACAGGCACCAGGAGGTCCAGCACTTCATTACAAGTCTAGTTCATAGACCTCCTGCAGGGGTCTGAGGAGGACATCCTCTGGTTCAGTCTGGTTTATGAAGTTAGGTAACTGCTGCTTGCTGCCTTGGCTCTTAGTTTTCATCCTTTTAGACTACAGCAAAATAACAGAGTAGTTTTTTTCTTTGCAAAGAACTTGGAAAGACCACAACTAAGGATCTATAGTTGAAATCTCCGGGTCTAACTTGGGCAGTGAAGTTCAGGCAGGTGGATAAAGCTGCTTGGGACAGGAGTTGGTGAGGGACAGGGATCTGGGAGTGGCACATCCTGGGATTGTAAATTGCTTGTATCATCTTGAGGGAGCAGGCCACCATTAGCTAAACATATATTACTTAATACAATCTGGAGATACTTCTCACCAAAAAGTCATAAATTTGTTATGATGCAAGTGAATATAGCACGTTTTGTTGCTTGGACATACAGACTCTGATGTTTTAAATGCATTCCAGCATGTATTAAGTGTGACATGGACCTATCTTAGCAAGCTTAAAAGGGCCTATTTATCTTTCATGCAAAACTGGAAATCCATGAATGCTGGCCTCTTCTGAAAAGTGAAACCTTAGAGCTCTTTTGAGACAATGTACATTTTAATAAACTGCACCATTGCCCTCTCCTGGAGGGAATCAGAACTGCTCTATTGTGTACTGAAAGTTGGCCCTATGCTGATAACCACTAGCGTAATGATGGGTGACTGTCAAAATGAATCTAGGGGGTGCCTCACTCTCCCATCCCCTACCCTCTGCCCTGCATCCTTCAGCTTCTCAGAAGTGGTTCTGGATCTAGCCACTGCCTCTTCACTCTGTACTGCCACCACCCAAGATGTAGTACTGGCCAGTTATAGCTCTGCTATAACAGCTGCCAAATATTCTCCCAATCTGCCTTCCAGTGGGGGTCATGGGAACAAAGGATCTAACTACATTTAACTCAGAGCTTGATTGGTTTTTGAGAGGAAATATACATTTTCCTAAGGCAGAAGGTAACTGGACTAGGAAGTTCTTTTTAGTCTTATATTCCCAAAGCACTACTGATATAAAGTCCTAGAGGTCATTAGTGCATAGCAGAGAGATTACTGTGACACCCTTGCTGGTCAGTGATTATTATTTATTAAATCTTTTTAACAAGAGCCTTGATTTGTAAGGTCTGTCTTCACAGAACTCAAAATACCCTGCTCCAAATCACCCCTCCTCAGCTCCTAAACAATGCTGAGGACCTAGATTAAAAAAAAGGAACACTTTCCCTGAGTAGAGATGCACTAAATCCCTGCCCTCCTCAAACCTCATGGATAATATGTTGCTAGGAACTGATGCATTAAAAAATTTAAATCAGTATCAGAGCTGTTCTGTAAAACACTCAACTTCCTGTGCCCTCTGCTTGAAACGTATGGGGGACTTCCCCAGATCCTCTGCATGTGTGAGGACTGCAAGCTGGCCACATAGGAACTGGTTACTCTACATTAGCTGGATCACAAGGGAGATCTCACTGGACACTTGTATCCATGATGGTCATCACGAAGTACACATGATCAAAATGTAATTTGTGTGGCTTAATGGCATCACACCTTACACTTGTGCCAAGTTTGGGAGTTTTCAATGACTTTGCATCATTGCAAATTAAACTACATCTGGATGTAGTTTACTTTGCAACATTGCAAAATGCAACAACGCAGCTCCCTCAAACACAGGAGGGGGAGGCAGGCTCCACAGAAAACAAGGATCAGGCCCCTCACTACTTCTGCCTTTAGCAGGCACCTGGCTGAAGGCAGAAGTGGCAAGGGGCCTGATCCTTTTCTTTTCCGGTGAAGCCTATGTGCCTCTCCCCCACCTGGTGGGTGAGTTACTGGTAGGACAAGTGGTTCCTGACCCTTTCCTCTATGGCAGCAGCACCCCTGGGGGCTGCCTTGGCCAGCTGACAGTGGCCAGGGGCTGCCCCAGCTTGGAGGCAGCACCCAGCCAAATCCAACTCTTCCCTGAGCCTGCCAGGACTTCCAGTGCCCCGTGCACTTTCCCTGCTGCCTGGGACCACCCAGGAACAGGTTGGCTTGCACCTGAGGCAGTTCAGGGAAGAAACAGGAGGGTGGCTGGGAGCACTGGTGGCCAGATAAAGAGGTAGGGATAGTGCACAGGATGCTGGAAACCCTGGCAGGCTTGGGGAAGCTTGGGTTTGGTGAGCTTCCAGCACCCTGTGCACCATCCCCGCTGCCTTCTGTGGCCACCAGCATACCTGCCCAGCCTCCTGCCATCTCCCCATGCTGCCCCAGGGGCAAGCCAGCCCATTCCTGGGCAGTCACAGATGGCAGGAAGGCATGGGGTGCTTGGACAGTGCATGGGGTGCTTGAAGCCCCAGTGGGCTCAGGGAACAGTTGGATCTGACTGGGAGCTAATTCCAAGCCTGGGCAGCCCTCAGCTTGCTACCAGCCTACCTGGGCAGCCCCAGGTGGCACCACCACTGAGGAGGGAGGATTGGAGCGCCCCGAAGCTCAGGGGCCACTTGGTCCACCAGCAGCTCACCCCCCCCCCCCCAGCTATAGGTAGGCTCCAACTCCAAAACCCCTCCCCAAAAAACCCCAGGCCCCTCGTCAAAATGTGATGGAAAAATTGAAATAATGGGTTTCAATGAAAAAGCCACCATTTCAATTTAGGGGGCATAAAATTAAATCTTGGGGATTAAACTGTCACAAGTGCCCCCTGGATTTGCAGAAAGGGGCCTGAGCACTCCTCAGTATTGAATCCATATGCATAATTTTCCTGCAGAAATAATGTTGGTTTGCTGGCTTGTAACTTTTTTGGAAGGGGGGGGTAATCTTTGTATTCATATGAAAAGGATAAAATGACTCTCTCCCCTGCCCCTCCAGGGAGCTAAAAGAATTTGTCACTGATAAGGAAGTCATTTAGAAGGCATTTCTAGGATATCAGTGAGGCTTATAAGCAGCACGGCAGGAACCAGATCAAGGAAACCAACGCAATTAGCAAGCAAAAGTCAACTCCCTCAAGAGGCTGAGAGATCTCTGAATTCTAGTTCTCACTATTCTATTCTGAAGTCAGTTACTTTTGACTGGGTTTTTTTCCTTGGTAAAAATTGGCTACAGGCACAAGACCTCAAAGCTATTTGCAAGCAATGGGAGTATGAAACCTATTTATAGACATATGGAAACATTTTCTACAATGCCTTAGTGATTTAGGAGCCTATGCTTTGTTTTCAAAGGTAATTTTAGGTCTAGATTAGTGGTTCTCAACCTTTTTTAGATTCCAGGCATCCCTGGATTTGCTGCACTTCTTGAAAAATGTTGGCTCTTAGTTTTCATCCTTTTAGACTACAGCAAAATAACAGAGTAGCTTTTTCTGTTGCAAAGAACTTGGAAAGACCACAACTAAGTATCTATAGTTGAAATCTCTGCATCTAACTTATGAATCATGTTCGTTACAGTGCTAACACTGTGTGGCATCCTGACACCCTCACAAGGACCTCAAGGTGCCCCAGGGTGATAGGGTAGCCTGTTTGAGAATCATTTGTCTAGATCCTCCAAGGTGACTAGCTCCTTAATCTGGGTAGTAGGAGGCTATATCTCACAGTAAGTCAGTGAGACAAAGGCATCTTAAGTTATTTTTTAAATGAAAATGATTTCTGTTCTTAGATTATTTAAAGTGATTTTGAATAGCCATTTGCACGAACAGGATTAGGATGCTACACAAAACTGCAGTGTTTTATCTAGCTATTGAATAAACACAGGGCCCATTTTTGTACACAGATATTCAAATGGAGAGACTGGATTAAAGGCCTTGATTATTCTTTATATTAATATAACTCCATTACATCACTGTTGTTACATCTGATTCAGAATGAAATAAATGAGAAATAAAGACCAAAGTCACTGGTACTTCATATTGTGTTTTTGGTCATTCATGGACAGATATCTGAGGCTGACATGCTGGCTGTAACAGTTACTACCCCTGGCCTGGCCAGCTTGTTTGGTCTAGTATATCACTTGGCTGGTTTAGTCTGATGTCTGCCCTTCACTGCCTGTCCTTCACTGATCATTATCAAGTGAGCCAGAACTTCTTGGGTTGTCTCTTCCTTTCATTCTGGTCCCATGAAGTGCAGCTGAAGGATAGACAATGCCAGAGAGATATATCAATGGGACAGGGACAGAAAATCAGAAATCAGTGGAAGAAGGACACATTAGTATGCTGGACCGGACCTCCCAATGACTGAGACTTACCGATAAAGAATGAGCTCATGCAATACAGCTAGGATTTAGTTATTTTATGAGGTGCAAATCTGCCCTGCCTTTTACTGAAGAAGGACAGAGTTCTTGAAAAAAGAAGGGCTTCGCCAGCCATTCGCCAGGGAATCCCCCAAGGAATTTGTTCGATTGTTCTAGTCCTCAACTCTATTAAAAAAAAAAAGAAAAACATGGAAGGCATAGGGGAAATAAATGGTCCATCATGTCATTGTTTCAGTCACCAATTCAGCCTAATGTCCAACATAACCATTTTTTAATTATTTAAGTCTGGTCTCTCAATCTTCTTGTTGACCAGACACAATTTTAACAAATTCTATGTAAGGTTTCAAAAAACCTTTTCTTTGAGCTAATTCAGTCTCTCCATCTCTTCTTTGTATCCCTTCCATTGACAGACAACATAACGGGCTGTTACAATATTTTATAAACTTTCACCTACTTTCAAAGTTGAGCTCACAATTACATCTACAGATCCTAATAATACAACAGGAGGCATGACATGACAACTTTTTCACTCAGGAAACAGTGGCTTGGGCATCATTATTCTACCAGGATATGTCATTCAACTGGCTGGAAAAATATTTATTTTCAACTATTTCTTGCCCTTGCTCATCATTTTCAACTGTCATGCTCAAACCATGACAGAATCATGAATTATGCCAATCATTAACAGGGAATCTGTTATTGAACTGTTACAGCATATGAAATGCAACAAACATCTTCATTCTATGATGGAGCAAAATATAAAAATAAATTTGAGGTGATGTTTATTCTTAAATAGCGAGGCAGAAATTTCATTGCTATTATTCTGTGACTGAGATGGTAGTTGCCATACAGGCTGCTACAGGACCAGGAAGGAGATTTACTATATACTGAACTTTAACAGTTCAGTCAGACTGCCTGAGATATTTCTGTGGCCTCAACCACTCTGATACCAATCATCATGGCACCATTGTGATGAAGGGAAGAGCTGTTCCAATTTCAAAGATGGGAAACTGCAGCAGAGAAAGACTAAAGGCTAGAATGATCAGAAGACTTAAGCACTAGGCCTGTGCAAAGCAGCTTGTATTTTCTTCGGGTTGGATTCAGCTGATTCAGGGCACAGTGATTCAATTCAGTGATTCAAATCACTGTCCCAAATCGATTCAGTTGAATCTGATTCAGAGATTTGGCTGCTGCCAAATCAGTTGAATCTCTGAATCACACAGGCCCCATCCCCCACCTGCTCTCCCAGCCCCAGCTCCTGGCTCTTTGAAAAAAAAGAGCCCGCACTCACCTGCTGCTGCCAGCTGCAGGGGAGGGGGGGCAATCCCCGCTGCCCCCCACTGCCCCACGCTGCATAGGGGGCTCTGTCACGAGCCCCCAGAAGCCCTAAGGCTGCTGCAGCAGCCAGTGAGGTGGGGATTTTTGGTTTTAAAGGGCTGGGAGCTGGGGTGGGTGAGGCAGCCATGGGGTGGGTGCTGGGAAAGTGGGTGGGTGTCATGGGGCTCGTGGCAAAACCCCCCATGCAGCATGGGGAAGTGGGCGGTAGTGGGGATTACCCACCCCTCCGGCAGTAGCTGATAAGTAAGTTCTTTTTCTATAACAACTTGGAGCGGCAGCAGGCAGGGTAGCCATTGGGGGGAGCTGGGACAATGGGTGGGGGGTGCTCAGGGAGGCTGGGGAAGCAGGCAGGGGGTGAGCCTGGTGGGGTTCCCTCCATGGTCCCTTCCCTCCCTCCTCCAGCCTCTCCTCTCCCGCCCCCTACTTACCAGCATGGAGTCTGAGTCCAGCTCCCTGCTGCAGCCAGTGGGAACTGCCCAAATCACCAAAGTCTCCAAATCTTTTCTGAATTGATTCAGAGAGCTTCAAATTGATTCAGACCTTTTAATTAGTCCGGATTCAATTCAGATTTGGAGATTCGACTGCCGATTTGGTCTGAATCTCCTCCAAATCGAATCAGCACCTGAAGCTTTGCACAGCCCTATTAAGCACCACTCTAGATATCTAAATCAAACATAAGGGTATTGTTGAGATCCTCAAAAACCTTGCTAACCATGGAGGGTAAATAAATTCTTAGGTTCCTAAGTTTCTGTCATAAAATTTCTGGAAGCACCTAAACTTCTGTTACTAGGCATGTAAATAAGTAGATGCCCGTATCTTGAGGGGTTTCACAGGCTAAGTGACTCCTCACCTATCTTGTCTGTAAGGTCTGCTTCAGTAGGAGTTTCAGGAAATATCTATGGATAGAATTTTGGACAAAATATGACTGGAAGGAAAACAAAATAATGACACTTTCCTTTTTTCATACTTTGGGCCAGGGAGGGGAAAAAAGGTGTGCTATTAACCCTTTAGATTTAAGGTTAGGGCTCTCTTGTAGATTGGGGAAGTGCAGATTCTAGTTCTGCTTTCAAAAAATCATAGAAAAGTAGGGCTGGAATGGAGCCTGGAGGTCATCTAATCTAACAACCTGCCTGAAGCAGGTTCTTCCCTATCCAAACCATCCCATACAATTCATTGTCTAAGCTATAACTTAAGCTACACAATCAATCCTGTCATGCATTCACCATGCAAAGCACCCTAACTTGCTCTTGAAGGACAGTGGTGGTCAGTATCTTGCTGCTGTAAGGGATTTAAAAATGTGCCCAAGAAATCAAAGAGAGAAGGCCATGCCCCCCACTACAAGGGCAGCAACCCCCTCCTCACAATCTATACCAATCTGACCTGGCCATGATGTAAACATCCTTCCAGATCCCAAATATGTTGACTGATATGACTCTGAGCAGAGGGGCAAGACCGTCTAGCAAGGAACCTCTGACTGAGTTTAAGTCCCAGCTGAGGAAGGTGGAACTTGTTTTCATCTTGGAATTAGATGGCTAAATGCCTGAAAGGTAGAGATTAGGCCCCATCCATCTTTGTGGCCTAACTAATTCAGGCAGCTCCCCACTCAGCATAATGATTTATGTGAACCTCAGTCATATAAGCCAATATACTGGTACCTAGCTTTCTCCATTGAATTAGAAACTTGGCACCTAATATAGGGCTATGGATTCCAGTAGGTAGCAAGGCACCTTGGACTTAGATATTGCAACACTCTACCTAAAGGTTCTTTGGGGGCCTATTCCTAAGTGACTTGAATAAACTCACACAAGAAATCTGTAAGGAAGTAGGGAACTGAATCCAGCTCTCCCAAATCTGAATGCACATCCTAAACATTAAACTATCCTCCCTCTATCTTAATTTGTGTAGATTTATATTGTAATATATACTAGGACCCTAACATGGCTGCATAACAATTCCAAATCCAAAGACGTAAGTATTAGTTATATAGGTTATAAATTTGGCTAAGATCAAATTACTGTAAAATGTCCTCTATAAACCCACAGTTTATACACTTCACAGAAGCAAAACTCACAAGTCATGGGGTTTGAATGCGGTTCAAAACATCAACATTTGGGGGCTGCTTAGAATTTATTGAATTCTTTGGTTTAGAAATACATGAAAATATTAATAGTGTGGTCCTGGATCTTAATTCTAAATAACAAATATCCTGTTTCTAGGACATGAACTGTACCTATTAGATCAGGTCCTATTTTGATGCTTGTTATTCGGGTCAGAAGCCTTTTAAAGTTTTTAAAAAGATTAAGCATCAACATATGAATAACTGTCACAGGGCGGGGACCCTGGAGGGGCCATGATCTCTCCTGGCGCCCCCTACCATGCCAAGTTGGTGATCAAGCACCCTTGTTCTTGCCTGCCATGTCTTTGATGACTAAAGTATTATAAGGGAGGCTGCCTTTTTGTCCCCCTTGGACACGGTGCTCTTATTTATCCTGGCCCCTGTTTGTAAAGATTGATTTGGTGCCCCAGCCTTATGGGCTAAGCGTGGCTCCTACCACCCCTTATACCACGCCCCAAGCCTCTCAGATATATTGGATGGTGTTGAGTCAGTTTCTATAGCCTGCGCCTTTGCGGGTGTCCTCCAGGGCTCGCCTCTGTACACTCGCCCTCTCCGGGCTTCTCTCTGCTCACACCCTCTCCAGGGCCTCTCCCAGTACTCGTGCCTTCTCCGGGGCTTAATGGAATACTCCTGCCCCCTCTGGGCTTCTATTCATGCACACCCTCACTGGGTTTCTATTCTTGTGCGCCCCCAGGGCTATTCACCTATGCACCTTCAGGGGCACTCCCTTGCTTCTCCTGTGGCTGCTGCCCACCCTGGGCCTTTTCCCTGTGGTCTGTGTACAATCACCCTCCCTGGGGCTTTTCCCACACAGCACTGCCCCACTGGGCCTTGCTCACACGATTCCTGCCTGCACTGGGGCCTGTGTGCACCCTCTCTGGGGATTCTCTCAATTGGGGCTCAGGTGGCCGTAGCCGTGCCTGGCCCCCAATGCACTGTGGCCCTTCTCAGGGCTAGGGTCAGTGCACCCCCACTTTGGGCCTACAACCCCCACCGAGGCTCAGGTGGCCATAGCTGTGCCTGGCCCCCAAACCCACCTTCTCAGATCGCTCACCCACACTGGGGCTCCTCAGCCCGCATGACACTGCCGCATGACACCCCCTCCAAAACACGGCACCCTCGCCAGAGCCAGGAACCCCACACTACTGGGGAGCTCCCATGAGGCCTCCTCCAACCCCTACAGCCTCACCCAGTCCTCCGGTATAACAACAAACAAAACCATCAGCCAATCGGCCCCAACTCAAACTCAAGCCTCCTGGCTAAAACGTAAACCCTAAGCCCTCTGACTAATCCTCCTTTCCATTCCTGCCAGGGGCTCCTCCACCTGGCATTCTCACCCATAAGCTGCTCAGGCCATCAGGCTCCTCAACTCAGCCTGCTCCCGCAGAGCTCCATCTTCCATGACTGCCAGAGGGGAACTGCCTGCTTGGCCTCAGTTTAGGCTGTTTATATAAGCCAGGCCCTGCCCCCTTCCAGTCAGCTGACTGACTGCGGTTGCCCCGGCAACCAGCACCTGTCCTTCCCTCTAGGAGCAGGCACTTCAGTGCAATGCGACACACCTCCCCCCTTAAGTTTATAACCCCCTGGGAGCAGGGCACAGGAGTGTCCTGCGACAATGACTATATGTGTGTGTGTTGTTGTGGTGGCAAGGTACCCCCACAGACTCCTGAAGGGGAGAGGATAAGCTCCGTAGGCCCAAACCCCAGAAACAGCCCCCCCATGGGGAAAACTTACCTCCTGCCAGGCAGCCAGGGCAAGAGCAGGAACCTCAGCCAAGGCAGGAGAAGGAACTGCGGCTACGTGAGCTGGTGTTCTGCCAGCTGTTTAATCAGCTGTTTCCCAGGTGGGGAACAGCTGGACCAATTGCAGTGGCCGTGCCAGCCACTGCAGGAATATATAAAAGCCACACCAGAGAGGGCGTGCTGGTGGGCTGCACGCCAGACGTGCTGAGGCTCCTGCATGGAAGAGGAAAAGCACAGCTGGTGCAGCACCAGTAGGCAGAACAGCGGAAGCTTTTGACCCCCTGTAGAAGGCAAAGCAGGGGAAGCATTTGAGCCCCCTGTAGAAAGCAGAGCAGGGAAAGCATTCAAGCCCCCTGTAGGAGGTAGAGCAGGGAAGGCCCCCAGTAGGAGGCAGGTCCACATGCCTCTCCTCCTCAGGAGTCTATTTCTTTTGAAAAAAACAAAAGGAGAAAATAAGAGAGGGAGAAGAGGGATGAGAACAAGGCCTCCTACTCAGAGGCACTGCAGTGGGCATGACATTACGCCTAGATAACCTGACAGCCTCGAGGGAAGGAAGGCTACACGTCAAGGCAGGAGGGACAAATATCAACCGATACCACTCAGGCATGGGATTCCCCTTGAGGCAAGCTGTGGTCAAGCCAGCAAGATGGAACCACCATTGTGCTGACGCCCATCCAGTTGGCAAGTGGACAGGGTATAGGGGAGGCGGAGCCCCATGGAACATTGCACCTAAATCGTGAGTACTGCCATTTCCTGGGGAAGCCCTGCTAGGAAGAAAATCTCCATTGAACCCTTTCTCTTTGTAAAAAGAGCATCAAGTTGTGGCAGGTGAGTTGAGTGCCTTGATGCATTTATTAGACATGTTTGTGTTAGGCATATATCTTTGAATGCTGGATGTAAAAGGGGGCTACGCACCCAGCAGCCAGGGCAACACGTAAGGCCCCCTTTATCACAGTTGTGAATCTAAAATGTTCTTTTTCCTGTCTGAAGTACTTGGTAATAGTAGCTGTGCTCTTATTAGGGTTTACAGATGAAGGAAGAATAGGAACTATTATTCTAATTCTTTGCATTACAAACTTGTGCCTTTATATTAATTGTCTGCAAAACAGTGGCAAAATGTGAGCATGCTTCCCATTAAAAGTTAGACTTCTTCTTTCATATAGTGATACCCATAGATAAGTCAATGAATGTCCACAGTCTAGCTTGGTTAAGGCCTGCTAAGTTCTGTAGTCAACTACATGAAACCAGTATAGCTAGTATCATGTTTGGCCAGCTTCAGCTCCCCAGTATGACAGGGCAGGTTCCTATTTGAAGACAAGCTTTAGCTCAAGTCTAGAGGAAGGCTTAAACCTGTACTTATGTATCCCTATAAAATTACTGTAAGCACTCTTCCACCATACACAACTTGGCTAAAATGGTCAGAATTAATTCTTTTGGTGATTCTATTGCTTATCCATGTTGTTTGCATTTGTGTCCTCATCATTTGTGACCTGTCAGTCACAACGTTACAAAGGTTACAAAGGTATTTGTAAGCATTGTTTAAAAGGTGGAGAGCTGCAAGCAGTGGGACTTCAGGTTTGTAAATGAGAGATGAAAAGTTTCTAGTTACCTCAATGCAACTGCTCTGTTTGGCAGCACCTGCACTGCCGGGGGCAGCATAAGCAGTGCCTTGATGCATTTATTAGACATGTTTGTGTTAGGCATATATCTTTGGATGCTGGATGTAAAAGGTTATTCTGAATCATGTTAATGTGAATATCTAAAACAATTTATAAATACAGACTGACAAATAGGCTTGTTGGCAGTGCTGCCTCTGGGGAAAGAAAAATACTGGGTTATAGAAGAAATTTTTCACACCAGAAGTAATTTGAAACCAAAAAAACCCCCTAAAACTATCTGAGAGACATAGAAAAGTACCTCCAAAAGAAACTGAAAACTTCCTAGTGCTAAATCATGTAAAATAATACAATTATAAGTATGAAGAAATGGTACATAATGGATCATTTTAAAAAAACCAAAAAGCCTGTGGCAAAACACATCCACCTTCCTGTACACTCCATCGCTGACCTCAGGATTGCTGTTCTCAAACCAAAAAAAATCAAAGCCAGTTTGAATGGGAAATTGGAGAATAAGAAATCATCCACAAATTGGACTGTGTTAAGTATGGTTTAAACAGGGACTATAGGTTTTTATCTCATGATGTGCAATAGTTTTGTGACCCCCTTTTCTTTCTGTGTTTTTACTGCTTCTTTGGCTTTTCTCACAAAGAACAGCCCCCCCTCCTCACTCTCCATCCTCCTTTTTTCTCTTTCCCTGCCCCCATCCCCTCCCTTGTCTAATTGTATTGTATTTGTATTTTGATTTCTAATTAGAAATGTAACTCTAATTATAATTTGCATTCTAATTTCTCTTTCATTCTTATATTCTGCTTTCTGCCATCCTTTCACAGATTCTGATGAATCTGGGTTCATGAAAGCCTCTGCTCTTTTTCTATATAGATATCTTATTTAGGTAGTCTATAAAGGCATATACCTACCATCTGACTGACTTCAGACTAACATGACAAACTATCTCCCTCTGACTTCAAAAAGTATTTCATTTTCTGTATATGTATCATGTCAAATACAGTCATTGAACCACCACTTGATAGTCCACTTTAACATTCAATCATCTTTTACCCAGAATCCCACACCAGGATAGAGTACAGAATGTGTAAAATATTGAAGATAACTGATAGCTGATTAACACTTAAGGGACAATGACAGTTTAAAAATGAAAAACGTTGATTACAATTTAGCCAGCATTTAATGGTCCCATATTTTGGCCATAAACAGAGAGAGTGGAGAAATCCTTCCTGCACGAGAAAATCCCCATTAGTATAAATCTAGGATAGTAAGTTGGACCAGGCCAACTGTGTCCTCTCCCATGTCCCAATCCAGTATAGGCAGAAGTTGGCAAAGCAGAGCATAACTGTTCCAATTCCTCCACTGATACAAAGCTTCATAGGAACCAAGCTCCAATAACAAGCAGAACTTGACAGACAGAACAATTAGGCCCTCCATTTTAAAACACACATATAAATTGATATATAGATACATAGATATCCTTCATTGTGTTAATATATAATCATTAATTTCTTAGGAATACAAGCATTATAATAATCTAATTTTCTACTAAAGCAAGCCCCTCAAGTATGATAGATGGAGGAACACCTATTACATGAATCCTAATGGAGAATAGGCATGAGATAGTCACTGAGCTGTTCTGCCCTGTCCAAACTACGTTCTGCATCTGGGTGCATAAAGAAGCAGGCCTTTAGGTGCTTAGGATCTTTAACAGCAAAAGTAAGGTATCTAAATGTTTTTAGGATTAGGCAGGGGGCTTTGAATATTGACATTTTGGGAGTAGGAGTGTAAATTATACTGAAGACCCATCTCCACTTTCTCTTCCAGTACTCTGCCCAGTTCCAGGCTAGTTCCTCCATTCTCTGTGAACCCTTTCCTCATGCAGTAAGTCATAATTTTCTGTCCTAGTGCCTCTTTCCCAATCACACTAAGTATGGCACTCTACACTGAAAAATTCATAACCCTTCTCTGCTCTAAAAAAATCTCAACTGAAACTCTGCTAAATATTTAACCCTGCTAAATATTGCTTAACTGCTGATATTATTGTTACATGATTCCTTTCAAAATAAAATACAAAATGTTTAAAAGATGTGTCACTTGATGAACATACTATCTTAGGATATTGCCATGCTTTACACTTCACATGTAGTAACTCTAAGAAATGTAGGCAGTATGGAAGTTAGCATGTGCTATGAGCAGTTGCATGCTAAGGGTTAATGGCCTCTTTAACGTGCACAGCTCTGACTTGCCACTAGAGGAGGCAAGCAGGGATGTGGTTAGGAGCTGCCAAGTCTACCCTGTTCTCCAGTAGTTCCTTGCTCACTTGCCCTCATGACAGCTCCCTGGAAGATCCCCAGTAGCTCCCCACACACCTGCCCCAGATCTCCATGCAGTGAGTGCCCAGCCCTCCCCAGGTGTCTGTCAGTCTAGAGTTTTGGATGATACACTTTCCAAGATGAAGGGGCTGGGAAACATGAATCCTGGGATACTGGAGGACTGCAAATTGCTGGTATCACCCCTGTGGAGCAGACTAACGTTACTGAAACACAAGCTATGTAATACCAGCTGGAGATAACCCTTGTTTGAAAATGCACAATTTTGAGACATTCAGAGGGCATTAAACTCATCCTTTCCTGACTTAATGCCTTGATGTTTCTGCCTTAAGAACATTTGATATGTAGGGAAGGTGACATCTAACAACACCCTTAGAATAAAGCAATATTACTTCCCAAGTGTCCAAAAATGATGTTATCCCACTTAGCCATATATGGCTGTTTATACATGTGGTCTGGGAGAGGGGACCACTTTAATTAGGGCAGCTCTGAGAACCTGATACATGTGATATATATGACTGTTTGAGAGCTGCAATAATTAAAACTTCCAGAGCATCACATTAATCAATGACCCTATGCTGAAAAATGGTGGTGGGGGCGCTCTAACTAAAGCTTATTGAACAAGCATGAGGAGTTTGACACAAGTGATTCTGGAGTCTGCTGGAGTGAAGTAGTAACCATGCTCCAGCAGACTCGGTTAATCAACACATCGGAGCAGCCTCGCTACATGAGTGCAGGTGCCTTCTGAGATTACTTAACAATCACAACATTTAAAAGAATTATCTTTATTTTTTAAGAGTAGAGTCATGCTTTCAAGGTGATTGCAGTATTTTATTCTTGAAACCATAAGAACTAGAAATTAGACTTTTGATTAAGCTGAAATGTGAGATCTTTTTGTGAAAAGGTCTTGAAGAAATTGGCACAAATACAAGACTAGTGATAAAAATTTAAGAGCTGGCATTAATGATAAAGCACAGGAACTCTTCTTTAATTAGTAATCCCAAGAAAAATCCAAAAAGAACTTAGGTCCCACAAAGTTTGGGTGATCATGCATCCTGGTTTGTCTGGGACAGTCCCAGATTCTGTAGGCCACTCTCATCCAGTTGGTCAAAAGTCCAAAGCTGGAGTCCAGAGAGGAGGCAGAGAGACATGGTGTACCAGGCATGTGGGTGGGAAGGCACTGCTGTCACTGTAGGAGCAAGGAATGTAGGGAACTGAGATATGACATCATACATAGGGTCACTATACATACACCTCACTCCCACACACCAGAAGTGGTGCCTGCCCACCAACCTGCCTGGTGCACCATGCCACTCTGCCTCACCACCAGACTCCAGCCTGGGTCTTTTGACCTACTGGCTGGGACTGGCCTATAGAATCCAGGACTGTCCTGGCCAAATTGAGATGTATGCTTACCCTACATAAGACCCACCCCTGGCAGGGGCAGTCATGGCCCCAAGTTAGGTGCCTACATTCCACAAACAGAAGAGGGTCAGGTGTTTGAGAATGATATCTAAACCCCAGAACCCTCTTGTGAACATAAGCATCTACAGTTTTTCTTTTAAAAAATGGGCAGTGTTTATTCTTCTTGTGGGGGGGGAGAGGAGTTGGAGTGAAGGAGTCGTGCATCCTGGGTGTATTTCTATCACTGTCTTCTTCCTTTTTAATAAAACCCTAATGATTAAAGCTGACTTGCCCAGGATGTAGAAATCTAAGTGCAGCAGCTCCCTCTATTAAGCAGATCCAAACTGACATTAGCCATATCCTTGAAGAGAGGTCTAACCATCTGCAGTATAGAAGAGCTTGGTTTATACAAAAAGATAAAACATTCTTTGGAGGAAGACCTGGATTCCAAATCTTTCCTTCCTCAAGAAGAGTCCTAACTACTACATTCAATCCTAAATTCCTTCTGTGACCTACTGCATCTTTTATTAATTTATGAATACTTTAAAAGCTTGGGAATAGTTGGTGGGATTTGGATCCCTCGAAGGAGATATATATTAATAGTTGCTTAGTTAGGAAAAACACAATGCATAGTAAAGGAAAACCTAAGAGAAGTGAAAAGTCTTTATATCCTTCTCAGTTTTCCAAAAGTTGTGTATTATTGCAAATAATAAGCATACTTGGTGGAACAAAAAATAAAGCTACTTAAAAGACTGCATAGTGGTTCATTAAATTATTCATTTAATCATTATTGATCTCAGATGAATTAGCAAATGGTGTGCTCTAGCTGAGCACAAAGTTATTCATCTTTGATTTTAATCTTTGAGGAAGCCGAGTTACATGATATTAATGAAAAACACAAACAGAACACAACAGACAATTTTCTCACAGATTTTTAACAACATAAATTACAAACTTGGTTATGTTCAGATTAGCTCAATAGTAGGCTTTTAAATTGCAGCATTTGTGCCACAGCCTCATTTAGGGACTGCTGTAAAAACCCGGTTGCAAGAGGAAGTCTGAGAAAGAAGGATGTCCTTGTGATTATGACTATAGAAGGCCTCTGCAGAGATGGAGTCAGTTCCTGCTGTAGACCACATATTGTGTGCAAATATCATGGGATCCCTCAGTTCCTTAGCAGAGAAGACTTAATAGGACTTCTTCCACTAGCACAGCAGTGTGATGACAAATTGAGTAATAACTGTAAATTATCTAGGCCTACTTCTAATGGAACTGAGACACTAGCAATGGGGCTTTGTCCCCACCTCGCCGACCTGCACCAGCCTTCTGACAGCTTCAGCTCAGAGCTGTGTGCATCACTTTTCACTGCATCAGGAACTGGGGGCAGAGGGTGGGAGAACGAAGTCTCCTTGAGATGTGGACCTGTCTCTGCCTCCCTCCAAGGCCCGAGCCAGTGAGCTGGATGGGGGAAGTCCATATGACAGGGAGGATTCCATTCTTCTGCCCACATCCCTCCCCACCTGGCTGTACAGGGAGGAGACAGAGCATTTTCTGTTTTCTCTTTGTGAAGCCCAAGGTCAGTCCTGGGCCAGTATTTACCCAGAACATATGAGCACTGGGCAAGACTACCAGGCTGCCCAGTGAGGGACCCCTGGGATGGCAGTGGAAAGCAAACTAACTTCAGTTGTGATGGGATCTGATACAGATGTTCAATAAAGCATTCTAACCTAAAGTGCTTTAGTCTGATACCACATCCATCCAGGTCTAACTTACAGAGAGATCTGCCATTTTTAAAGATGTGCCATGCATGTCTGTTTGGTTACCCCTGTAGAGCTCTTTCTCAGCACTTATCACACGCTAGGTGTAATAGCTGTACCTAGCCCCAATTCCAAGATTATACTACCAACCACTTCCATCTCAAAGAACAGTTGAGTCACCCCAATCCTGAGGGGTTAACTTCACTAGCTGCTTTCCTGTATGTTTAAACTTCCCCATGCACATAAAGTTCTGCTTCTACTTATGCCTGTACCTATGCAATCTGAACACCTCATTGTGTAGCTCATGCCAAAACTCAACTCAGATCTAGAAATTAGGAGAAATACTTAAGGGTATTTCTCAATAAATGGGATAGAGGCAGAGCTGGCCTATATCTCAGATACTGCCTATATTTAGGTACTGCATATACTTAGGTACCTACGACCTATCATTAGGTACTACAAGGGGCCATATCTAGTAGGTGCATTTAGAGCATTCCTTAAAAGCATCTACAAAAACTAAGCACTTCACATAATATAACATTGTCAGGTACATCCTAAAAAAAGAAAAGAAGGCAGAAAGGTCTGTATTCTATTCTGATTTTATGATGTACTGTCCTAATGCACTGTACCATGGGGATCTTCTTTAAAAATCAGACACCTAAACATTGGGTATTGCAGTTTAAAGCTGTGAGAGCCAGACAGGTACTGTTGACTACAAAGGACCAACTCACAGGATCATCATAAACTTCTAGTTTATTGGACGGATGCAAAAGTCAGACTGTAAACCTTGGTGCTGATCCCTTCAAACACACACGCACACACACACTCACAGTAGCTAGCTATGAACACTAAGCACCGGTGTCGATATACCTATCCCCAAGCACTGAAGTCCACCTTCGATGGCCAGTCGAGGCTTCTTTCAGTGCAATGTTGCTTCAGAAGTGGGTTGCCAGCTGGTCCTTCTGGCTGGACAGGCAGGGTGCTGGTCAGGTCAAAGAGGGCGCCATTGGGGGTCATTCTTTGCTACCTTTTATCCCTCTCTGGCAGACTTTGGTGATTCCCCAATTCTCGGGCTTACCCAATTCAGGGGTCATTGACCTCAAGGTACGTCACTCTTGGTAGCTGCTAAATGGCAGCTGTCAGCCCCAGGGGTCACATCCGTGGGTATGTGCAGTTTCCAGAGTCCGTTGATGAATTTTGATTGATTCACCGCCATGATGAATAGAGCTGTGGAAGTGGTTGATCATGGGGTATTTTAGCCCCAAGGGTCTGTTTCCAGTGTTGATTAGTTCAAACCAGGTCTTCTATACCTTTAACAGTAAAGTTTCAGGGAGTTCCTGGCTCTGTATTGATTCTTTCCTTCTACTTAGTCTGTGGTATGTAGGTGTTAATTGCCCCTCCCTAACTTACTTATCCAGACTAGGTACTGTGTTACACGATCATGATTAATTCAGGGACCCGCTCCATACAGAGATTCCTGCCCTTGCTAACATTGTTACATGATACAACTTACCTTTAAACTTAAAGTACATTTATAAAAACATCTACAAGCTCTGTTTTCACTACAAGTACACCTTATATAAAAATAATAATAATAAAAGAAAAGAACAAGAGAGAGGAAGGAAGAAAAGGTAGAAAAGAGAAAGCATCCTCAAAAGGAGGCAACTACTGCAAAAGGGGCTTTTGCCATATGGAGGAGCGGCACATTTGAGGGTGGGGCAGGCAAAAAGGTTTCTTGCCACAGTACCTCAGACAGAATGTGTCTACAAGATTTCTACAGCTTGACCATCCACACAAAAGGTGCTTAGTTTGTTCCATGCACTAACTCTCCCCCATCTTGGTTGGCCTGCTTAGAGAGGTGGTAGGTGGGAAGCCCTTGTTTTGTAGCTGCCTGGTAGGATGGAAGCAGCTTCCATCAACGCTGGGGCCTTCAGATAATGCCATACACAAGAAGCTGGAATCAGCTGTACTTGTGTAACAACAGTAAACCTTCTTAGTCAAAATTTTCTGTCTGTCCCAGCACTCATACCATTGAGCATTTGGTTGCTAACTTCATTTCCACGGGTTGCTACATTTCAGCTGTACTTGAAAAGTGCATTGAGATGGTAGTGCTGCAAAAAAGTAAAATATTAATATTATGATGCTCATTACAAGTAATCTTATAAAAATTACTGCCAATAACCCATTTAAAGCAAAGCCCATAAATAATCTTTTTAATAGGAAAAAGGTCTAAATCAATTGATTCCCCCCCCCCTTAGAACTGATTATGCAGACAATTTATAGACAAACTAATTTAAATTTACTAGAGTATCCAGATTATGGGTTGAGGAGATTAGCAGGTTGTGAATCTCATGGGGTACATTCATTTTTCAATTTACAGGAGGTTTGGATGGACTTTGATTGCAGTACTGACACAAGACATTCAGATGATGTATGAAAACAGTGAACACCTACATTTTGCCTCATGTGAATATGAAAGGACCTCATTTTTTAATACAGAAATAATAATAGCTTGGTTCAAGTAAACAATTAAAAATCTCTCAAGTGAAAGCTATTTTCCAATGAATTACTTTTAGTGAAAATACAGTTTACCCCATAATTTATTGTTTTTGAACACTAACATCAAGTCATATTCGTCCTGAACTGAAGTGTCAGTAAATCATTATGCCAAGCAGTACATAATTTTTGCCTTGCTCTTATTGTATAGTTTGCATGCACTATAATGAACTGCATAATATTGTATGGATGACTGGTTTTTAACCTCTTCCCACAGCAAAATGGTGTCATGGGAAATGCTATACAATTCGGTACAGATTTATTTCTTATCATTAGAACAGCAACACAGGAAATGGTGGGAGGAAGAAAATAGGAGAGCTGGGAATGTACTTGGTCCTCAGTCTAACACCATAGTTGTGTACAAGTCCTGCTGGGTTCACTGGCAGTTGTGCATCTAATAGGTACCGATTACAGCAACATTCGAAAGTTTCAGGCCTTAGCTTTTAGTGCAGTCTATCACAGGCTATGCTTAAATCAGAAATCCTCTTGTGCAGGTGACAAGGGATGGTGCATTTATAAGCAAGTGTTGAAATGTTCATACTTTTGTACAGAAGTTCATTACATTTGGGCATCATTTCTTTCTTTCCCAATTGATGAACAGGACTTTGCTACCTCACAAACACTTTGCCTGGATGAATCAGCTTTTGTACCTGATAGAGCCTGTCAGAAGCCAAAAGATTGCCAAATAAGAAACTAGCTGACAAGCTATAAAAATATAAACACTTCTAAATAAATCTTTTTTTTTGTTGTTTTGTGACGAGAAGAAATTTAATCATAAACTTTGTTCACCATACTACTCCTCACCATACTGAATGTAATATGCCAGAATATCATATGTCTTTTTCAGCAATCCAGTGCTGAACAAGACTGGCAGTAACATGAACAGTCTGCTGGCCTTAACTGCAATTCACAGATGCACTTAGACAGACTAGGAAGCAAGCAAAACTGTTCTTCACAAAGGGGAGGACTTTGGAAGATTATGAAGCATGATTGGAAAATAAATGTGAGCAAAACTCAGGGCAGCCTTATCAGTTAGTAGAAAAGCTGGCAAGTCCACAAGGATAAATTCAATTTGGAAAATGTCTGTGCTGTAAATGCATAATATTGTTTTCAAGACTCAAAATAAATGTCAGAGTTGACACAGTCACTCCGTATCTTTCTATCTGCTGCTGCGGTTACAATTTTTGAGGAGGCTGGATATTGAAATGTCAAGGGGAAATTAAGGTAAGAAGTGGACACCCTCGATTTTGTTCAACAATTACTGTGCTTTTTTTTGCTCTAAGTTTCCTATAACAAACATTTAGTTAGGATTTATAGACTTTTCTTTTCATATGGGCTCCAAAAAGTTCTCTGAACAAGTCCAGAGAAATGCCAGAATCTCTGAAATTCAGATGCTGAGGAACACTAATTACTGTCTCCATTCCTGATGAAAGGAAGCATTTCGATTATGTGTGGGAACAAGAAGATTGATTTACCTTTACTCAGAGAAGCCATTATTCCTGCCGCTATGTTAGCAAATATTTTTAAGTTTCTTTGGTAGCAGCCAAACTGGGCTGACACCTCCGAGTACCAAAGGCAGAATAAGCTATTGGCTGCTTCTAAAGGGCTAGAATAGACTGATGCTCTAGCATGCTGCTTCCAGAATGGCTCCCTGCTGCTCCTTTATGAAGGCACAGAAAGAAAAGCTGGAAGGGTGCTAGTACTTTCTGCCACTGAAGCCAACTGAATGAAGGAAGTTGCTTACACACTTTCACAAAACAGGCACCCTGCTATAGCAAGAAAGTTTTGGGCTGTTTGCCTATAAGTCCATGGGGAACAAAAGCTAAGCACTAGGGATAAAGACCTGTTGTTTCAGAATCTGCCCTGACTTGAGAATGGAGAGCTTTCCTTCTCTATTGCACCACCTTGTTACCTCAGCAGGTCTTCAGGTCAAATTTCTTCCACCTTACATGCCATGCTTAGAGATGCTACTATGAAGATTACGTTTCTCTCACAGGTCAGTTGAAAGGGGCCTATGGTATCAGGCTGAATAGCATTTCTTGCTATGGAGCTCCTGCAGGAGTCTTGTGTGTTTGTTTGATGAGAGCCTGTGCAGACCTGAGAAGCGCAGGCTATTAGGGCAGAACCCCATTTCATTGCTAAGATGTGTAGGTTATACATGCAGTTTACAGGCTTCTTACCCCATGACATCTTAGTTCGCTTCATGTAACAGCTTGAATCACAAACACATGGCTAAATGCCATAGGTAGCTACAGTTTCATTCCACACATGTTTGTTCTTGCTATGAATGCTTGGAAGAGATTTAGTGCTGTGTCAGAGACACTAAGTTGATTTCTTCTCCACTATAGTCTTATCAAAATGATTTTGGATAACTTGGTGAATTTTCCTAGTGCAGTGGTTGTCAGCCAGGGGCACGCGTACTTCCGGGGTACTTTAAAAAGTCATAGTGGGTATTCAGAATGAACGATAAAAAATTAGAGCTGCACCGATATAAGGAAAATTGACTGTATGGACAATAGGCTTTTTTTGGCTGATTTGTGGCCAATAAATATCGCATGCGTGTGCACAGCTGCAGCAGAGCACACGGGTGGCCAGGAGCACAGCCAAGCAGCATGAAGAACCACCAGGTCTGGCTGGTAAGTCTGTTGTGAGGGAAGAAGCATGGGGGGAGGGGCAGATCAAGGCCCCAGAGGTAGGGTAGGAACTGGATGCTGGGTGGGGGGGCAAGTGCCCCCTGACTCAGAAGGCACCAATTGCCCATAGCCTGGGCTTTACTCCCTACTTCAGGGCTGTTTACATGTTTTACGTGAAATAGTCACTTGATGTAATACATAAACATGCCTTGTAGTAGGAGCTCCACTATCCATGTCAGTTTTACAACTGCATCACAATATAAGGCTGGAAGGACCAGCTCGAGAATTGTAGATATTGTATTAAATCACTGCATATCACTCCTTTCTAAACCTCCATCACATCTTTAGATCAAGGAGGACTTTGTTTTGAATACTTCAATGGGAAGAACCTTCCAGAATCTTGCAATCCTCCTAGTTAGAAACCTTCTAAATCTCTGGCTAAATATATTCACAACCAATTTATACCCATCAGTTTTTGTGCAAACCTTCCCCTTTATTTTAAATATTTCTCCTTCCTTGTATGTACCTTTCTGATATATTTACAGAGAGTAGTTATGTCCCCACATGGCCTTCATTTGGTTAGCTAAACAAACCCAGATTTTCTACTCTCCTTTCATAAGTTTCATTCTCCTATCAACCTAGTAACTATTTTTTTCAGCCAATGACCTCCCCGCAAAAAGCAAAATGTCTTGTGTTAGATTTTAGATACATGAGCTTGTACTAACCATGAACTTGCAGATTCACAATCCATCTTTTTCTCTCTTTTGTCAAGTAATCCACATACACCACATGCACCATCTTTCAAAATGGGTGGACAGCATCCCCTCATCTAACCTGAATCTATAGCAGGGGGGAGATGGGAAATGTAAATTTGAATCAGGCAAGTTAAATATGAATGTTCCAACAGTGACTTGACGTAATGGGGCCTCACTACCTCTTACTTTCATGATGTTTTCAAACAAAACAATTACCCAAATCGATTTTTGAAAGAAAGGCGTAAGTACCTATCTTTAAGAGAGCAGACTGTGAATTCCAACCAGAGGAAAGTGTGCTGTAGGAAGTGTACTAAGAACTTGGCATTAAGTAGAAGGATCATTGCACAAATGCCAGTGTCCTTACCAATGGTAACACCGCTAGTATGGAAGCACTGATTATTCAACATCAGCTGTGGTGGACTAGGCATTGTGTGTACACGTCTGATGAACAAGGACACACAGGGGCCAGGGAAAATGTTTCAAGGACATCCTCAAGGTGGACATTTAGAAGGGTGGCATTGATATCACAAACTGGGAAAAACTAGCCTGGGTCCAGGGTTACATGATGATGCCCTGTGAGAGATGGTACATCTTACTTTTAGGAAAATCATCTCACTCAGAAGGCAGAAAAAGAATAGAAATGGAAGGAAAGGAAACAAGACTGAGAAACCTGCAATTGAACCCTCCCTTTACTGCCTGTGGTGTCTACCAGAAAGTCTGCAGCTTTAGGATAAGCCTTCTTGGCCATCAGTGGACACATCTGTCCCTTTACTCATGGGACTGTTCAGCCCACACAGTAAGGGGTTGCCAATGCTAAGTGCCCTGTGCCTCCATACTGGGAACCATAAACTCCTGTGTCTCTAAACTGGGACCTGTGCCAGTCCCATGCCAACCTGTGTACTTTATGTAGAGGTACAGGTCAGCGCAGGTCCCATCCAGGAGACGCAGGGCAGCGTGGAACCAGGGAATTCCAGGCATTTCTGCATGAAGCACAGGTTGGCACAGAACCTGTCCACCTGCGAGTCCCAGCATAGAGGCACAGGGCACCATGAATTCCCCAGGTTCCCCAGGCACTCTGGTGCCACCCATGCTTCTTTGTGAGGCACGGGCAGTGCAGGGTCTAGTGCATGCCCAAGCAAGGATGGTCAAGGCAGTGAGGGAATGCATGAAGTCCCTGGGGAAGAGGAACCATTTCAGGCTCATGGCTGATGCAAGACAATGGGCAATGTGTGTTTCACCCAAAAAAGTGGATCATCTGCGGTGGGACATGTCCTGCTATGGCTAATATATATCATTTGGTGACATTTGTTTTTTACCCTAAGGCTCTTATTTTGAATTTGCTCCATAGCAAGTATGGAGAATCTTTTTTTCCTTTTTGCTCTTTTGTGTTTTTTTAATCTTTTCAGGCTATTGTCTTGTTATCTCCTTCCTCATAGTGTTAAATACTAAGAAGCCAAGAATTTGATCAAGTTAGCTGTGAGTACCAAATAGCCAGTTTGCTCTTAACTAAATATAAACTAGGGCATGTCACCCTGATATATTGTAAACAAATTTGGACAATCACATCTCTTCTAATAGCTGCAATAAAATATAAACAGCATTCAGTGTTCCCTATCTAAGTATCAGAGACTGTATGACAAGAAACATTAAAAGGAGATTCATTTAATATCACAGATGCATAAATGTTTTGAGAAATACTGTATATGGATTTTTCAACTTGGAAATAGCTCTCTGTTTGGACATCCAAATCTTATAGACAAAAATGCCAGAAAGAATTATTTTTCTGATGATGCTTCACAATCTGATTGGCAACGGTAACTGAAAGTTGTATGTAAGATTTTTTATGCTATGCTGTTAAGTAACTTTTCCATTCTTCAAAGGGAAAGCCCAATTTCAGTGGGTGCCACTAAAAATCAGCATTTGCTGTGCTGCAGTATTTTGTCCATTCTGTCTCTCTCATACTAAGAACAGCAATCACACACACAAACACAGGAAAGCTAAAATAACAGAGCTCCATAGGGGCTTGATTCCAAGAGCATCAGCAATTCCCATTAAATGCAACAGGAATCATTGTCACTCAGAATCAGACCCTCAGTGCTGATTATGGGACAAATCTTCAACTAGAGCAAATTGACATATTTCAGGAGAAGTCAACAGTTATGCCTGTCTATACTGCCTGAGGATCCAACTCCAGTTTTTAGTGGTGATTTCTTTAGTTGTGATCATTTTCAGTTTAAACTGAAACTAGCCTTCGGACAGGCTAGATTGCTTATTGTTCATATTGCCAAGTGACATCTTTTGCCTTTTCTTATTAGAAACAGAAATTATTTATACAACTTTTTTAGCTTCTTGCCTTTATTTTTAGATGTCTTAAATGAGCCAAAAAGGAACAAAAGACTGTAGAAGATGAAAACGAACCTACACATGATTCTATTTTAACTCTGATTTTTTTTACTTCCTCCAACTTTCACTGTATAAGCATGCAGTGCACATAACAAAATATCAGGCAGGGCAAGCATGATAGAAGCTATTGCCACCATAACCTGAAATTGAAAATGTGACATAAACAAAACTACAGAAAATGAGCAACCAAAGAAAGCTTATCCGATTGGTTCTGTCAAAGTCAAGCCAAGATACCCAAGATACACAAGTAGCCCATGATATGCAAATTGGACAACAACAACCACAGGTATATTTCCCTTTTTTATTACTGAGACAGAAGTGAGTACTCTGTGGGCATATATATGCATGTATGCTCTGTGCTGTGTGGGCACATCTATACATGTATGGGTGAATTGCTCCAGAGTTTATTGCTGTGGGCATGTTATTGTTTGCATGTGCTCCCAGGACTGCAGCATTCTGGGCTGGGTTGCTGCAGCCCAGGCTGCCAGCCCAAGGCTGCTCCACCAGGCTCAACATGTTACAGAGGAGCTGGCTGGAGCATGAGGGTGCTTCAGTGCGAGGCTAGCCTCAGTCAGCCCCCACACTGAAGCACCCTTGTGCCCCACCCAGTGAAGGCAGCATCTACATCTACATACATGAAGTATATTATTTACAAGTACTATCCTGATGCAGAGTGTGCCAGGGCACTGGTAGTGCCTGCCACTTTGAGGACTGGGCCAGGAAGGGGCAGGTGCCTGATTAGGGTGGCCATTATAATGCCCACTCCCTGAGCTGAGGGCAGTTTATGATTAGACAGCGGAGAAAATAATACTTCTCTGCTGAGCTCTGCCAGGAACAGCTTGGGGGTAAGTGTGAAGCTATGGGGATGGCTTGGAGGCCTCATTAATTCTGGGCATGACTTAAAATTGCACCCTGCCAGGGCAGGAAGGGCTAGTGGGGCTGCTGGTGGCACAGCAAGTCCCCATGTAAATGCTAAGAGTGAGTACCTTCCCAGTGTAAGATGCATTGTGGTACCTTAACCTCATCCCCCACCTTCAGGTAGGTTATTTAATGCAGGAAAGGCCA
>NW_017728886.1:19869734-19875811 GCF_001723895.1 Crocodylus porosus
ATGTCTATGAAATCTATGAAATCTATGAAAGGTAAGTAAGCCAGGCACACTTGGTGAAGCACCTAAGCCAGGAATGGGGGACCCCTGAACCCTGTAAACAGGTGTGCAGCTTAGACCTGACCAAGGTACCCGTGCTGGGGACAGGACCCTAAGGAGGAGGTCGAAGGGCCAAGGTGGCCCACCATGAGGGATGCCCACACAGCAAAGAGGTTCAGCCTCCCAACTGGCCTGAGATGGGGTCAGGGCCTAAGGGGGAGCTGAAGGTCCCAGAGGAGGGACCACAACTAATGGGGTAAAGGATACAGCTGAGTTTAGCTGCCTGGAATGCCATCTGTGAGGCTTGGGCCACAGTATAGGGGTGGAACATAGCTATGGATATTCCCCTAAACATTGGGGTTCAAAATGAGCAGCCTCCCACCTGATTAATATCCCAATACTATTACATCAAGGTGTGGCAAGGAAGACTATCATCAAAACCATAGCTGACTTTTATGTCATTCTATGCATTAAGAACTATTCTTACAATCAGATATGTCTGACTTATACCTGAAGGAAGGGATTGAAGATGACTGTTCACACAGAGCCACCCAAAACATAAACTGGAATTAGCTATGGTGATGTCCTCCAATTTAAAAGTGGTTTCTAACATCATTTAGGGATGTCTGTGCCACTGATGGTTGGTAGAAGGGAACGTTCTCTGGCCCTTTGAAAGAGCCGTGGAAAGGAAACAAATTTGGTACTAAAGATGATGTTGACAATATCACCAGTTGACAATATTCTCAATAGCTGCAAGAAAACCAAAGATGGCATAAAACTAAAGTAGCACTTCATGGTACTTACCTTCAAGAGCAAGTAATAGATATGAGAGGAGGGTGGATCTAGAATACCAATCAGTTCTCCATCATTCTCCCCTGCTCTGAACTGCAGCATGCACAGATTTAACTGAAAATCTGGCCCAAAGTAGCAAATTATGGAGTTATTATTCTGTTAAGGGGTTTTGGAGATTTGAAAAACCATTAGGTCAAATCGTGGAGCAGTAATATGTCTCTTTTTGTGGAGACCCCTTACAGTTTCCAGAGCTAGGTGCTTATTTGGTGAAAGTTAAGTATAAAAAGAACATATAAGGGAAAAACATAAAATGACACCAGGAACAAAGGGATTGCAAAATAATTGCATTGCACTTCTATTGCTGTTGCTGCTGTGAAGTGTCTGAACTATATGAATCAAAATCGGAACCATTATACAATGTGAATAGCAGGCATAATTTCAGTCAATAGGACACTGAAATAAGGTCTATGAGATGATTGAACATGGCAATTACAGCAACTCTATAGATGCTGGAAATCAAGATGGAAAAGTTAAGAAAACAGTAAGGCAGAGTTCTCTGAAAGTCAGCAATATCAGTTCTGAGGTTATAAGCTCCTTTTTATTGTTTTGCTTTATCTATTAACACCCCATATGTTTCAGGTTGAAAGAAAGAAAATAAAAGCTAAAATCCAAAAGTGAAACTTAGTCTAATGTGCTGATTTGCTTTTGCCTAAATTCAGATGCAAACCATTTGAAACAACTAAGCATCTGTGGTTTTCCCCAGAACAATAATCAGTCATTTTCACTTGTTACTAGGTCTATGTTTATCTGAAACTCATTTTTCAGGTTCACTCAAATAATCCAGGCTATTTTTTTTTTAAAGAAGACATTAATTTGCCTAAAAGTTAATGGATGTGGCTGAGTGGCATTTGTTTCATGATATTTTTCCTGTCATGAACTTAAACTAATACACATTCAAACTACCCCTGGCTCTAAACTTTAGGGGTGTAGAAAGCAGGCCATGTTTGATTCAGATTCAGATTCAGCCCAGATTTGGGACAGTGATTAGACCTGTTGATTTGGATCACTGTCCCTGATTCTATTTGGCTGAATATGAATCTGATGATTCGATGTTGATTTGGAGAATAATCACAGCTTTAAATGTTTTTTCTATATAACTTGAGGTACCAGCATGGCTCATGAATGCCGCAATGCTGGGGCAGATGGAGTGTCCCACAGGAGTGTGGGGAGCCCCCCCACACGCTTGGCAGTGAACCCAGAAGTAGACTGGAATTACTTCTGGTCCACTTCTGGGTCCACTGGGGAGCGAACTGGGGGGCTCTCCATGCTTCCCTCACTCAGTGATCAGCTGTGGGGGGACCCTGGGTGTCCCCCCAGACTCAGGAGGCACCAGTTGCTGAGCTGGAGGGTGCGGGGGGGAGGGCCCTGAGCACTCCTCATCAGATAGGGAAGCGGACCGGAAGTGCTTTTGGTCCACTTCTGGGTCTGTTGCTGAGCGCACTGGGGAGTCCCCTCTATCTGCCCCACCCTCAGAGTGTTCGCAAACTGCCTGGTACCTTGAGGTATGTAGAAAAAAACATTTAAAGTGCTGTCTATGTCTGAATCTCCAAATCCTTCCGAATCTCTTTGAATCAATTTGGAGGGTTCCAATTCGATTCAGAGGGATTAAAGGGTCTCCTGATTCGATTTGGATTCAGAGATATAGCCACCAAATTTGGCTGAATCTCCACTGAATCGAATCAGGGACTGAAGCTTTGCACCGCCCAACTGAACATCACAGACTTCATACCTCCACTGCATCCCATGATGGATAGTCAATTTCATCCGTGAATTCAATAGACATACAAACACATTACCATGTGGTGATTTAGGGTGTGAATGTGTAGACAAGTGACTACTTATCATAACTGCCCAGGTACAGGTTTTATCTCGTAGTGAATCGTGTGGGGCAAGTGTTTGTATATGGGCAGTTACTGTGGAATAGCTGATATTCTCTGTGTGATTTTCTCACACATCTAAGGGGAGAATCCAAGTCCTTTTTCAGGGCTTAAACCCTCAGTTTTGAATATTTTAAGAGTAACCTTCATATATGCTACTTGGTAGAGGACTTGAAGTTATAGCATTACATGACATATTTTAAATACCCTTTTCAAGCAGTATATCAGTTTTTGTTCATGATTTCTTTCCCATCAGAATCAATACTCAGAGATTCTTGATGTGCCTTTATTTTTAGGCCACTTTATCTTACTTACATTTATTATTCATCCCTCAAAGATCTTTCTTCTTTAACTCCACCAACCTGACCGTAGGTGTACATAAAATAGAATTTACGCATGAACATTTGCCTGAAGAAGACAATTAGAAGTAGGTTTGGACTGTGATCTGTTTATTATTGTCTTAGTTTTAATGTACCTTGAGCTACTAGTGTCCCTGTAATGTCTGTAGCTGCCCCTGGGAGAACCATGGACAGCCATGGTACGCTACAATTCTTTGATAAAATGAAGTGAAAGAACATAGAATTTCATAAGGCTGTTTCTCAGGGACAGTGCTTGTTGAAAGGTGATTATGCTACAGAACTAACTATTTTTGAAGAGCCAAACTTTGCTGCCAGATACAGTAGTATAAATCCTGAAAGCCCTGGATTTATACCCATGTGACAGCAAATTCATCTCTTAAAGTATTAAAGTAGGAATAGTAACATTCACTATAGCTTTCCATTCAAATCATTTTTTACATGAGGTATTCACCACTCAGGCTGAAAATTTCAACCTAGAGACATATTTTCTCCACTGCTTTACTCCCTGCATCCTCATTTACAATTGTTCAATGCAAGTAGAAAACTCTACTGTTTTGATTTGGTAAGTTTTGTGTTTACCTTTTGCAGGCATAAAAGGCTAGGTAGCTCCAGGCAAAGGAGTCTATTAACTAGGTCAATAATGTGTGAAGTGTTTTTTTTTTTAATTTTTCTTCTTTTTGGGGGGGGGGGTGAGGGTACATGGTGGGACAGAGAGGAAAGGGAGGAGGAATTATTTGATGTTTTATTTTCTGTTGAAAGAAGTGTTAACAAGTGTTAACAATTGCGGGCTTTAAACTAGGCTCATCAGGGAAAGAGGGAAGGGGAAGATGAGGGCGGAGGAAGCCTTGGACCACTAAACCAAGTGGCACCAACAAGAACAGCCAAGCCTAGACTAATGACGATCAGAACAAATACCCAGGAAAGCTACAGGGGCCAGGGCAGTACTGAGATTAGGAGGCCAGTGCACACATCTTCAGGAGGCCTCAAATGCCTCTACACAAATGCTCGTAGTATGGGAACAAGCAGGACAAACTTACCCTCCTTCTAGCTGACACCAACCCAGACATAGTGGTACTCACAGAAACATGGTGGGACCCAACACATGACTGGGCAGTGAATATCAAGGGCTATAGGCTGTACAGGAGGGATAGGACAGGGAGGAAAGGTGGGGGTGTGGCGCTCTACATCAAGGATGAATACAAATCCTCATCACATAGCACAAAGTCAGAGGAGGGGCACACGGAAGTGCTCTGGGTTAGAATACAAGGAAGTCGAGGGGAAAGGGACTTAATGGTGGGGGTCTACTACAGACCACCCAACCAAGGGGAAAAGCTAGACTGGGAATTCTTAAGTCAGCTCACAGAGGTAGTTAGGTCAAAGGACATGGTCATCATGGATGACCTGAACTTTCCAGTCATCTTCTGGGAAGAGCAGTCAGCAAGGTCTGACCGCTCACATAGGTTCCTAGCCAAAATACAGGACTTCCATCTAACCCAGGAGATGCACAGCCCCACCAGGGGAGATGCCTTGTTAGACTTGGTGCTGGCCACAGGTGACAACCTGGTGAGGGGGCTGCAGGTGCTCGACCACTTAGGTGACAGTGATCATCTTCTGCTGGAATTCACAATCCAGCGCAGGGTGTCAAAGGCCTGCAGCAAGGCAGCAGCCCTCAACTTCAGGAGAGTGGACTTCAATGAGGTAAGGAGAATAGTTGGAGAGGCACTGAGGTCCCGGAGGGGAGGGGAGTCGGGTGTCCAAGAAGAGTGATCGTTCCTTAAGGAGATGATCCTCCAAGCCCAAAGGGAGGTAATCCCAACACAGATCAAAGGGGACAAGAGGGTGCAAAAGCCGCCATGACTCGCGAAAAGCATACAGGAACGTCTGCTAGCTAAAATGGAGGTGTACATCCAATGGAAGGGAGGGGCCATCACCAGGGAGGACTATACCTCGGTTGCTCAGAGCTGCAGGGGGACGGTCAGGAAGGCCAAGGTGGAGATGGAACTGGAACTAGCTACCCAGCTCAAGGACAAGTACTTTTTTAAATACCTAGGGGGTAAAAAGAAGGTACCGGGTAACGTGGGGCCTCTGCAAGACACGCTAGGAAATCTGGTCATCACACCAAACAATAAAGTTAATCTATTTAACAGCTTCTTTTCCTCCATTTTCTCGAGCAGGGACCCAGTCACCCACCCCCACTGGGATCCCCGCACGCCCCAGGGGAGGTGCACCCAGGCCTAGGGTCAGTGAGGATCTAGTCAGGGAACTTCTGGAGGGACTGGGTGTATTTAAATCAGCTGGTCTGGATGATCTCCACCCCAGAGTGCTGAGGGAATTAGCAGAAGTCATTGTGGGACCCCTGGCACAGCTTAACAAGCACTCGTGGTGCACTGATGTAGTTCCAGAGGACTGGAAAAGGGCCAATGTGGTTCCCATTTTCGAACAAGGGAGGAAAGTAGGACCCAGGAAACTATAGGCCAGTTAGTCTTACCTCGATCCTGGGTAAGCTTTTTGAGAGAATTATCATGACGCATGTCCATGAGGGGCTAGCAGGGAAGATTATGCTTAGGGGCAACCAACACAGGTTCATTAAAGGCAGGTCCTGTCAGATCAACCTGGTGGCCTTCTATGACCAGGTCACAAAATCCTTAGATGTAGGGGTAGCAGTGGAAGTAGTTTTTCTGGACTTTAGGAAGGCCTTTGACACTGTCTCTCACCCCATTCTCATTAAAAAAACTAGGGGACTGTGGCATTGACATCTACACAGTCAAATGGGTCACTAACTAGCTGGAGGGCCGCACCCAGAGAGTGGTTGTGGATGGGTCATTTTCGACCTGGAGGGATGTGAGCAGTGGGGTCCCCCAGGGCTCGGTCCTCAGGCCCGCACTGTTCAACATCTTCATCAGTGACTTGGACGAGGGGGTAAAAAGCACCCTGTTCAAATTTGCAGATAAAA
>NW_017728886.1:19876626-19878535 GCF_001723895.1 Crocodylus porosus
CACCTTGCTGGGGTCGTTTGACCCCAGTACTTTTTCCTGCCATGGCAGGGGGTCAGACTTGATGATCTGCTCAGGTCCCTTATGACCCTACCAACTATGAAATATGAAACAAAAATTGTACACTGCAGATGTATTATTAAAATTGTGTATTGCAATGTTCTATTATATTTTAACAATAAGCTTTTTCTATAAGTGCATCATGCTGAATAACAACTTACAAGTCAAACTTTCTTGATAAGTTCCACTTAGAAGTTACTCTTATTAAAGAGAATTGCTTTTCATTGTCATAACAAATTTGTTTTAGTTGATTTATGGACTTGATTTTGTTTTTTCCTGGTGAAAATTAAAGATTCTTCCACAAGCTGTTTTTTGTAAGCCAGTGTATGATCCACATTGGGCTCTGAAACTTCAAAAAAAAAGGCTGTACAAGTATGTTCCCTTTATCACAGGGAATTTACTATGTACACAGCAAAGGATTGCTGGACTATTCATCTTTGCATAGTCATAAACATATGAGGCTGTAAAGAGGTTTAGTAGAAGGATGTTCCTTATTAGTAGATTAATAGAAACTAAGCCAAGACTCTTTTCCTGAGGATCTTGTAAAATGCCTGGTAGTTAATGAAAGCTCCATGCCATGGGCTTAGTGCTAGACCACTGACACTGATGGAAGCTATGGTATTAACTGTAGTGAGAACAGGATCCCATCTTAAATAAATCCCTATTAGATAAACGGTAGGAGATCTTGGCTCATTCACTGTATCTGACGAGCTAGAGGCTGCACAATTCCTACAGCGAGAGACTGCAGTAGTTTGCATGAGAATGCTGATGGGTTCAAAAAACTAGAGAGGCTGACAAAGAAGGTATGCAGGGTTTTCCAGAGAATTCTGGAATTTACACACAGTGGGAGTGTCTACATGTGCATTTACTGCACAGTAAGTTACCGTGCAGTAAGTGGTTTTTACATCAGTGTCTAACATATATAGCACAGTAATGCCATGTGTGGGCTGATTTGGGACTAGTTTCATAGTTTATTATTATTATTATGTATTGATTATTATTATTATTAATGTTATTTCTAAGCCAATCACATCCATGGAAGACACATATGAATATTATCTTTCTTTAAATCTCTTCTTAAAAGAGCCTCTGTCATGAGGCATGCCAAATGACTAGGATAATGGCAGAATGAGGCCTTGTTCCTTAATTGGCAACCTCAGGGCACAGCTGCATTATAATAATAAGCCATGCTAATACAACAAGCTTCATAGGGGATATACAACACAGAGTTATTGGTTTCCTATATTAAAATATGAACATCAGCTGAACTAGTCATATGCTTAAGGAAAACTATGCCATGTATGCATGTAAAGGTAAATTGTCTAGGTAGTTAATTGCCTGATTCTCTGAATTGCACGTAGGAGCTAGCTGTAGAATGCAAAAACATAAAATGTATGTCTTTGAAAGAAAAGAACATATAATAGAAAAGTCAATGCCAATAAAATGGTACTAGTATTTTGTTAAGGAGAGAATTGCAGGTGTAAAAGAGAGAAAGAGAGAGAAAAAGAAGATACTCTTTAGCTGTAACCAAAGTTGCTGAAAAAGTTCTGATATATTGTGTTATTTTAAAAGTAGCACTTTCAAAGATAGTTTACTGTGCTTTTACGGATTATGATGTCATTAGATATGGCATAATATGAATATTCATAGCAGGCAGAGATAAGGTTATTTGTAGAATCTTATTTACAGCACATCCTAACTTCTGCATGCTTAACTGTGAAAGTTTAAGAACTGCATTGTTCCAGATCTTATTCAGGTCTCTGAGAGAGAGTAGTGCTTAAAGCAAATTCTTTATCAAAATGTAAACTGCCAGATCCACTTACAGCTCCTGGGCTCAGAAACGTGAGCCCAG
>NW_017728886.1:19878965-19893516 GCF_001723895.1 Crocodylus porosus
ACACAATTATCAGACATACCTAGATAAAGATACTGTTATTAGTGCACCATACTAGTATAGTGTGTCATGAGTTTCATAACTGAGCTCCACTGCTGATAAAGGGTCCACTTCTTTAAATGTTATGAATGTACAAGGGTATTCCAGAAATTGATGGCAAAATAGCCATCCATGTGGTAAGCCTATGACAAAGTGGGGCACAGCAGGAACACTGCCGGCAGCATTATCAAACATACCCATTATTTATCATTGCACACAAAATGGTTTCATTTGAAATCTTTCTTAGTTTCTGAAACACCAGCATATATTAATTTTAATCTCATGTATGAAAGTGCAGGATATTATAATGACTTTGTAAATGCATTTATCTACACCAAGGGTGTCAAACATATGGTCTGTATGCTGGATACAGTCTGCAGAGGTGGGTCAGGTGGCCTATCATCTTTTCCTGAAATTTCCACTTGGTATTCTCAGGACCCTACGCAATCTTAACCTGCAATAAGAATTGGAGTTGGCTTCACTTCCTTTCATTATTGTAAATCAAATTGTTATTAGTTCTGTGATTGACCTAGGCCAGAGACATTTAAGATCACCTCCAGTGTGTGCCTCGCTGTCTTTATCATTCTTTCTCTCTTCTCAGCCTTTTTCTTCTTCTTTGTTTTGTGTCAGTAATTCTCAAAAAACTCAGCTTGCTTTTGTGTCAGCCCTCCCATCTCTCTCTACTCTTTCCTAAGCTGGTGCATTCTTTATTGTTGACTACTATGGCCAGAAAGGAAAACACCAGAGAGTTTGCAGTAATGTAAACAAATCTTTCTGGAAAGAAGAGCTCTGGAACACCACGGATGTTTTGAGAACTAGCCAAGTGTGATATATAAGAAAGAAATTGTGTTGTTTTTATTGAGAATCAACAGTTACCAGAGAAATGGAGATCACATATATATTTGATTCATGCCTGGGATCAACAGTCTTGATCACTTATTTCTCCAAGAATTAAGCAGTGGCATCAAGATGGGGAAACATGCTACACGGTACTGAGAGAGCTATTATCCCCAAAGATATAGCACCCAATGTCGACTATCAGCTATGAAAACTTATGCCTCTATGACCAAGTCCCTCTGCTGCTGCCATTACTTGGTCCCAGCCTGCAGCTGCAGCCAGCCTTGTCCTGCCCTGTGCTGATGTGGGGCCACCCCTTCCCACACCGTGCTGTCCCAGACAAGCGGCAGGAACAGTGGGAGGAGCTGCCAGACAAGCTGCTGGATGAACAGCACACAGCGAATGGAGCTGCCCCCCCCCTTCCTGTGCCCCCGCATATGAGCCACAGCTCTGTCCTGCACTCACCCCACCCTGGCTAGGCAATGCCTAACCCAGCCCCAGTCCCACGCCCCTTCCTTCTCCCTCCCCTTTCACCACAACAGACTTACCAGCTAGGCTCAGCTGTATCAGAAATCAGAAGGCCAATCTGCCTCCTAAAAATCAGCTGTCAGTTATCAGCCCCCAAAATGTCTATCGGTGCACCCCTAGTTAGTTTTTTCTCAGGTATCAGTAAAAGTCATGAATCCTATCTAGCACTAAAATCTTTTTCATCAAAAAAGCTATGCCAGGTTATGATCGTATATGTGTGTGCAAACAGATCTCCTTGGTGACTAACATGATCACATCAAAACTGTGTTGCAGGCTCAATAACAAATATTTGAATACCATCTTGAATGGCCTTGGCTCAGTACTAGGAACCAAACATCAAAGAGCTGGTTACAGTGAAAAGGAGCCAGGTGTTTGGAAGTAATATTATCCATTTGTGAGATGTCAATGAGCACATCTACATGTGCAATTAGCATGGCTGAATATACTCTGGAATGGTTTGCACCAGAGTTTACTGTTCCTGGGTGCAGAGTTTACATGTACACCCAGGACCTCAGCACATTGAGCTAGCGTGGTACAGCCTTGGCTGGCAGGGGGCCCAGGGGTTCAACCTGCCAGCCCAGAGCTGTGACGCCCAAGCTCAACATGCGGCAGAGGGACTGGTTGGAGCACAAGGGTGTTAAAATGTGGGACTAGCTGGTAGGTATCCCCCACACTGTAGCACCTTCATGCCCCAGCCAGACCCAGTTACTGTCTATACATGCAATGTCATGGAGTAAATAACTCAGGCACAGGATAGTACTTGTGTCAGGCATTATTATCCTATGGCAGAATTAATTAATTTAATCTGGCCTAATAGCACCACATATGTAGATGGTGACACCTGCCTTCACAGCTAATTAGTCTACTCTGCAGTAAATGTCTTGTGTAGATGCCCCCAGTGTATGCAAAAGATTTTTTTAAATTCATCTATTCATTGTTCTTATAAGGGATGTAGCAAATACATTTTAAAAATAAATCAGTTTTTCACTACACTTGGAGACCTGGCTGTAACAAATGTTTATGGGTCCACAAATTTAAAAATCATTAAATGCTGTAAACTGCTATTGACATGCAAAGATGGGTATGGCACAAAATGGAAGGTGAGCTACAGCTAACTGAATAAATAGCAACTTTTAGTGAGAAATTAAAATTATGGCCCACAGACAACTGCAAGGCAGGGAATATAGCTTGTTAACTAATATGAGTTTGACACTACTCATATACTGAAAACTTGAATTGTACTGATAAAGCCTGCAATTTGTAGGAGCTAGAGGCTGCCACTTGTCAATCTACACTTAGTTATTTAGTAATGCACTGACCACTTATTAGTATTATTAGATGTGAAAGAAAGAGATTAACAAAACACTTGACTCTTACTACTTGTTTCAATGACATTAAGATAACAGGGTTTAATTTTGGCTGGGGTCTTTAGATGACAGTGTAATCAATGAATTCCATCATGTTCCAGTCTGAAGTCTTCCCTGAGCAGTATATGAAATCTGTGAGACAGTCAATAGGGGTAATTATAATGTTATTTGCTTGGAAATGCTATGCCCCTACAGAGAGGAGAAAGAAAAGAAAAGAAAAAAAAACAGCTAATCAATATTCAGATTTATAAACTGGCCTCTCATGGCAGCAGGTACAGAGAGATATTAATCAGGATGCTCCTCTTGAGGCCCTAGAAGCAATCAGGCATTTTGCTCCTTACTGGGCACATCTACAGGAGATTTTACGTTGCCATAGCAACAAGCTATGGCGATGTAGTTTTTTGGCACAGTGACATAGCATCATTGGGCATGAACCATAATGCCAATGATACTGCACAGTAGCAACAACCTAGTGTGCAGTGGCTCCTTGCTACTGCGCAATAGCATCAGAAATGGCCCATGTGCCACCAGGACTGCGCAGTAATGGAGGTTACTGCATAGTCCTTTAGTACCTGTTTTAGTGCACATGTAGACGTGCAGGCACCTATAATGCACATTAAATTAAGGTAATGCTCATTACCTTAATAGACACACCCACAGAGAAGTATTTATTGGAGACAGTGCATATAGCTCTGTTAATATGTTCCCCCAGCTCCCCGTTTACCTTTTCTTTTCTTTTTTCTCCCTCTACCTTTGATTTTTTTGTTTTCTGGGCATTACTTTAATACACCCATCAATAAAAGAGCTATTTCATGCATGTGGATGTAAAAGGAGCAAGAAATAATAATACATTTTTCCCTTTTGAGCAGTGTGCCTACATATATAGCATGGAAAAAATAAAAAGGAAAGGTCATGTAGGTAACTTACTGGGTTATTTGTATGTTTTTGAAGTATCCTCTCAAATATTTAAAGTAATGTGACTTTAATGAACCATGTAAAATCTGTAGTTTTTGCTTTGTTGAACATTTCCCCCCCTGGTAAACTGAGTCATTAATATTAATTAGAAACTGAGTAGCCAATTACAGGGTTGAATAGAAAGTGAGAAAAATGTTGAGAAATATAATACTAGTATATATATGTTGAGGGAGTTGGAGGTCATTAAAACCTGTGGGTTTGGATTAGTGGGTACTGTTGACATCTATAATTAATGAACACACCTAGCTCATTTCATTGCAGAGTCTGCTACTGGGTAAACAAGAGCAAAGGAGCTATAAATAGAATAATATGTAATGAGGTCTATAGCTGAAATTTTTATTTCACATGTCTTCATTGCAGGGAGTCTCTTTTTCCTGTTATATCAAGGACTCAGGCTTGCTGTTGCAGTAGAAGGATATAGATTAAATAAATAAATACATAAATAGGAAGGACTGTTTATTAAGACAAAATATTCTTAAAGTTGACAAATATCCTTAAAGTTGCCATGCACCTTTCATTATAAGCCCTTCCTTTCATCTATTTTTAGCTTTTCCAAAACTTTTAACTGTTTAAAATTCTGCGTGCTCCAAATCTACCTTCTGCTAAATATGTCTGGCAGAAAATCACCTAAAATGGTTCATTTGTTTCCAGCATCTAAGCCGGTAAAAATGTGAATTGTTTTGCCTGTATTAAAAATTCTAGTGGCCTTATTATCTGAAAGGTCTACTCATTTTCAGAGCAGGGATTTAAAATTTCTTGAGGAGATAGTATTTTTGTCAGCTATGTCCTATCTCCATAACAAACTACATTAATTTGGTTAAGGTATAAAATAATCAGATGAAGCAAGGAACCAGCAGAAATAGAATGGGGGTGATCAAGTTAAGAGACTGGAAATGGGCAGGGAGAGGAGGAAGAACTTGGATTGGGATGGAGAGATAGGATGGAAGGAATGAGGCTGAAGGTGGCAAACTGGGCAGAAGGGCCACCAGTATACTGATCCATCAGAACCTGAAATAGAAGTTTTGATTTATGAGTCCCAGGATTTCCCTGCTACCAGCAAATACCTGAAAATCCCACTGGCAAAGTATCCATTTCTGTATGACAAAAGACAGAGGAAGACGCTCTTGGAAGATGCAGATGTGAGGAGCAGTTGGGGATTGTGATTTAAACATGTGAAATGCTGTGGAATGGTACTTGGCAAAATCGGGTCATAGATATGACCACATTTGATTTTTTTGTCTCAGGTCCAGGATGTATCTGCTGTAGGAATTAACTAGAGTTAGGCAAATGAAGGAAGTTGCTGCCTACCAGACTCCTATTTTACTTCTTTTAGAATTTGGAAAGGATATTGGGAATAAGCCAGGGAAAGAAGCATGGGAAATGATGGTTTCTTAACGCAGTCCACCCTGGAAACCCTATTCTTGGATCTGCCAAAATCTTTTTACGTAAATCTAAGTAAGTCACTTAACCAAACTTTCGCTAGCTGGTCACTAACAACACGTTCCTCATTCTTCTGAGGAGACTTAGGATGAGATGCAGATGTGAGGAGCAGTTGGGGATTGTGATTTAAACATATGAAATGCTGTGGAATGGTACTTGGCAAAATCGGGTCATAGATATCCTCAGTTGCACTTCCTAAAGAGCTGACTTTCTGAAATTGTTTTGCCTCAGTTCCCCATGCCTTTAACTCATGTAGATATTGTAAAAATGAAATTTATTAACGTATCTGAAGCACTCAGATAGTAAAGGGAGGAGTGCTAGGGAAAAACCCATGAGGAAGTTAATCACTATGTCTACAGAGAAGGCTTTGAATAGTGTGAAGTAAATAAAGCCTGGGGCCACCCATTGAACAAGGAGAAAACAAAGTAGCAAATAGCTGCTCATTAAGTGAACACCATCCATCCTGGGCACTGATTGAGGCAAGCCTCTGTGGGGAACAAATAGTATATGATTGTGTCATTCAAGACTATAAATGCATGTGCATATCTAATTAAAGATTCTAGCATTATGCACACATAAAAGAGGATGGTTTGGGGATTGTACAGGCAATGCCCTAACTTTCGAGACCTTGATTTTTCAAGCTAAATATTAGCAAAGTAGGTATTTGTGTTGGGTTTCATACACATGCATTAAAGCCATTAAACTCTTTCCTTAAAAATCCTACTGATGATGGTTTACAGGATAGCCACATGCTATACAATTTTCCTATCTATTTATCTCAGTCCTATACGTGAATATATTAAAGCAGGCATGGGCTTCCTATGGCCTGTGAGCCAGATTCAGCCCATGAAAGAATGTCATATGGTCCATGAAGCCTGGACTTTGGTGACACTTTAGCAGGAATAGGAATTGGTGGCAGGAAAAGCCACAGGTCAAAACTGTGGTGGAGACATGAAATGGGAGCTGAACTGAAAGTGCAGCAGTGACATGGAAAGTGGCTGCCCACATATGCAGCACCTTGTTTTTTTGGCCTGCTGCTCTGAAAAGGTTGCTGACCCCTGCATTAGAGGGTGAGAGGTTCCTAGACCAAAGGAGACAGTTAAGGTCGCCAAAATGATCTGTTTTTCTGCAAAGAGAGATCTGGTATTTAAGAGTGGTATCTATTCAGACATATCAAGGCATAAGACAGTAACAGGATCTTTCCCTACCCTATTCTTGTAGCAGACAACAATCAACATACAGAGTTTGGCAGAAGCAAGGTTAGTGATAACAGTGGGCTAGTCTCATCAAAAAAGGCAGGAAATGGAAGGGAAGGGTGGCAAATAACATTGTCCTCTCGCCAAATGCCGTGCCCCCAGTCATCAGGAAATGCTCTTCTTCTAAACTAGGGAGCTTGACATCAGTACCCAGGTCCTTCTGGATGCGTCCTGGATGCCATGACCAGGGGAAAATTCTCTCCCACCTTCCTTCCCCCTTCCCAATGAGTAACCCCAGGCTTTATTTGCTTCACACTGTTATTGCAACTGGTACATGACAAAGTTTTATGCAAAGGACTTTCAGAAGCTCCTGGCACTAGTCTCATCAAAAAGGCAGGAAATGGAAGGGAAGAGTGGGAAATAGCACTGTCCCATGGCCAACTGTCATGCTCCCAGGTCATCAGGAAATGATCTTGGTCTAAATTAGATAGCTTGACATCAGTCCCCAGGTACAATGGGGACACTGATGAGATGCCTGCTGGATGCTCTGGTGGAGGCCAATTCTCTCCCACCCTCCTTTCTCCTCCCCAGTACTGCAGAGGGGAAGGATCTCAAAAACTCGGTATAATAGAGAGAGGAAATATTTTGCAGGACGGTAAGGTAAGACCAAAATAATTATGAGAGAAGATGAGGAGTCAGCACTCCCAGGTTCTATCGTCAACTTCTTTCCTGAAGGAAGCCAGGAGCAACTCTTGTCTGTTAAATTAGTCAGGTAGCCCTTCTAGGTTATTGCTTTAGCATGCCCCTTCACCATTTGCACCTCCCATTATCATTGAATAGCCCTACAATATCTCCATTTTCAATCATCTGCCTTGAAATAGAGAATAAAAATGTCATAGTCATCACTATTTATGCCTAAATGTTCAATATTTCTGTTTTCCTGACAAACAGCAATAAAGTAGATAACTGGCAAGCTCCATTCCTTGAGCTGTGCTGATAGCATGGATGACATAACTGATACTTCTGATGACAACAAGAAATCAAACATAGCTAATCCATCTTGGCTTTCTCTCCCTCAAGAACACAGGGAAAATATTTGCTAAATCAAAAAGGAGAACAGCAGCAGCAATAATTAGCACAGACTGCTGTTGAATAGCACAGTTCATCCAAGGATCTCCAGGAGCTGTGCAAACATTAATTAATTAATCCCCACCCACACTTCTGAGACAAAGGAAAATAGACAGCAATTATTGCACCCTTCAGTAAAATGCTGCCACCATCTGGAGTACAACAAGGATGTAGGACCATCGGCAACTGCTCAAGACAGAAGTTTAATTCCCCCCTGAAACTGCAAGGGGGAAATGGAGGCTGGCACATAGTCACCTATGTTGGAAATGAGTCAGCACACTGCTCTCTCAAAGAAGTTGAAGAAGTTGAAAGAAGTTGATCTGCTATGGTATTTAAAAACAGCACAGGATAAGACCTGAATAGATCAAGGGAAAGGAAAAAGGGAAGGAAGTCACCAGCACCACTGGGGAAGCTGCTGATGTGGTCCAGTCTTCTGAGCTCATGAGAGCTGCAGAGCTGTTAGAGCTAGAACTGGTGCTCTGTGATTTATTCAACTATACATGTTTTACTGGAGTGTCAAAATAAGCACATCTCCTCCTGCTTGTTTCTGCTTTACAAATTAACCTATCTGTTTTTACAATACCAAGCATAAATGCAGTTGGTACTACACAAGGATAAGTAAAACAGGGCACATCTACACATGCAGTTAATGCAAAGCAATGAACTCCTGCACATATCGTGGCAGAACTTATTGTTCCTGAGTGTTGCATTTACATGTGCACTTGGGACTGCAGCACATTCAACTGGCTTGGAGCAGCCCCAGCTGGCAGAGTCCTTGGGGCTCTGCCTGCCAACCTGGGGCTGCTGCTACCCAGTTCAATGTGCTGCACAGGGGCTAGCTGGAGCACAAGGGTGCTACAGGGCAGGGCTGTGGCATGAGACAGAAAGGACTGAATAAATTATCCAATTTGTGTTGAAGACTTATGGCAGAGTGATTGAGATGCTTGAGAGTTTGTATGAAACATTCAGCTTGTCCATTTGTAGCAGGATGGTGGTCAAATTGTATATGTTGAATGCCTTACAGACTAGGAACTTCTGAAAAACTTTGTCACATACCAATTGCAATGCCAGCGTGAAGCAAATAAAGCCTGGGGCTACTCGCTGGGGAGGGGGAAGGAAGGTGGGAGAGAATCTTCCCCTGGTCAGGGCATCCAGAAGGTGTCTCATCAATGTACGAATTGGAGCTGGAAACTAATGTCAAGCTCCCTAGTTTAAACCAAGATCATTTCCTGATGATCTGGGGGCAAGACAATTGGCCACAGGACAGCGCTATTTTCTACCCTTCCCGTCTATTTCCTGCCTCTTCTGATGACACTAGTGCCACTGTTATCACTAACCTTGCTTCTGCCAAACTCTGTATGTTGATTGTTTTCTGCCTCAAGCATAGGGTAGGGAAAGATCCTGTTATTGTTTTGTGCCTTGATATGCCTAAATAGATACCACTCTTAAATACCAGATCTCTCTTTGCACTGAAACAGGTTATTTTGGGGACCTAAAGTGTCCACTTTGCTCTAGACCCCTCTCACCCTCTAGTGCAGGGGTCAGCAACCTTTTCAGAGCAGCAGGCCAAAAAAGCAGTGTGCTGCAAAGGCAGGCTACTGTTTTCCATGCCACTGCTGCCCTTTCAGTCTAGCTCCCATTTCCATGTCACCACTAGTTTTGACCCTGTAATTGTTTTGCTGCCACCAATTCCTATTCCTGCCAAATTGAGACCAAAGTCCAGGCTTCATGGACCACATGGAATTGTTTGGTGGGCTGAATCTGGCTCACAGGCCATACTCTACTCTATTCATGCCTACTCTAATATATTCAGATATATTATTGAGGTAAACAATAGGAACATTGCATAGCATGTGGCTAGCTTGTAAACCAACATTGGAACAATTCTCAAGGAAAGCATTAATTGCTTTAATGCATGTGTATAAAACCCGCTTTTTTTTGCAAAGTGACTAAATAAGATATGGAGATACTTAGTAGCCTGAATAAAAGAGGGCATTTTGAAGACTTCTGGCCACTGAGTGTGCATTGACTAGTAGTAAAAACATGGTATATTAGTGGTTCTGCAAAACCCACATGAATACATGCACATAAAGCCAAAAGTCATGAAAGAGTGCAGCTAGGCTGGGCTAGGATCTTGCTGAATTTGTTGCTGACAGGTACAGAACAGAACTTTGCTCTTCATTCCAGTACTTCTTTAGGGCCTTAAGGTGACTTCTGGATTGACTTGATTTTGTTCCAGTTTACTCTTAGCTTTTCAAGCCAGGATCTGCCAAACAACAGTGGATAATTTTCTTCAATCACATGCAAAGGTAGACTGACTGACTGCCTATATAATTGAACTGTCACCTGAAGTACCCTTTTAAAGCCATCTCTTCTTCACTGTAAATTTTCAGAAGCATGAAGGTTTCCTTCAAAGATACCTGGGACAAGGACTTTTTATATATAGATGCAGGCATTAGGAAAATAGCAACTCCCCTATCTTTTTCCATTCTTATAGGGGCTCCTTCAATTAAGTGTCACTCAAATGCCATCTCTTATCACTGCTTCTGATAGCTGGTGCAATTCCAGGCCATCATCAGCGGTACTAGAGCTCTGGTCTTCTTCCATATAACGTATTCTGGATTTAATGTCTCCCTCTGGGTTCTTCCCTGATTGCTACTTTCTTACATAGATGCCTCCAAGGTGTTAGTGGTTGCTAAACTGTGCAGCAGGCCACAGCAGTGTGTCATTTTTTGTGACACATACAACAATTTTGCTAACGTGCCCAGGAATTCCTTTCAGCGTACCTAGTTTTTGTACAACAGCTACACAGAAGTCCTTTGGTTCCTGTGCTCTTCCGTCTCATTGATTCAAGCGATGCACTTTCCAGGCCACACTGAATGTCAGGGAGTCTTTCTCCACAGTTTCCATAGCAACCAGTATTTCCACAGCCTTTTTGAATGTAAGAGTTGATGCAGTCAATAACTTCTTCTGAATTTCTTCTGAATTCAGCCCTGCAACAAACTGATCTCATAAGGCGTCACTCAACATTTCACCGAACTGAAAGTGCTCTGACAAGTTTTTGAAAGCAGCAGAAATGGTGTTACCGATTGCCCACTGCCCTGGGTTCCCCAGTAGGGCCAGTACCAGTCTGCAATCGTTGATGGGGTAGAGGAAGAGTATTCTTTCATGGTGGCAGTCATTTCTGCATAGGTAGCCGGTGCTGGCGAGGTTAGAGACAAAAGGGCACATGGCAGGATGTCAGCCCTGGAGTCCATCACCGTCAGCAAGGTTGCAACCCACCATCCTTACGCAAATGAGTGGCAGGCACCAAAATATTTGAAACGTTCTAGAAATGCCATGCAAATCTCTTGGTTTCCATCTAATTCACCAGTTTAGGGTTGTTATTATTTTTGTCTTTTTTACACTTTTTTCACACTTGATCTCTGCCTGCTTACAGTTCAAGCTGCAGGGTGTGTTAGTCTGGGCTGGAAACCAAAATGGCTGCTCCTTCCTCCTGCACATCCTTTGCAGGACTTCCACAGCAATTAGTCTGCAACTGGTTTCAGTTTGTGACTTTAATATCTCTTGCCAACCTATTAGCTGTGGCTATAGCAGCAGCTGTGGGTCTAAATGGATACTCCTAAGAAGTCTCTTCAGTGCATATATAGTGATATAAAAGTGTTTTGGATCATTTAGGTTGTGCCTTCAGGCACCAGAAGCAATAAAGATCCTATCCTTGTTCTAAAAAATGTTATATCTTTGTGATTCAACAATAGTGGGGAGGTTAGATTGGCCCAGGGGAGAGAGCTCGCTATGTAGCCAACGTGGCTGGTACTTCATTGTTCTGAGCATGAACCCAGACAAAAAAACAAGCATGGTGCCTGAGGGAGCACATGCAAAGTTACAGCATTGAAAGTAAAAGTACCACGTAACATAGCTGCAAACATTGCACCTATGAGAAAATACGCCTCTCTGAATGAGTTAGTTTCTAAGGTACCGCCCTGGCCTACTATCTCCCTGAGCTTAGACTAATGCAACTAACTACCTTCTTCTATAAAGTTACAATTAAACCCTCAGCCACCATGTCGGTTCTTGCAGAAAGCACATGTTTGCACACCTGTATGCAACACAAGAAAATGAATGTGTGGGTATTTCTATTTTTTCCCTATTGCTCTTTGGAGCAGTGTTGAGGTGGTGGTTGTAGTAGTACAGATCAGTTGGTTCTAGAAACAGACCCTAAATCTCTTTTGACAAAATGCACCAATAGTCAAGGCAAATAATATTTTCTTCTGTATGTTTGTGATCAAGAGGTAGCTATTACCCTTATGTTTTCCCCCATGAGGGCGTGATTGTGGCTCACTATGGGAGGCAGTTTCCACTGGATTTTTTTTAAACAAGGAAACAATTCTATTTCCTAGCAATAGATGCTACCTTTTGCAAAAATTCATCTTTATGAAAAATGAATCCAGTGCCTCATATGATGGGTTCTGGCTTTTAGAAATGAAAACGGAAGTAAGTAAAGTACAGGAAACTTATTGCCAGAGACATTTGTTCATATTGTTTTTGCATGAAAATGGAGTAAAAATCTACTTAAAGCCAGGGTGTAATTTATATTACTTCACATGCAGCAATAAAACTTAAGCACCCTGAAATTGATAATGAAAATGTAGAGCTTAAATGGATATAAAAGTATCCGTCAAACATCCTTTACAAATATATAGGCCCCAAGCTGAAACAGGCTTTGATCCATCAAGCTCTGTGGAGAGGAGTCCAGGTTTCATTCTTTCCTACTTATTTGGCCCCAAGTCCACAAAAGGACAGAGGAACAGTGATAAAAAGAGTCACCATGTCTAACTGTTAATGAGTGGTATGTGCAAAGCCCCAGAACTTCCACTCCTGGGGAAACAGCCTCATCACTGTGCTACTCTCTCTCTTGCTTTCTCTCTCTCTGGCCCCATGAACTTTACCTTCTTGGCTGCATAGTAGTATAGCTTCCACCAAGGAGATGGAGAGCACCCTTGTCAGCCCAGATGAAACTTTGGCCAGGTGTGACCTGAGAGTTGGAACCTCCCCCCCTGCCCCACAAGGGCAATGAGGCAAATCGTCTAATCACTTGATAATTTCACCAAAAGTGGGAGGTGGTACCAGCAACTTTTGAATGGAAGTTCGATTTTGAATGGAAGTAGCTGTGGCTGGTGTGCTTTGTGTTGAAGTCAGTACAGTGTTGTGTTAGGTATGACCTGAATCTGCCTATCAGAACAGGCTACTAAGGGGATTTAGGTTGTGGGGACACCTAGGTTGTGAATTCCCATGCAAGCTTAGTCATGAGATAGGTGCTGAGATGCTCAGCTCTTCCAATAGGGGAGTATCTCTGAGCCTATGTCCCCAGAAGTGAGAACGTGTGGCTTGCAGCACCTCAAAGCCTTTTGAGGCCATGTGAAGTATGCATAGTATGCAGTGCAGCAAACAAAATCATGAGCACTGTGTGCATTTCACATGGCCTCAGAAGGCTTTGATGTGCTGCGCTGCATACTTGCAGTGCAGTGACAAAATTCAATACTGGGAAATCCTGGTATCTAAAAAACCCACAGAAGGAAAAGGCAGGGCAGTGCACAGGGCTGCAGTGTGTGCTGAAACTGGAGCCATGCTCTGGCTGCTGACTAGACTGTGTGTACCTGGATCACACTGCTGCAGCCCTGGGAGGCCCCCAGGGACTGGCCCCAACCTCCTTTACTGAATTCAGGAAAACTTTCCGCGCATCAGAGCACACATGCAGGGATGTGCCGAGGACAACTAGCAGAGGCACATATTGTGCCACTGCTTTCTGTCTCTGGGGAAACATATGTTCCCAGGCATGAGGATGCACCCTGAGTGTGCGTAGCAGTGGAAGTTGAGATGACTAAGTAACTTCGCTGACAAAAGTTTTGACACCAACTGCCCCTTTAGTCCCTTTGCAAGATTTTTGTAGATTCATCATTTGAATGTAACCACCTAAGTGCTGCATAAGGTCTCACTTAGGTGCCTGAGCTGAAGCTCCCTCTCCTCTCTTCTCCCCTTCACCCCCAATTCTGCTCACAGCACTGGGGGTACAGCTAGGCTGCATCAGCTCAGCCCTAATTGCATGCAGAGACTGACAGAAGTTAACGAAGGCACTCCACTTCAGAGTGTCTTCATCTGAACCCTCATTAGATGAGGGTTAATTTGTCATGTGATTAGGCACTTTTAAAGCATTCTGCAGCCATGCACTTCTGTCAGGGCCTGGCTATACAGTGCTGTCAGGGGGCCAATCACATGACAAATATCACTTCTGTCAGCACCCTAGAAGTTCACTTGATGTTGCTCTGGACTCATCCCTGAGGCCCATGCTCAAGCCCTCAGTTCCCAGCAGGTCTGAATGTGGGCATTGGGAACGAACATCTGGAGCAGACTTATGGGTAAACCTCAGACACTAGAATGCATCAGCCCAATGAGACTCCCTACGCCTGAAGAAGGGTGACTGCACTTGAAAGCTTGCTAAGAACTGTTTTCCAACTACTCACTTGGTCCAATAAAAGATATCACATCTACTGAAAGAATCTTGCCTGCCTCAGCCAAATCTGGTGTGTGGGGCATGATTAGTTCCACCTTTCTTGAGACATACTGCTGACAGAATATAGACAATGCGAATAGCCGTATGTGGGGCGGGGGGAAGGGGGGGAAAGGAGTGGGGAGGACAGGGGAGGGGAGTGTTGAATCTGGACCTTAGTGTTTAGCTTAGCAGAAGCTGCTGTCTTGAAAATAAGGGGAAGCTGTACTGTGGATGATTAATCTTTCTAATTAGTATATAGGGGGGGGCTCTGGCTAACTAGAGATAGATTTATGGTGAAAGAAGAAAACCATATTATTATTCCCAACCCCTCAGACTGCAGATACTTCATTTCAGAGATTATTTCAGAGATTTACAGGGATGGGGACTAGAGGGGTGGAGATGCTACATATGAATCCAAGTTAAGTATCAATAGCCATCATCCTCACAAACCTTGGGATTTCATAGATTTCATAGACACCAGGGCTAGAAGGGAC
>NW_017728886.1:19894286-19914567 GCF_001723895.1 Crocodylus porosus
CAATGTTTTCATCAATACTTATATATCAATCCAGTGATGCACACAACTTCACAAAAAAGAAGTTTCCTTCTCAGAGCCTGTCCACCTTCTCCTGTTTTAATACACTCTGTATCTGAAAATTTGAATTTATATATTGGGTGCAAATAAAACAGAACTGAAACTGAACAAGGGAATATTTGTTAAAATAACTGAGGTACTATTTCAGGAAACATCCATACTAGTCCACAGAAGAACAGCTTAAGAATAAAACACTCTTAAATGTCGTCCTCAATCGAGACTTAATTTATTTCCTAGGGTGTCAAATTTTGCTCTGAATTTCTCTTTTGTAGCTCCATAGAAACTTAATGTATACAGGAAAATGAAAAAAGAATATGTCCTGTGTGTAATAATTAAGCTAAAGCTCCTGCCCTATGATATGGTTTGTTTGCACTCTGAAATAAAAAACAAACAAATGCTACCATTAGAAAAAGAATGAGAAAACAACAGTTAACAAGCAAACATTAAATATATAGGATAAGAAAATAAGAATAGTATTTGGATTTTTTAATCATTTTCCTTAAAAACAGAGCCCCTCTCCTCATTGGAACAACTTGCTATCTTTCCCTTTAACAAATGTCCATATGGGTATATGGGACAAGTATAGGTCCAGTTTATTATAAATCTTCTGGATTATGAGGGTCCCAAACCTACAGACATTTATAAATAACTTTAGCCAGGTGAGAATTTGAGACTATTTACATTAAGCTGAAGGAGACTGCTTAAGCATTTGCAGGATCAGAGCTTTACTCCCATACCCAGAAATGTGTTTGTGCTTGTGCCTAACTTTAGTACCCCTCTGAATCTACTGGGACTTATCTGGCAACCTGTAGAGCTGGAGAAATGCTGATAAAAGTATTATTGAGAATGTTCTATTTGTTTCTACCACATTTATGCCCCTTCTGTGTCACCTTACTAGGAACATTGGACAATCCTTTTTTTCTCCCCTTGACTTGTTAGAAACCTGATGTGTGGTTGGGGGAAAAACAATGAATCGATATTTATTGTTATACTTTCTAAGGTCAGTTACATGGTACCTTGGTGCTTCATTAAGAAACTCTGATTTTTTGTTGTTGTTGCCGTCTTTGTTGCTGACTTTTATAATAGGCTTTTCAGACAACACTCAGGAGAAATGAGTGCGACTGAGAAGAGACATAGATAGGCCAATAGGTTATGTTTAGAATCTTAGCTTGTGGCTATAATAAATTCTAAAAAAGCCATCCCCCAGCTATTTTAGTTATATATTAGTAAAGTGGGTACTCAGCTACCAGGGTGAATTAGAGGCAGTCATAATGAAAGAAATAACAATATGTCAGAAAAGGAAATGGAAGACATAATCCTGCTTCTGGACTGCACAGGCAGAGGACCGTCCATATACAGAATAGGAAGGATGGTTCCCTGAGGTATAGGTCAGTTGAAGAGACCCATCAACGCGCCTCTGTGATACAAGCAAAATAAGGTAAAAAGGCTTCTGCGTGGTGTGGCAGCACTTCCTTCTTAAACAAAAACAGCAGACAAGTATCTCTTAATAGGACCTTACAAGAGTTCTCCTCTACTTTAATTACCTAATCAAGGCCTACCACACTATGCACAGGTGCTTGGAGTCAAATTCTATGGAAGATATTTTTAAAGTAACTTTACTGAAGTTTGTGGGGTTGGTCTGCTATATTCAAGAATGACAGAACACTTTTTGACATAGAAACCTGTTTTCAGTCTCTTTAGAAAAAAGTGAGAAAAAATGCCCCTCCCGACCCCCACGTTCAAATGTTCGTATTTCTCTCCCCCTAGCCAGTCTTGTAACAATATTAGGGCATAAATCTGTAGTCCTCTCTCAGGCCTTCCACAGATTCATTTGTTCTTCAGTCAAGGCACTGGAAAAAATCTGGCTGAATTCAATAGGAATGTTGCCTGAGAAAGGAATTAAAGATTAGGCCACTAATAGAATTTAAAGGGACTGAAACCAATAGAAAAGAAGAAAATAGTCTGTGTTTGGAAATAGCTAGTAGCATGGGATGTGAAAGTGCCCTGCAGCTAAAATAAGTCTTGTCTTTTTTTTTTTTGCTCAGTTCTTTTAACATATCAGCTACCTCCATTGACTAATATACTTAGTGCAATATGGTACAGCCTTACTTGCAAAAGTGAGCTTGGGGACAAATATAATCCAATAACAGCATAAAGTCCTCTAAACGGAACTAAGAGTTTTGGAGGCATTACACAGCTAGCTGCACATTTGCGCAGTGCTACAAGTAACCTTTAGAGACTAACAAATTACAAGGTGGGAAGAAAATTATAATTGATGAAACAAAGAATTTATAAAGGACAAGGGAAAGAAAACAAGTGCCCTTAGAAAAGGGAATGAGAAAAGTGAACCAGCAGGAGACAGAAGCAGAATGAAGTGACAAAACAAGAGGGAAATTCAGAGTCTAGAAGTGAAGTATAAATAACAGAAGGAGAGCAAAGAAGTGGTCATACTCATAATAGCTACTAAGTCAAGTATGTCCTTATCATTTAGGAAGTTCATTTTGTTGGTTGCCAACAATGCTACAGAGGCAAATGAAGAACCTAACAATATGCAAATCCTTTGGAAGGACCTTGCTTAAAGGTTTCAAAAACAAAAGACTTCATGATTTAAAACCATTATAGTCCCTTGGCGAGTGGAAGCCAGCAGAGATGAAAAGAAAGGAGTTTGAAGAAGACCCCTGTATTAAAGTGATGCACAGTGCTCTCATGCATCAGCCAGTATCTTTTTACTAACAGTCATACATCTCATCCCTGTGTCAGCTATGGTTGTTGCTCTGTAAATCACTTTGTCTAAAAACATACCTTTAGACACTTTTATTTGCGATAACCCCAAGGCATGGGTTGCAATTCCTGGATCATTCTGTGTTGCAAGAAGGTAACCAAATGCAGTCACTTACTTTAAGCTGATGAAATGAAAACCACTTGCCAAATCTTGTTGCCATCACAATGTGAGATTTTTTGTTTCTCTATAGGGTAGTACATGATGTAGGGTTTTTAATGATTATTAACAGCAATATTTTGTAGTTCTATGACACTTTTAATGTGAGGCTCTGAAAATCAATTAATAAACAAGTGATTGATAAATGGTTTTATTCTCTTTTCTAATACATGGAAATTGAAAAGGGAAAAGTATTGACTATAAAATGATGTTTCCAAGGACCAATTTGAAAAAAAAAGGATCCGTCCAGGTTACTGTTTCTTAAGAGAGAAATTTCCTTCATGTTTCTCATTGAAGAGATTTGTTTCCATCACTTAGGGTAGGAATGGGCAATTATTGGGGCTGGAGAGCCACTTAATGAGCTTTAGTGAGCTGTGAACACCAGGGAGATGCCAGTTAATACTATCCGGCTACCACTGGGAACCTAAGGAGAGAGGGCTGTGTCCCAGGCTGCTCTGCTCTGCTGCAGCTGGGGTCAGGCCAGGCCAGGCCATGCAGCCACCAGACTCCCAGCATCCACCAGACCCCCAGTATGGGCATCCATACTCCCCTGCCCAGCATTTTATTGGTGCTGCACAGTGGCTGCCAGCGGCTGGGCTCACGTGAGATAGCGTACAAAGCAGTGTGCCAAGTAGCTGTCCAGCCTGCCTGCCCACCATGATGAGGCACTGCATTACAATGGGAAAGTGCCCGAGGCTGCCCCAAGCGGAGCACTCCCTCCCTTCTTCTCCCTCCCACCAACAGCTGGCACATACTCACTCCTAATGGTGCAATGGAGACAACAGCTCATTGTGGCAGGCGGGTGAGGTGGTTACGCCGTGCACTGCATTGCAGCGCCCATGTGTGCCCAGCTTCCAGTGGCAGGACTGCATAGAGCCAACAGGAAGCTGGGTGGGAAAGGGAGGGGTGGATGCAGGGAGGCAGAGGAGTCCTCATGCTGCACAGCTTGGCCTGGCAGCACAACAGAGTGGTGTGGAGTGCAGCCCTCCCTCCCCAAGCTCCCAGCAGCAGCTGGTGGGCCAGATACGATCAACTAGCAGGTGGGATACGACCCACGGGCCGTGTTTTGCTCATCCCTGACTTAGAGTGAAATTGCTCACTAGTTGCAGAAACAGCACAAGGCCTATTCACCAGTGACTCCTCACTTACATTACACTGGATTGCTCATGCCCACAGAATAAGCTGCACCCAATGTTCAGGAAGGGATGTTTTGTATCTTGCCTGATAGTTATTGTAACTATTTTTAAATATTTGTGTTGGGTACTGTCTAAAGGGAGTAAAGTGCCATTGTAGCACTGACCTTGTAATGATTTATCGCCATGTTTAACCTTACACATTGTGAAAAATCTCTTTCAACTCATTGGGATTACTTGTGGTACAACACATGCATAAAGCCACAAGACTGGGGCCTAAATATAGGATGAAAGAAAACAGATATAAAACAAATGTGTGAAGTACAAGCAACATTGAAACAATTGTAATTAGTGTTAAAAGCAAGAGTCAGTAAACACGGAACACCTAATCATTGCTTGGTGTCAGCTGATGAGTAAAATAGGAGGTTGCTCTTAAAGAAGTTCATCAGCATTAATTCTGGGTCTCTAAACTGAGTGAAAGGGTATCTTTATTTACAGGTACTAGGCACAGTTTGGGTATGGTATAAATGGAGATGTTTAAAGCTTAAGCAGCAGATTTGCAGATCTTATGGAAAAAAGGTAATTTTTTTTCCAAGAATGTGTGTTATTTTACAGTGTTTGTCAGTTTAAGAACATGTTTTAATTCAGTAGCATCTATCCATCTACTTAGACTTCATAAATTTGAAGCAAGCGCAGAATGAGTAATGACAACATTAGCTTGATATTTTACTGTATTTTAACCCATTTTTTATTTGCTAGAGTAATATTAAATTCTTAATCCCAATTTCCTCTGCAAAGCAATGATTTAATATGCAAATTGTTATTGAGACAATGACAATGTAATTTGTCTATTTTCTGTACTACAGGATTGAATTTGATTTTTTAAAATTTAAACTACAAGAAGAGCAGTGGTGGAGGACAGGAGGAGTCTTCTTAGAAGTTACCAGGAAAAGCATTGTTGGTCAACTTGGGTATGGAACTGGTCATCTTCTGAAAGTAATTTGCTTGTTTCTTTGGTTTGCTTAAGAAAAGAGTCTATAAGTGACTGCTGTATGGTGAAAGGGGAAATACAGGTTTGGGACATGACATTGATCTTAACTTGTGGAAAGCCCTGTTGTTGGATTATTTTCAGTCATTCACTATGGGAAGTCATGTTACTGCAAAGTAGAATACTATGTGATTAGATGATGCAGACTGTGTGTGCAGGGTAGGCACAAAAATTAAATATAAGGGCTATTTCTCCCTCCACACACTTTTAGTTTAAATGAACAGGTGACTTCAACTAAATGATATATGCATCCCTGAATGAGTTAGTCTCTAAGGCAAAATGTTATCCTGCCTTTTGCCTTCCTAATACAAGGGACATATTTTGGGGGGGATCATTAAACAATTCTTGATTTGAATTCATTTCCCTCATTGTCACAAAAGAACCTGTCAAAAAACAGAAAATGGGTTTTTCTAAGAAAATATTTCTTCCATTAGAAGTTGTTATTTTTGTGAAAATTAGAAGTTGGTGGGAACATGGCAATTTCAAAGCACTGTTAAAAAATTAAATGAAACATTTTATGTTACCAGAATAAAATATTTCTATTTTTATTTAGAAACATATTCCTATGAATATATATTTATTATAGTAATGAATACAGGCTGCTCAAGAGCATGGCAGCTTTCTCCTATGTACATAAGCTCTGTATGCACCACTGGAGAGTCCCTACCTCCAGCAGTTTAGAATCTAAGGCTTCTATACATGTGCAGAGAGGCTGCTTTGACACACTGTAATTACCTGAGTCTGTAATTAATTGAGTCTGCTGGACCGTAGTAATTATGGTACTCCAGCAGGCTCCAGCAACATGTGCATCAGCATCCCCACACTGAAAAAAGAGTGGTGGGGCATTTTAAGTCTTGTTTGATGAGCTTTATTTCAAATCCTGCCTCCCTCCCCACCACCACCATTTTTCATTGCAGGGATGCTGATACACATGACACTCGTAGTTTCATAATAGCCAGGGTCAGGAGGGACCTGATCAGATCATCTAGTCTGACCCCCTGCCACAGGCAGGAATGAATGCTGGGTTCACAAGATCCCAGACAGGTGATCATGTAACCTCTTTTTGAATTTGCCCAAGGTAGGTGCAAGGACCACTTCTCTGGGAAGTTGATTCCAGATTTTGGCCACCCTAACTGTAAAATATTGCCTTCTGATCTCTAACCTAAACCTATTCTCCATCAGCTTATTACCACTGTTCCTCATCACCTCAGGTGGTGCTGGGGAGAAAAGGGCTCTACCTATTTGCTGTTGAGCTCCCCTGATAAGTTTGTAGGCAGCCACCAGGTCTCCCCTCAGCCTCATCTTGCTGAGGCTGAACAGGTTCAGGTCCCTCGGTCTCTCCTCATAGGGCCTGTCCTGCCCTCTCACCAAGCGGGCGGCCCTCCTCTGAGCTCTCTCCAGGCTGGCCACATCCTTTTGAAAGTGTGGCACCCAGTACTGGATGCAGTACTCCAATTGCAGCCTAATCAATGTCGCACAGAGAGGGAGTATCACCTCTCTGGACTGGCTTGTGATGCACCTTTGGATTGGACAAGGTATGGCTGGCCTTGCTGGCTGAGGTCTGGCATTGGCGGCTAATGTTTATCTTGGAGTCAATAATGATTCCAAGATCCCTTTCCACCTCTGTGCTTTCAAGAGGGGAACTCCCCAACCTATATGTATGCTGTGGATTCCTTCTCCCAAGGTGTAGCACCCTGCATTTGTCTATGTTGAACCCCATCCTATTCTTATCTGTCCACTTTTGTAGTCTGCCTAAGTCTAGTTGCAGCCTCTCTCTCCCTTCAAGTGTGTCCATCTTGCCCCACATCTTAGTGTCATCAGCAAAATTGGAAAACATGCTTTCAACCCCCTTGTCCAAGTCACCGATAAGGATGTTAAACAGTGTGGGCCCAAGGACCGAGCCCTGGGGTACTCCACTGCTCACATCTTGCCAGGTTGAGTACAACCCATCCACTGCTACTCCCTTGGTGCGCCTCAGCCAATTTTTTACCCATTCAACTGTGTAGGCATCAATGCCACAGTTACCTAATTTATTGATGAGAATGGGGTGAGAGACAGTGTCAAAGGCCTTCTTAAAGTCTAGAAAGACTACGTCCACGGCAACACTATCATCCAAGGATTTCGCTACTTGGTCATAAAAGGCAATCAGGTTGATAAGGCAAGATCTGCCTTTGATGAAGCCGTGCTGGTTGCCCCTGAACATGATCTCCCCTGCTAGCCCCCCACACAGATGTGCTCCTTGATGATTATCTCCAAGCACTCCATGTACTTTAAATAGAGCAGTTCTCAGAGCTGTGCTAGTTAAAGCACTCCCTCCCACCCCCTACCTCCTGGAGCATGTATATAAACACTCTGAGTAAACAAGAGTAATGCTAGTCATAGGAAAGGTATTTGTTGCTGCTGCTTTTGGATTTTTTTCATCTATTTTATATTGAATATATCACTGAATCATATTGAATATACAAATGTACAAAGCTGAAATATTCCATTTCATGGACCATGTCCAGATAATCTAAAATTTAAATTTTGGAAAGAAACATGGAAATTTACCATGAAAGAGGAATTCTGAGTTTTAGCTAATAAGTAACAACTCCTTAAAATTCAGCCTAGCAAATCTTTCCCAAATATCAATGATTTTTTAAATAGAATTCTCTATTCTCAGTTCCTTTCTAGATGTACAGCTGTGTTTCTCAGTCAGGGTACTACACCGCACTGAGGTGCCTTAAGATCCTCTCAAGGGTGCCACAGGGTGCTATGTAATCTTATCACTGTTAGGTGTGCAAACATGATTCACAAGGGAAACTCAACAATTTCAAATAATAATTCATGGTGTTAAGAACATTCTGACCTGTTCAGTCTTTTTGAGTTCTTTGCAACAGAATAATTGCTTTATTATTTTTCTGTAGTAAAAAAAGAAAAAAAACTGTGTAAAAATTAAGAGCTGGTATTTTCTAAGTCTAAATAGGTTGAGAATCACTGACCTACAATGTTTTACTCATGAAGACATTGAGATTATTTGATGCCCTCTGCTGGGCATGATCTGTAATTTATTTTGCTATATTTCTAGTCCTGCTATGATTAGGCCGAACCCAGCTTGCAAAATGTTCATTCTAATGAGCAATGTATGAACTGTATGGATCAAGTTCTAAATCCCATGATTTAAAATTCCAGTATGTTATTATAATATTTTTTCCATAACACAATATTAAAATAGTATTTTTTTTCAATTGATAAAGAAAAAAATCTCCAAACCCTGAATGTAACAGATACCCTATCTGCACCATTTCCATTATATGCAGGTGACTGTGGAGCAGCAGATCACAGATCATCATCAGTTCTGAGAATAGATTTTTCATTATTTTGGATACAGATCTTCAAGGACAGGCTTAAATTTTAGATCCACATCCAAGTCAAGCCCTCATTCAGCAAAGCATTTGAGAAGCCCCATCATTGGCCTGCTGAATTGGGACATAGGTTGGTTAATTTTCAGAAGTGCTGAGTGCCCAGTAACTCAGTGGAAAGGCTGGACACTCAGTGCTGCTGAACACCAATGCACATATCTCAATGTACCTTTAGGCTCACATACCTTTTTTAAAATTCTGCTTCATCATTTAAGAGAACTTATTTGGTAAGCACTGTGAGGTTTCACAAGATTTTTTAATCTTTTTTTTTTATAAAAGATCATTTAGATTAAAAAGAATTGGTGGGGAGGCTATGGTTAAGTGCCAACTTGCTTGAAAGTTGACACAATTTGAACATTTAGATATCTTCAACTTAAGAATCCCCACCTAATCTTTTCTTTCATTCCCCATATTGTTAAAAAATGAAGATATATTAAAGAAAAAAAACAATGTTTATAAGTTACTGCAGTTTTTAAAGAGTCATTTTTTGGAAGCATAAAGAACTGTTTCAAAATTTAAGTTCCCTCCAGGAGATGGCTGAAATGTGAAATCTGATGCTCTTACTCAGAGTGATTAACCCCATATTGTTCAAGGAGGGCTATTCTAAATGTGAAATACTACCAAGGAGGCCTGATAAAAGCCTGCTGATGTCTTTAAGAAAGATTCCAATGTCTTTAAAAGATTTGGGTCATTGATGTGTGAGGTGATGGAGGGGAGGCTTTTACTTGTTACTGTCACAGGTATTGATAGCTAATAAAATAGGAATGGGCACCTATACACATGCCCAATGTCTGCTCCAATGTGTTTTAATTAGAACACATTGAAGCAGACCCAATCTAATCAAGAACTAATTGATTAAGATAATCTAATTAGCACTCCCCGGCAGCCTCAGTGGCATGTGTATTCAGCAACCATGCACTTCAAAAATAGCAGCAGGGGCACCTTTAGTCCAGCTTATTGAAAAAGTTTTAGTTAAAGCTCCCCCCCCACCCTTTTGAAGCCTGGAATGCCGAATACATGAGACCCTGTGCACACTTTAATTAAATCAGCTCCTGGGAGCCACCTTAATTGAAGTGCCCTCCTGCCTCACCCCGGAGCATGTTAAAGACACCCATAGGGAACTCGTATGGGTCACCGAGTCCAGTCCCCTGTTGTCATCATAACAAACTTCTCAAGTTTCAAGCTAAGACACTGTGGAAGCTAGGGATGGTCCTCAAGGAGGACTATACTTCAGTGGCCAGCACTTGTAGGGAAATGATAAGGAAAGCCAAGACAGCAACTGAGTTTAGGTTAGCTACAGGAATTAAGGACAATAAGAAGTCCTTCTTTAGATATATAGACAGTAGAAGGAAAACAAATGGAAGTGTGAGGCCATGCTTAACACCTCAGGACAGCTGGTAACCAACATTCAGGAAACAACTGAACTCCTGAATGCTCACTTTGCTTCAGTATTTCACCGGACCATGGGGAAAGTCAAGCAACACAAAGCTTGGGGGACATGCCAGGACCAACAGCCTCCCGACTATGAATGCTGAGTGAGTGCAATACCAACTAGAAAAGCTGGACATTTATAAGTCAGCAGGACTGGATGGACTGCATTTGAGAGTGCTGAAGGAGCTGGCTGAGGTCATCATGGAACCCATGGCAAAGCCCTTTCAGATTTCATGGTGCACAGGGGAGATTCCTGAGGATTGGAAGAGAGCCAATATTGTACCCAATCTTCAAGAAGGGGAAGAGGGAGGACCCGGGCAACTATAGGTCAATCAGCCTAACCTGTATCCTAGGGAAATCCTGGAAAGGCTCATTAAATAATCTGTGTGTGATACACTTGCAGAAGGTAAGATTCTAAATGACAACCAGCATGGCTTTGTTGTGGGTAGGCCTTGTCTTACCAATTTCATCTCCTTCTATGAACAGGTCTCTTGCCACCTGGACATGGGAGACAAAGGTAGACATAATATACCTAGACTTCCAAAAGGCTTTTTATCTAGTATCCCACAACATCCTTGTGGGAGAATTAGAAGATTGTAGGCTCAGCTGCTCAACAGTTCAGTGGGTGGGAAACTGGCTACAGGGTAGGACCCAGGGAGTTCTCATGAATGGATCTGTGTTGTCCTGGCACGAACTGACCCATGGTATCCCTTAGGGGGTCCATGCTTGGACTGTTGCTTTTCAACATTTTTATCAATGATTTGGATGGGGGAGTGAAAAGCTTGCTGGCCAAGTTGACAGATGATGCCAAGTTATGGGGCAGTGTGGCCACACCAGAAGATAGGTTGCTAATAATGTGGTAAAAGGCCACCTCTGTTTCTTCCCAAAACTCTGCTCTGTGACAATTTGGTTAGGATGGGCCCTGCATAGGATACACACCTTACCCTATCTCTTTAGGTAACCTAAGCTGGATACATTCCTGAGGGAGTGGGGAAACCTGCTCCCCTCTATCTACGTGACTGGCATCACATACTGGGGTGAGGGGCTTGGGCTCCCTGGTGGGCTAGAGACTGCCAGTCTGCCCAGCAACCAGTGATGCTTTTCAAATTGGTTGGCTGACAGCCAAGAGGTGCTGGCCTCCATTGGACCAGGTAAATGTGGTCACAAGGGCTATATAAATTAAGGACTGCCCAGGAGGAGGGGGCAGCAGCCATGAGGAAAAAACTCAGAGAGAGAGAGAGAGAGAGGGAGTAAGTTTCAGATGGTTCGGCTCCAATCTCAAAACTCATGATTAAGGAACTGCCTGCCTCCAGAGGGAATCTCCACCTGCCTCTCGATGATACTTGTGAGTAAGATACTTGAGATCTAACTAGATACATAGCTTGCAGTAACTCAGATGCATGACCAAAGGCTACTCCAGCCACCCTGTTTGCTGTATGGGATTTCTCTGATACTACTCAACTTTATATTCTATCCCAACCCTACTACTTGTAACCAATGAAGTTCTCCTTTGTACCTAGCACGGGAGACTTTTTGGGAGTGGGTCTAGATTATGCCTTGAGGTCCCCTTGGTTCAGCTGACTAACAGAGTTCACTACATGTTCTTCTGACTGAGTGAAGCACCCCAAGTTCATGAAGTGAGTCAAGTACCCTTGAAAGCTACTAGGCCTGTGTTTCCCAGGGGGCACAGAGCCAGAATCAACCCCCCTCCCTGGGTGGTGGCAGCTCTACACCCAGGCTAGCAGGTATGCTCCAGGAAGGGGGTTGGCCAGATGCAAGGTACCCCCAGGGAGGCACTTAGAGCCTGGAAGGTGGTCAGGCGCAGTAAGGTGGGTGGCTCAATGCAGGAGCATCCCCTACTGGCCCGCCACATGTGGTGTTAGTGGTGGGATCTGACAGCCTGCTGTATTGAAGGCATAATTCTGGAAAGGGAATAGAGTCACTAGAAATTGTTTGCTGAAGGGTTTTCAATTTGGCATCGGGTCAACTGGATGGTGTAGCTAGCTAGGATGGCCGACGAGTATGACCACATGACGGTGGCTGACTTAAGAGACCTGATGAAAGAGAGAGGCCTTCCAATGAGGGAGGAGCAAAAGAGAGAAGACCTGATTAGGATCCTGTGTGATAATGAGCAGGCCACAAGATCACCTCCACCCGTTCATACAGAACCCACTTGGGGCTGTGAGGGGCTGTCCTCTGAGTGGGACTTCCAGAAATTCCAGCTGCAGCTAGAAGCTGAGGAGCAAGAACACAGGCTCAAACATGAGCTAGAGTTGAAAAGGATGGGCTTGGAGGCCCAGCACCAGTGTGAGGAGGTACAGCATAAGCATGAGGTTAGAGAAGCCCAGCACCAGCGTGAGGCAGAGGCCAAAGAGGCAAGGCTCAGTCCAAACACGATCTTGCAGTACTCTGGATGCAGTCAGATGCTGGAACCCCTGGTGCCCACCTGGCACCAGCTGCATCCCCCAGACTGAAGACCCCAGTCTTCTCATGCTACAAAGATCGGAATGATCCAGAAGTGTTCCTAAGCAACTTCAAAAACCAAGTGCACCGATGGAAGTTGCCAAAGGAAGAGTTCATGAAACAAATGGCTGCTCTGGTTGAGGGTGACTTGTCTGTGGTCTCGAACAGTCTGTCCTTGGAATCAGCAGATAACTGTGATGCCTTTGAACACACAGCATTTTTAAGGTTCAGGTTAGGACCAGATTATTTCCGGAAAAAATTCCAGAATACCATCCTACAACCGGGGAAGACAACGGGCGAGTTCGCGGCCCAGGTGTGGGATTCACTCCTTAAATGGGCAGACGGAGCCAAGGCTGACAATAGAGAGAAGGAGCTAAACTTCATAGTACTGGACGAATTTTATCACCACTGTCCACAGGAGATTAAAGCCCTAATCAAAGACAGGGCCCCCCCAAACCATCCAAGAGGCCGCTGATAATGTGGACCAGCTGTTGCTAAATCATGAGGGGCTGGACAAGAAGCCTCCCTACTTTGGGAAGGAACAGAAAAGGTTCCAAAAATGGGGGAAGGGAGAGCTAGGCCCAAAAGGGGAAAGGGGGCCACCTTCTGCTGAGCACAATGAGGCCTGAGATTCAGACAAACCACCCAATTCAGAAAAGAGAGGGTGCTATAACTGCGCCAAGCTGGGCCACATCTGGCCCAACTGCACAAAGCTAAGCAACAAACCCAAGCCAGTCAGACAGATATGCAACAGCTGTATGTAGTGAGGAGGGAGACCCGAGCCACTCTGAGAAGTGTACCTGTTGCTCCAGGATTACAAACCCAGAGGAGGTGATAGCTATCCACTGGATTAATATAATGGTAAACAGGAGAACTGGACACAGGGGCCAGTGTGTCATTGCCAGACTTGTTTCACCTGCAGATATAGTCCTGGGGAGGACCCTTACCATACAAGGGGTGAGACCCCAGCCATTTGAGGTACCTGTAACCTGTCTCCCCATTGAGTGGAGGGGCATAACTAGGAGTGCTGGAAGGGGCTCCTGTTCCCATCCTGGTAGGATGTGATGTTTTGGAACTAGAATACCTGCAAAGGGAGGAGGGCCACCTCCTAGAGCCCTACCATGTTAATGTGGTGACTTGTCAACAAAGCAGAAAGGCTAAGGCAGGAGGAGTAGAAATTTTCCAGGGACTGGTCACCCAATTGGCTACTGAGGCAGAGGGGGAGAAGGAGAGACGCAGAGTCCCTCTGACTGCAACCAGCCATTGAGAAAACTAATGACCTTGAGGTTGGGTTAAGCGACAGTCCCAGGGAGGAGTCTGGTCAGTCAGTGGCAGAGGAAACAGACTCTTGGGGAGAAGTTAAAGGACATCCCCGAGGGTGAAGGTGTATTCCTTACAGGAGCACCAGAACTCCATGGTGATTGCTTAGCTGGGCAAGAGGGGTTCAAGTAGGAGTTTCTAGAGGACCACAGCTTGGAGGAACTCTGGCAGATGGCTCAGGAGTAAGAGACAGAGTTCACCCCAGGTGATCTAGGATAAGGGACTCCTCTATCAGTTGTGGGTACCAAAGAACCATGTTGAGACCTGAGAACTCCATCACCAGCTCATAGTACATCATAAGTTCAGACAACAAATGCTTTCCATGCCTCATGATTTACCTTGTGTTGGTCACATGGGCAGGGAACAGATGTGCCAGTGGCTGCAGGTGAACTTTTATTGGCCCAAAGTTGCCCTGAATGTGGCCTATGTGGACTTTAACCCCAATGAGTGGGATGAGAAACTTCCGCATTTGCTTTTTGCCTACCAGGAGGTGCCCCAGGAGTCTACTGGGGTCCCGCCATTCAAATTAATGTTCAGATGGCAAGTTAGGGGTCCTCTCAATTTGGTAAGAGAAGAATGGGAAGGGAAAGTCTCTTTTACTAAGACCTCCATGGTAGAATACATGCTCAGCTTTCATCAGAAGCTAACTGACATGATGTAAGTGGCATGAGACTCCCTGGCCCAGGCCCAGAAGAAACAAAATGTTTGGTATGATAAGAAGGCTCACTTACGTACCTTTGACAAAGGTGATAAGGTCATGGTTTTCCTGCCAGTAAAGACAGACAAGCTGCAAGCAGCTTGGGAAGGTCCCCATGTCATCCTGGACAGGTTGGATGATGTGGCTTATGTAATGACCAGGACTGAGAAAAAGCCTAAGATAGTTCATGTTTCATAATAGTAGGGGTCAGAAGGGACCTAAATAGGTCATCTAATCTGACCCCCCGCAACTGGCCTGAGCACACACTGGGAATCACATGACCCCAGCAGGTAGTCATTCAACCTCTTTTTGAATTTACCCAAGGTAGGAGCAAGGACCACTTCCTTAGGAAGTGGTTCCAGATCCTAGGTGCCCTAACACTGAAATGGTGCCTCCTAATCTTTAACCTGAACCTATTCCCCAGCAGCTTCTGGCCATTGTTCCTCATCACCCCAGGTGCTGCTGTGTGGAATAGGACCCTTCCTATTTGCTGCTGATCTCCCGTACCGAGTTTGTAGGCAGCCATCAAATCCCCCCTCAGCCTCCGTTTGCTGAGGCTGAACAGGTTCAGGTCCCTCAGCCTCTCCTGATAGGGCCTGCCCTGTTGCTCTCCAGCCAAGCGGGTGGCCCTCCGCTGAACCCTCTCCAGGCTGGCCACATCATTCTTAAAGTGCAGTGCCCAGAGCTGGATGCAGTACTCCAACTGCAGACTGACCAATGTCGCATAGAGGAGGAGTATCACCTCTCTGCACCGACTTGAGATGCATCTTTAGATGCATGACAAGGTGCGGCTGGCTTTGCTGGCTGCAGTCTGGCATTGGCGGCTCATGTTCATCTTGGAGGCAATAATGACTCCAAGATCCCCTTCTGCCTCTGGGCTCTCAAGGGGGGAGCTCCCCAGCTTGTATGTATGCTGTGGATTCCTTCTCCCCAGGTGCAGCACCCTGCACTTACCCACATTAAAGCCCATCCTATTACCATCCGCCCAGTTCTGTAGTCTGTCTGAATCTAATTTCAGCCTCTCTCTTCCTTCGAGTGTGCCTACGTCTCCCCACATCTTGGTGTCATCGGCAAACTTGGACAACGTGTTTTCCACCCTCTCGTCCAAGTCGCTGATGATGTTGAACAGTGTAGGCCCCAGGACCAAGCCCTGGGGGACCCCACTATTCACATCCTGCCAGGTTGAGTACGACCCATCCACCACCACTCTCTGGGTGCACCCCTAGGCCAATTTCTGACCGATCCAACTGTGTAGGGATCTATGCCACAGTCGCTCAATTTATTAATGAGAATGGGGTGAGAGACAGTGTCAAAGGCCTTCTTAAAGTCCAGAAAGACTATGTCCACAGTGACACCATCATCCAGGAATTTAGTTACCTGGTCATAAAAGGCCATCAGGTTAACATGCTTAAACTATACTTTTAATAGAAGTGATGCGGTATTCTGGATTTCCTCAGTAGAAGGATCATCTGAAGATCCAGAGGAGCTGGTCATGTATGGGGACTGGGATGGAGAGGCAGGAAGAGAGGAACTCTGCCTGCCAGATCACCTGCCCTCCCAGGACAAGGACAAAATACTCACAGCACTCAAGGACTTTGAGACAGTGTTCTCCAACAAACCAGGTAAAATGAACCTGGCACTACACTCTATAGAGATGGGTAGCCATCATCCTATCCAATCCAGACCTTACCCAGTTAATGCAAAGGTGATGCAAGAAATAACACAAGAGATCACAGAGATGAAAGGGTTAAGGGTAATCTGGCCTTCAGTGAGTCCCTGGGCCAGCCTGGTGGTACTCGTCCAGAAGCAGGATGGGTCCATTTGGTTCTGCGTGGACTACTGGAAGCTACATTTCACTAGGTTAAAGAAACCTCTCTTCTAATCACCTATCTGTTCCTTTTATCAGCCAAGTAGCCCTTACCAAGTACACCTGATCCAGTGTAAGTTCATCGGTTTTTGGGGTTTTTTTTAATTCAACAAGCCCATATTTCACTCGGGCAAGATTCCTACTGGTTTTAATGTTATGTTTAATTTTAGAAAGAATACTGATCTAGCCTTTGCATGTGCTTCTATATGTATGACTCCCACCTACGCTTAGGCCAGGTACAGACATTACACAAACTCGTCTAAGTGATCAGAAATCAATTTAAATCCATAACCATACAAATGTTTGGCACTGATCTAAAAATGGAAGAACCTGGTTTAAAAGAGACCTGGTTCAATGTATACACAAATCTAACAGTTTTGGGTTTGACCGGTGAATCAAAACTTCTGTACCAGATACTCTATTGATTCAAATTAGATTGCTGTCCTCTGGTATCCCAGGCTCCTTTGTGGCTCCTACAACCCCAACTCACTCCCAGGAAGCATGCCAGCACTTGGCCTATGCTCCCCTTCTCCAACAGAATGCCCAGTGGGCCCTGCCTCTGAGCTCTCCCAGAGCCAAGCCAGCACACACCCTCTCCCCAGCCCCACCTCCTGCCTCTGGCCATTTGTCAGCTATAGGCAAGCAGGCAGCAAGAGTGGGGAATGGGGGAGGGGGAAGGGAGGCATCGGTGTCCCCTGCATGAGCCCCGAGGCCTGGGCACCTGTGTCCTCAAGTTGTATCTGCACACCCTGTCACAAAGCAGCACACAATGTACCCACAAATCTGACACTGAGCCCAAGAGAATCTCTGCTTATTGCACAGCCCCATGGACTTTGACCCTGGCTCCCATACACCCAGCCAGGGACCCTGTGCTTGGGCACAACCCCATAAAACCTGACCCTGGCTCATGTGCAACAAGCCAGGAAGCCCCATGCCTCACGCTCAGGCATAGCTCCATATCGCCCGACCCTGGTCCCTGCATACCACATCTCAGAGGTCAGAGACAGGTGCCCTGCCACCCAGACCCAAACATAACCCCCCGCTCCAAGCAGAAGCCAGTCCAGGTGGCTTGCCTCTGGTGGGTTGGGGTGGCAGGGGTCAGAACATCAGGACTGGGCCTACACAGAGGCAACCCTGTGACCTCTGAAGCTTGGCCACTGCTGGCAGGCACCCAGACCATGAGCACCTGGATGCTACAAGGCTTTTTTACCCATAGCTACAAGGTCCTGGAGTACTGCTGGGGGGGCGGGGGGTTGTAGGAGCATTCTTGCCTATTTCTGGCAGTCAATCAAGGGGTGGCCCTTGGCACTCAGCCATGCTCAGCAGTTTGTGGCAGCCTGGGGAACCCATAGGCCACACTTGGAGGCAAGCACAATCACACCTAACCTGCAGGCCTTGGTCAGTGCAAGCTGCCTGCATGCCTCCCCCTCCCCCCACCACCAAAAGACAAACTAGTGATTTAACTTAGGCTGTTTACAGAAAACTCGTAACAGATTGATTCTGCATTGGGATTTTTGAACATCTGTGCTTAGCCTTAGAATCATGCTCCCCATGTGGTTTCTGCAAATATTGCTGTTGACTTCCATGGGGGTCAAAGCATGCGCATGGAACAGTCAGGATTGATACAAGAAGAACCAAGTAACAACTGGAGAAGTTTGAAAGCCCAGGATAGCTACTTTTTTTCCCTTTTTATTTTCTACCCAACTTTACCTTATGGTTCTATTGGTGAGACTATTAGCAGAAAATGCAGAGACTCTTAAAATAAAAGTGTTTAGGTCCAACAGTATCAGATAACTCCGAAAAGCATGCAGACTCTGTTATTTGTCACAAGCCAAGTCCCAATGGACCTTATTTCATTTCTACTCCACCCTCCACCAGATAATATAAGCATCTTTGAAGCTTGAGTTATAACAGATTTTTGTCTTGTGATAATTTACAAATTCTCTAACAATTAATGGGATTATTTCTAGAAATAGTAGCGGACCTTTAGAAAAATGAAGATACTATGAAGATCACAAGAATCAAGTTACAATTTTTATCTTTATTTAACATGTGAATACACTACTGTATTTGTTTCTTATTCAGTACAGTGTTTCAGGTTTTGGACTAATTAAAAGAAAACATGACCCCAGATTCTTATAATTTTATTTCTTCCATTAAATTTTAAAATATAAAAGACTTGCATGGACACTTCATTATTCTACTTCAAAATATGCAGAATGCATATACTAAATGGATAATAAATATCTGTGGTTAGTACTAGTTATAAAATTTCTCATTACTGAAGCCCCTTGGTATCATTTGTATTTCATTATACTTAATCTGGTTGATTTTTCCACAAGCAGCTTATTTATTCTGCAAATTTATTCACTGAATAATTACAGGATCTTTGGCTCTCTGAAAATTTCTTTGTGAATTGCGAATACGAGACCTTCAGAATTTGAGATGCTGTTTGATTAGGCACGTAGATCACATATAATTGTTTCTGTTTTATGACTGAATAAGCATAATTCTTAGAACCTGGTTTCCAGTGCTGATGATGTGCATATTATTTTTAATATTTACTAATCAAAAGGCAGTTTTCTCTGAATATTTCTCCATTATTTAATTAAAGATGGCGCAGAAAGGGATTCCAATATCTTTTCATAAAATCCCCAAATGACAAATATGATACAACTAGGAAGTTTTTATCTTTTTTCCACCTCTCCAAGTTATAGTATTTGCTTGCTAGATATATAATCAGTAGAATTAACATATAAAAAGCTTCCAGTCACAGTTTCATGACAGTGTGCAACTAGTGAGCAAGATAAACTTAACTTCAACAATTCCAATTCTCCAAATTAGCTACCAAAGAAGAATATTTTTTCTCTTTTTGGTTTATTGGTATTGCAGCCAAAAATACACAGTGAAGTGTTTAACAGTGTGAAGAATAAAATAAAATTCCGAGGAAATCTGTTCAGTTCTTTGCTGCATTCAGATTATAATAGCTTTTTTCCCCGAGCAAATCCACTCTCGGAGAGCCACAGAGCATATCAAACCACTTTTCAATTTTATCTCCTCTCTTTGGTATCTTGAGAGTCCTGTTCTGAAAGCATGGGCAGCAGTGTGGCAGACTGCTAGCACCTCATGCTATGGGCAGGGAGAGGGGGGCTATTGGACCAATGGCAAAAGAGGGTGCCCACTATCTCACAGGAAGATGTCATCACCAAATTAAAATCAGATACAGAGTTTGGATTTCAAATCATCCCAAAAGACTTTGCATAATATAAAGTTAGGCACTAGTAATGCAGATTTAAGAACATACAAAATGCATTAGGTGCTTCCCCTGGCTCACATGCAAGTTGCTTATGTTCAATATATGCTGTAGTCACAAAGAAGATTCACTAATTAGAACAGGTAACCCTGGATCGTTATACATGCAGGTGGATTTTTCCTTTTGTTTGCTAAGCTCGAGGTAAGGAATAACAACCTTCTTAGTTCACCAATGAACAAATGGAGGAATTTTCAGCTGTAACTGCACTTGTAAAAATTAAATTCCTTCTTTGTTAAATAGCACATTATTGAAAAATGCTGCGGAGCAGACCAAAACAGAACTTGTTTCTTACACACTTCTTTTCAGGTAGGAAATCTCAAAATGAAACTAAATAATGGCATACTGAGACATATTCTTCCTGTTAACCATGTAAAGAAATTATTACTAGAATGTCAGACAATTGAATTCATCTAAGCTTTCTAAAAGTATTGTGATGACACTCACTGTCAAGTTCACACGAATATCTGGTACAGAAGAGAGACAAACTACTGTTACTTCCATTCAAAAGACCCTGTCATGATTCAATGGATCAAGAAAAATTTGGAGCAGCTGTCTACTAGGAATCCTGTGACTTTTACACAGTTCATGTAAATATGAGAATGTGGGCACTTCT
>NW_017728886.1:19914667-19916415 GCF_001723895.1 Crocodylus porosus
TATACTGCCAAGGTTTATCTTGGAACAGTGTTCTGACCCTATTAAAGAACAGTGTCCAGGTTTTGCTGATGAAAGCAACAAAGAATTGTTGTCCCTAGCTCTTTGGCTACTGCATAATGTATAGTATAATGAAATGGATGGCTTATGGATGGGAGTCTTTCATTACTAGGTTGCTGACTCACATCAGTGACACCAAAAGACAGAAGAGAGAAGTATGCACAGTTTACAAGCCGCACCTTTATGCAATTAAGCCCAGTGGGAGACATCATAAAGACACACCAGCTGGCAGGGATAAAACTGGCTGCTGGCACTAGGGAGGGGAGAGCCAGTGAGGAGGCGGAGGCTCTCTGCACTGGCAATGGGTGGAACTGGCATGCACAGGGAACACCTGGACGTCGAACAGCTGGGGAAGCAGCGAGAGCTCCCCATACCATGGGCACTGAGATTGAGCCCCAGGAAGGGTAGAACACTGGGGGGAAGTTCCCCCTTGTGTCATTAAAGAAGTTCACCAGGGAAGACGCCAAGTGGCGGCATGGCCAATTCGGCAAACACAAAGAAGAAGTGAAAACCAACCTCGGGGAAGCGGAGGTCTTCCTATGCAGACATTTCAGGTACTAGGTCAGGGAGCCAGGCTAGGGGCGGAAGGAAGAGAGGGACTCCGCAGGGCCAGCATCGGGAGAGAACTCCCAAGTTTGGGCAGGACGGCTGGGAAAGTTGACCGGTAGGATACCGGACAGCAAGACCCCTTTTGGGTCCTTTTTTTCTTTATTTACTTTTCTTCATTTTATTTATTTACCCCTGCTTGATAGGGGCACCTTTAAGCCCCAAGAAGAGAGCTGACCAGCTCAAAGGGGATCTCAAACCCAGAGTTTGGGCTGGCTAAGTATCCTTCCCCAAGGAGAAGAAGGGATACCACAGGGCACAAGGAGTGGCAGCCATGTCAAAATCTGGTGCCCTACCAGAGGTTGGTGTAATGCTGGGGTGTAGGGGAGGTGGAGCCCCACAAACATCCTGCAGGTGGAGTGGTCATCCCTGAGGGGAGTTTCGAGGCTGAACCCCACACTAACATAACATTCAAAGATGTGGCAGGCAAGTTTGGTGAAGGCCAGAGGGACAACCGAAGCCCACCTAAGGGAGCCCATGAAGCTAGAGAGCATCCACCCTCTGCTGCCCAGGCCAAGGTGGTGCATGAGCAAACATTCAAAGCCAGGTGGGTGCATGCCTTAAAAATGGCCATTTTAGACCATTCATGCCTAAATTTGATACCTACAAAAACAGGTATCAAATTGAGGTGCAAATAGCTAAGGCATTAACGCACATGTAGATGCACTAAGCTGAATTAATGCTGTGTATGTCAACTGACTTGGGACTAGCTTTAGTCCCCAGTCAGTTTGCACACTGCATTAATACACCTTAGTGTATGCACGTGTAGACACTTTCCTAGATCACCTTAATGTACATTAGCCAAATGCCTCTTAAGTTTAGGTATACAGGCATACCTCATTTTATTGTGCTTCACTTTATTGTGCTTCGCAGATATTGCGGTTTTGTACAAATTGAAGGTTTGTGGCAACCCTGCCTTGAGCAAGTCTATCAGCGCCATTTTTCCCACAGCATTTGCTCACTTCGCATTTTTTAGCAATAAAGTATTTTTTAATTAAGGTATGTACATTGTTTTTTTAGACATAATGCTATTGCACACTTAATAGACTACAGTATAGTGTAAACATAACTTTTATATGCACTGG
>NW_017728886.1:19916515-19921070 GCF_001723895.1 Crocodylus porosus
ACTTAATAGACTACAGTATAGTGTAAACATAACTTTTATATGCACTGGGGAACCAAAAAATTTGTGTGACTCGCTTTATTGCAATATTCGTTTTATTGCGGTGGTCTGGAACCGAACCCGCAATATCTCCGAGGTATGCCTGTACATAAAAGCACATGTAGATACCCATATTGTATTATCTTTCTCCCTTGACCTGTTCAACCCTATGGCTTGGACAGTGTCTCCAAAGAAGAAAGCAGAGACCGATAACAAAACCTCACTCTATTTTCTAGTGAAAACTGACTCGGTACAGTCCTTTAGGGCAAAGAACTCATCTATGCTTATTCAGTATTTCTCTTGATATACCATCTATCTTTTTTGGTAATTTTGGTTGCTACAACAATAGAAATTGTTAATAAAGTAATCAAAATCTAAAGGATGAATTGTGGTTCAGGTGAAAAACCTTCATGGTCTTGTTCCCCTTAAATTTCTAGGGTTGGGGAATTTGCATCAGAATTTTAATGCACACGCTAAATAGATGTGGAGAAAGAACTACCTCCTTTCCCATAGGGGTTCTGGCTGACACATTTTAGGAGCAATATGGAGAGATTACATGTTTTCAGTGGTCATGATTTTTATATCCATGCTTGTATCTAGGCACAGATTTTAGATACTTTTGATAAGATCCAAATCAACCAAAAAGCAAAATAAAATTATACAACTTACTAATGGATTACTGGTAGCCTTTATGGATCTGAGGATCAAATAAACTAAACACTTGTGTTTAAAAAGTCATGCATCTAGCTTGTAATATGATTATTGATGCCAGTTAACTGTGAACCCATGCCCAATAACAAAACCCATTTGCATGTGCTTTTATCTACTTTTCATGAGATCTTTTAACACCAGCAGGTGTAAGTTAAGTTCACGATTGTGCATCTACCTTGCTTGAAAATCTGTTTGTTTCAGTATGGGCTTTTGCTCCTAATTACATTTCATATATAGATTTACTGGAGAATTTAATTATAAGTTTATTAGAAATGGAACCACTGCTTATCTTAAATTCTGTAAACTAGTGTATATTTACTGTACTATATAAGCAATTTTAATTATTAATATTCTGTACTATGTCATGTTAATGTGAAAGCATAAAAGAATGATCAGAAATAAAACACAGGCTTTTATACCTCTGTGAAGAATAGAGTCTTCATACATTTGTAAATTAGAATACAAAATTAAAAGGAGTAGCTTGCTGAAATATTGCATTTTTTACTGCTGTTTGGAATGAGACAGTCTAAAGAAATAGCATATTAGCCTTATATCAAGAATACTCTCTCCAGAGACAATGAATAATGAACTAGGAAACAAGTAGATAATGCCAGAAATAGTTATTAAAAGATCAGATATGCTAAACAATTACACGTCTCCAGACTAGATCATATATCCAAGTTGCTGAAAGTCAGCTAACTAAACCAAAAATGAACACTAATATCAGAAGTTAGAACTGTATTTACTCTGTGGTTACTAAACAGGATGAGAAAATCACTTTAGATTGGAAATTGGTTAGAGAACAAGAAGAAAGCAAGTCACAAATGACATTTTCATGAGTATGAATTGATGCAACGTGTTCAGGTCAGGAAAAATGTGTATCACTGTACATTTTCAGCACGAAGCTGACATTTCTTCCCTAGTGCTGCAAAATTTAAAGTGACGTTCCTTTATTTTCCATGGAGACAGCTGCTATAGTTCCCAGCTGAAAATTGGCCTCAGCTGGCATGTAGCAAATGGGAATACATGTAGATAATAGTCATGAACTAGTGAGCACTGCTGGTTGACCAGTTATCAAATTGCTGGTAAGCTGTAGTTTCAGTTGTAATTCCAGGTGGCACACATATTCTTCCCTTTATTTCTATAACTTTCATTTGTGGTAACACTATAATTTAGTGCATATAATGAGATAATGGCCTTCAAGTATATTCTTTGATACAATGAAGTGTATGGATAAGGATTTCTTTTCAGGAGGTTTTTCTCTTTTTTTAAGGCTTCAAAAGATTCCTTTCAAATAAAAACTAATAATCCTGCAAATCTATTACAAAGCCATTATAAAAAGGAATGGCATGATTGTATGTATCCCAATATCATAAACAAAGCTTGTCAGGAGTTTTCTGTTGAAACACAGTGGGTGTGTCTACATGTGCAACAGATCCTGGAATTTACTTGCCAGTAAACTACTCATGAGTAAACGCTCCCAGCCAGGCATCTACACACGTAGGGAAGCGGGAGCAGATTTGCTGCTAATGGCACCAAACTGCTTTTGCTTCCTGGGGCCTGGCAGTGGGCCCTACCACTACCAATGGGGGCTCAAATGTGTGTGTCACTTGGAATTACAACTGAATCTACAGCTAACCAGCAATTTGAAAACTGGTCAACCAGCAGTACTCACTGTGTGCTAGCCCAACCAGCAGTACTCACTGTGTGCTAGCCCAGGGGTTGTCAGGGAGCAGAGACATTGTTCCCTGCCACCAGGGGACTGCCTTATGCAAGAGCAGGGACAATGCCCCCCTGCTCAGTAGCAGGGAGCTCCCAGCCCCAGCTCCCTTATTGGGACAGGGGATTTACTGTTACTGGAATTATATCAAGGATGAAACTGGACACTATGATGACCAGATCCCTGCTCAAACTCTCCACTCATTTCATTTCAGCGCATCAAGTACAATCTTGTTTTTACTTTCATCTCTTTTCACAAATCAGTCCCACTAAACTTGTCTGCTCTTATCACTTAATGCAGTTTCCCTGTCCTATCTTTGTGCTCTGATCATGTGAGCTTTGTACATATGTCCTGTCAAGATCTTACTAAACCATTACCAAAAAAATAGTTACTTCTTCCATTTTGCCATTTCCATTGGAACATCTGAGTGTAAAGAAAAATGAGATGCTCTTCTGCCCTAATAGCTAAAGGCACCTAGCCAACAGTGTTTCCAACTGCCTATAAATTTACAGACAGTCTGTAATTTTAAAAAGGCTAGAAACATCTGTTCTTGAAGTCTGTTAAAAAAAAAAAGAGGGCTGCACAGAAAAACATTAAGTAACCATGAGCTTGACTAAGGATCAGTCATCAGAAAGAAGCTGGAGGCAAATGTTGAAGGACAGACAGAGCACAGCAGTGCCACCTGGTATCAGAGTACCAGCACAGAACTCTGCAGGGAGCATTTTCTTAGGGCTTTGTAGCCCATGGAGCCTCCATAGCCCCAAGCCATGTGCTGCTGCTGCATCCCATTCCCACACAGGGAGATAGAGTTCCACATTAGGGGTCTGTGCTGGGAAAGCAGGTTGGGCTGTCAGAGGTCAGTTTTGGAAAGTGGACTGGGGGAAGGTAGCATGGTGAGGGGCACAGTAAGGATTATTGGGGTGGGGGTGAGTAGGGAACCCCTGGAGTGGGGGCAGCATGGTTGAAAAAACATTATCTGGCCAAGACTGCTTCTTTCACAATTGCTGTGCTATAAGACTGACTGGAGCGGCAGCTAGAAGCAAGGTTTTAAACAGAATCCTCCTCACAAATTTGCCAGAACTCACAATGGCTGATCAAACTCTGTACTGCCTTTGTCTCCCTAGTAGTGAGGTTGCAAGAACAGCACCAGAAAGAAAATGGAGCTTCTGTTTTTTCCAGTAGCTTCATCTCCCCCTTGTGCACATGTGTCTTGATTTATTTTCAAGGAAATCAGATTTGATTTTTGCTCCTCCTCTCAATTAAAAACTTTATTTCTCCCTGACTTCTTCCTTCAAACAAACCAAACCTTCAATTATTACTATCTTTCACTTCATCTAAAAAAGATGTGACATAGTGTTTTCCCTAAAAATATCCCGTACAGCTAAAAGGAAATTGAAAAAGGGGATATGGGTAATATAAAATCTTTACTTAATATTATAACTGCTTTTTAAATGCTTATTATTTCTTTACTAAAAAATTCAGATTATTTTTCATCATAGGACTGGAAAGACCCACACATCTGATTTGAAACTACGAGATTTGTTTAACTTTTTAGTATAGGGTAGTGACCACTTTGAATTTCTGGACCAATCTGTTGCATCAAAATTAACACAACATGGACGACATGTTGCTCAGCCAGATGACAGCTCCAAACAGATTGCGTTGTTTTGGTTGGTAAGGTCATAGATGTGCTACAATCAGCAATGAATATGTACCGGAGCAGAAATCCAAAGATCAACAATTATTTCACTCAGGTTCTTAACACATTAAAAATATAAATGCTATCTCTTCGGATCAACTGGGCACATCTAAATGTGCATGAATGCACCTTAGCTACTGAGCATTAAGTTTAGTACGTCTAATATGAGGTACTACATAACTATGCAGTAGCTGGTGGTACTGTGCAGTAGCAAAAGTGCATAGTTTTTTGTGATGCTTAATGTACAGCAGACTAACTCTACCGCACATTAGCACGGCTTTTGCCATGACACACTAAGGTGCAGTAGAATTAGCCTACTGCATATTAAGCATCTCTTGTAGTCATACACACTAAGTATAAGAAGAGATGTACCTACAGAAGTAGAGTAA
>NW_017728886.1:19921170-19924564 GCF_001723895.1 Crocodylus porosus
GAAGTTTGCAAGTACTGGTTGAGATTTCCACGCATCTGCAATCTGTTTTAAATAGTTTGGGTTTATTCAGGCAAAGCATTCTATTCATTGCTGTATTTTTTTCTATAATTATCACGTACTAGGGGTGAGTTGGGGAGAGGATTATTCACGGCAACTTCCAATCTATGCTCTCATGTGAACATACTCTTTTGCTCTGAGCAGAGTATTTAAAAAGTTATCCTTTGTCCCTACCTATTTCTTTGTTTTACATTATTAGTTTTCATTAATTTGTCCCATGTTCTTTAGTAGGAGCTGTGAATTCACTTGCTATATTTATTCTCCATACTTTACAGCATAGGTTTGGCAAGAACAGCAAACTTAAATGGCATAATGCTTGTTATATACCAAAAATTCCTGAAAGGTGCATTCTCTGCCTACAAATTATATATAGCAAGGTTCACCCCTCTATACCCAAGCTTTATAAAGACAGAGTTCAATATTCAAGTCTTAAAAATGTCTATGTTTAAATTAACCTTGACTAGTAAGAATGGAGAATTAATCACTATAAGTTTCTCACCTTGTTCATAGGATTTTTTATTAGACGATAAAAGTAAGAAGAAAAAAAATGGTTTACTTTTGGAGATGAGAAAAATAGATTAAATAACTTGTACAATGTCATGCAATACACCTGTTGGAGACCTGGAAGCTGACCAATGTATACTTAATTTTAGTCCTGAAAATTACCATATTACATCTTTCTTGCATGTAAACCATCCAGTTGTACATTGAAGTGATATCCCAATTACAAACAACTGCATTTTGTCTTGCATATCACATGACCCCACAATAAAATGCACAACTTGTTTTGGGAAGGCAGAATGAAGGAAAGAGCTTTTTTTTCCCTGAAGTCATGGCTCAACGGTGGCTTAATGGGACAGGATCACAGTCATGGGTCAGCTGAAAGCTGCTGCCAATTTGACATCAGCTGTGACAGGATTTAAGCTTTAGCTACAGAGCTGAAGGAGAGAATGAGCTGAAGGAGGCTGAAAGGTAGACTACATTCCTCCTTCATGCAGCTGGGAACCCAGCGTGGATCCAGCCTCTGGCAGCCGCTCCATCATCCCCATGTTTCATTTCAGTACATCTATCTATCTATCTTAGTGACATTCCATTTTAAAATCACAGAAAAATGTGGATTTGAGGTTACTTTTTTAGATCTGAAAACTGGGGAAGGGGGGGCGGCGGGGAGGTTAAACAAAGAAAACCAGGATCCCTAGTGATAAATAAGGGAGAACATAAGAATACCTCTATACTAGGTTACTTGGACTATCTATCAAATTCACTCTTAAATTTTGAATCCAAGTCTTATGTCCTGAATTCATGTAAACATGGTACTACTTTCTTATATGACTCCCAGGACCATGTCATCTGAGAATCTCAGGTATCACTGTGTCCCTTATAAAACCTCTATGAGGTAGGAAAGAATATTAATACCTGTGATAGTGATGGGAAATGGAAGCATGCGCACCCCAAGGCCTTCCATACACTGCAGTGGGTATGGAACAACTATCATATTTACCTGAATACTGGACATCTTTGTATTTAAGATGCCCCTATACAAATTAGGTTCTGTACATGGAACATTTATTTTCCAAGTATAGAATCTAATATTGGAGGATTGTCTTAGGGTTGTCCCCCATGATGCTGCACTGGGAAAAGCATTGCAAGGAGGCAAGCAGCAGCGGGAGAGTCAAACAGCTTAACCTCCACCCATCAGCCCTTGCCTCTTTCCCCCTACTGACAGCCCCCCATCCCCACCACTCACCCCGCTGCTCTCTGTCTCCTCTTCCCACATCAGGGCCAGAGCTGCTGCTCTCCCACTACCACTATGTGGCTGGGTTGGACCTGGAATCACTATGTGTTCCATGCTTGGCAAGAGCAGGGCTGGAGCTGTAGTGACAACCAGGTATAAGCAGCATAGGACAGGAGCATCAAGAGGGCAGAGACAGTGGGGGGGAGAGGGTGGCAGGCAGAGGCCATGGCTCTGATCCTGAACCCAGGTCATGGCTGCATTTAAAGCAGTAACAGTTGCCTGCCTTCCTGTCTTATACTCCAATTCAAGGCAAGGGCCTTTTTCTCCTCCCATTTTTAATGGGGAAAGAACCTCCTATTGGATTCAGGTAAATATGCTACTACTTTCCTACATGACTCCCAGGACCATGTTATTTGAGAATCCCATAAATATCACTATTTCTCTTATAATGCCTGTGTGAAGTAGAAAAGAATATTAATACACATAATACTGATGGGAAATGGAAGCACCTATTCCCCAAGTTCTTCCATAGACTGCAGTTGGTGTAGGACCAGACTGTGAGACTTAAAGGTAGGCTTATGCATGAGCTAGAATATCTGGGCTAGCTTTGCTATCTCTACACCTCATTGCACTGAGACATGAAGACATATTCTTAGTTTCCTTGTTTTGGAACAGTTAATGGAACAGCCAGAAAATGATCCAAGTCCCAGTCTAAAGTTTTATTCACAAGGATATTCTTTGTCTTTTGTTACATAGTACTTGCTGGTATATTTTGTATGTATTTAATATTCAAATTCAGTGCAGAAGCAGAGAGGTCAAATATTGTGTGACCGAGTTAGGGCTTGTGTTTTGGATATACTAGAAAAATGAGGCTTTGTCAGAAAAAAATATGCAAATCAGTTTGCATTGAATAGAGATTTAAATAAAAATAAGATCTCAAACATTAATATGAACCCAGGAAGAAGTAAGACTTACAGCGCCTGTCTACATGTGCAATGACTGAACATGAATAAACTCGAGCTTGTTGAGCCAGAGATTTTTGCTCCTGGGCACACCATTTGAATGTGTATCTGGGAGTAAAAAAATTCCAGAATATATTGCTCCAGAGTTTATTTTTGCTCAGCATGTTGCAACCAGTCAGAATGCCCTCATCTCAACGTGCTATGGCTGGTGCACAAGGGTCGCCCCACAATGAAGCAGTATCTGTCTTGGGCTCCAAGAACTGCCACAATGCAAATGATACATACAAATAATAATAAAAACACAGAATTTTCCAAGTATGCAAGGCTTTGAAATCAAGTTAAAATGAATGAATGAATGTAGCCAATTTCATCCATAATACAGCTCACAGAAACAACCATGTCTCTTCTTAGGAAATTCTCCACCTAAGTTTACTGTTGCCTCTTTAGAGAAGAAGAAAGAAACACAAGAGGAGGTTGTTGCCTTGGCTGTCACATCATAGTTCTGACATGATCCAAACAGTGCAAGAACTTAGTTACTTCATTTAGCTGTATTTAATTTCTGAAGATTATTCCACATTTCGTGATTCCAGCCAAGAACAGAAACAGTATAAGTGACAGAAAAAGCTGGGTGGAGATTGGG
>NW_017728886.1:19924779-19968383 GCF_001723895.1 Crocodylus porosus
AAGCATATTGTCACGGAGCGGGGTCCTAGAGGTGGCCGTAATCTCCCCTAGCGCCCCCTACCGTGCCAAGTTTACTCCAAGCACCCTCAAATCTCACCCGCCACGTCTTGATCTTAAATATTAAAAGGAGGCTGCCTTTAGTCTTCTTGGACACGGTTTTCTCCTGCTGTCACTTCTTTTGTGCTTATAATGGGGATCCCATGCACCCTGGCCTTATGGGCCATGTGTGGCTCCAACTGCCCCTTTACCACACCCCAAGCCTCACTGCCTCCTTTGCTCTGGGGGCCCTCACAGCCGTGCCTGGCCCCAACTCTCCTCCTTGGGGTCTCGAACACCCGCAGGGCTCAGGCAGCCTCAGCCTTACCTGGCCTCCAATTCTCCACTCCCCTTCTTGGGCTGGGGTTGGTGCACCTCGAAATGCTGCACCCCCTCTGGCGCCAGGGTCCCCATACTACTGTGGAGCCCCTATGAGGCCTCTTCCAACCCCTAATAGCCTCACCCGGTTCTCTGGTTGTAAACAGTAAACCATCAACACAAACTCAAGCCCCTTGGCTGCAACATAAATTCAAGCTGCTTGGCTGTAATATTAGTCCTGGCACATCAGGGGCGCTCTATCCTTCCCCCAGTCTTGAAGCTGTACCTGCAGTCTAGCCTCTCCTCTTTGTTTCGTCCAGCAGAGTTCCCACCCCTGTGGCTGCTGGCAGGGAACTCCCTCACTGGCCTCAGCCTGGGTTTAAATGGGAGCCAGGCCCTGGCCCTTCCCGTGAGCTGACTCACTGGTTTCCCTGGTGACCCGCAGCTATGCTTCTTTATTGCTACTGTGGCTGCCCTGGTAACCAGCAACTGGGCTCCTTACCTGCTGCTCCGCAAGTAGCAGGTACCTCAGTGCCCTGCTACACACCTCCCCTCGTTATAGGAGCAGAGCGCTGAAGTGCTCTGTGACACATATCAACAACAAAAACAACAATGAGAAGAAGGAAATCTTTGTCACTTGCACCATGTGTTTCCACATTTCAGCATTGTTGGCTGTAGCAGGACCGGGCCTTAGGGGCTGCCATGACACGCCCTGGTGGCCAAACAGCTACTGTCTTACTCTGGTTCTAGATACTTTACATGTCTTGATATAATTGTTAGATCATTAAAGGGACCTGCCTAATGGTCTTAGAACCCACCCTCATCTCCGCTTCATCAACAGATCAACAGGCCCCACTATCCCAAACCCAGTCTGTCAGTCGATGGGCCCTCCTGATCCATTGGTGCCTCAAGGAACCCATTGCCTTATGGGCTAGTCACGGCCTCCAAGATGCCCTACAGTTGTGCCCATGCCCCACAGGTTTTGCTTGATACTGTTCTGTCCCTTGTAGAGACTTCCACTGTCCTGGCTTCAGCTTCCCTTTCCTCTAACTGCCAGCCTTCAGCCTTGGCCCACTGATTTGAGTCCAGCTTTCTTGGCTTCAGTTCTTTCAGTTGTTACTTCCTCTGGGCCTCTGGCTCTTCTCTTTCACCCTGGGGCCCTGGTCCCTGGAATTCATTCCCCTGGCCCTTGGTCTCTACTCTTCTGGGCTGGTCTCACCCCTCCTGAGCTATGGGTCCCTGACTCTGGTTCTCAATCCTCACAGGCAATTCTGGATTCCCTCACCCCTTTCTCTGTCCTGCAAGGGCTCTGGGCCCTCTGACCCAGTCAGAGTCTTGAGCCTGACCACTGGCAGGACTCAAGGCAGTCACATGCCCTACAGGTATGACTGGGGCCTCCAAACCTTCTTTGTAATCCCCAACCCAAACAACCAGTATAAACCACAATGCAATAAGAAAGCCCTCTGGCTGTAACAAAAATCTATTCCTGCACTGGGTTTCATCATAAACTCCAGATGCCTGACTGCATGTAACAAAACTTCCCCTCTCTGGGTTATATCCCCACAAACCCTCAGTACCTTACTGGCTTTCCCAGAGCAGCTCACTGGTCAGCCAGATGACCTGCAGCCTTCCTGGTCAGGAACTCCTTCCTCTGCAGCTTGCAGGGCCAGACTGCCTGCCTGCTCTCAGGCATTGGCTTTATATGCCTCCTAAGATCTGCCCATCCAGTCATGACCCTATAGCCTCTTACAGGTGTACCCTTCCTGTGTCTGCTAACCTGCCCACTTTCCCAGCCAGGGCTTAGTTCAACAGCCTGCAGTCCTTTGCTTCTAGGCTGCCTCCCTGTCAGCCCTGGTGCAGTTCACTGCTCTGCTTCCACTCCCTGGATGAGTCAGACCCAGAATCAGTCCTTGCCTACAGCTGCCCACCTGTCTGTTTGTTGGCAGCTAGCTTCTTAATAGCTAGCTCATCTCCTGGATGCCAGTTCTCTCACAGCTAGCCCGTGTCCAGCTGCTCAGGGTCCAAACTGTAGTGGTCTCTCTCTGTAAAGTGACAGGAGCCTCCAGGCTTCCTGTTACATTGACATTCAAGGATAAAACTATGAGGAAGGTACAGGGATTGTTTTCAGTTAGTCAGTCATGAGACAGCTTTTTCTCCCCTAAAATATGGTGGTTAGATTTAAATCAATAGGTCCTTTTGACCTTATAGTTTTGACCTTATAATAAAACCAGTAGTTTGACCTCATGGTACTAATCACAGTTCTTAAACTTAGTTAAATTGCTAGAAAGTATTCCATTATTGCCTTGTATAGAAGCAGGGGTAGATGCAAGGAGGATGTTGGGCAGTGAATTCTCTAAGCTCCCTATTTTATCAGCATGGACTCCTGGAGTCCAAGGGGTGAACATTGCCACTGCTTGATTGCTCTTTGAACCTGCAGCCAAATTTACTGGTGGGGAGAATAAGTAGTGGGGTGGGCAAGCAGCAATCATCTTCAGCCCCATGGCATTTATATCCTATGTGAAATTGGTAGCCTCAGCAAGAGCCCACACTGGCAAGGTGATGAACATAGAGCACTCCCTGTGTATTCGCCACATAGCCTAAAGGGGTGTATAGCTATATCCCCTTGCCCACCTGTCCTTGATCCACCCATGTATAGATAAACTATGGTACCCAGGAGCATATGACTCAATACTAATTTTGAAGTATGGCCAAGAGTTCATGTACCCATGCCTTTAAAGATCAGGTCCTAAGTATCTTTACCAAGGCCACACCATGGGTTAGAAATGAAATCTTGAATGGTTTAATTTCCAGAGAACATTACCTGTCATGATACATGAGTAGATGCAAAGATGGATGAACAGTAAAACCTCTTAAATGGTCTGGAAACTCTTCTTGAGCAGCTGTTAGGAGTTAAGGATCAGATGTAGTTTGGTCCTGAAGGCACCACAGTGGGGCTTAAGTTGAATTCAGGGGCACCCATACACATGCCAGATGTCTGCTCTGGCACATGCTAATTAACATGCACTGAGGCAGACTTGATTAATCAAGTCTATTGAGTACATTAATTAATGTGCTCCAACATCCTCTGTGTCACATTATTCAGCATCTCCACACTTCAAAATGGTGGTGGGGGCTTCTCAGCAAGTTAAGAAGTGGTTCAGTTTGATCATCTAGAAATCTTCCTCCCCCCACTAAGATCCATAGTGATTTAGGAGTTTTAACAGATTATATAATTCAAGTTGACTATAATGATCTAAATACTTTCTGAGAATATAAGAATGCATATTGTATTTACTGTAATTATATTTGACCAACTGGTATTAATGTAAGAATCTTTGTCCTTTTGAACATCTGTTAAAGGAAATCCAGTTTTAAATCCAGCTATGATTAAAAAGAGGTACAACCCCTGTTACAGACAGATTAAAGAAAATCTTTAATTTGACAGACTTCCATTATAATCTGACTGTGAGTAGGAATATATAGTGGCTAGGAAACCATTACTGGTTTTTGTTTTGTTTTGTTTCTTTGCTTTATGAAAAAAAACCACAGGCCTCCTCCTTCAATAATTCAAATATTTATGAAAAGCTTTATCTATTCAAAAAAAGGAAAAGTAGGATGAAAATTACCAGAAGAGACTGAACTTAAAAGAAAACCTGATGCAGTATATCAGAATGGGCTATTAAATCTGTAAGCGTTTCAGATTACAGCTCATACAGTTAAACTGTACTAAAAATACTTTTAAAAGAGAGTAACTGAAAAATAATGCCAAAAGATAAAAAATCAAGGATATTTGCCATAACTTATAATGTGTTGGCTACCTATAAAAAAATTCAAGATAAGAACTTATTACAGTAATGACCCAACATCTGTTGAAGTCAATGGAGATGTACTGAGTACTAAATCAGGTTTTAACTTAAGTGGCTTTTTATCCTCTATTTTTGAAGAGAAATATGTTACAGCAGGAGGTATGCTAGAAAATCAGTTTTTACTCAGACCAGCCATTTGGACCCAAATCTTACAAGACAGATGAAGTTTAATGAAAAAAATGTCAGAAGGTTGTCAAACATACATAAACAAAAATTCTGTTCTTTCCAATAAAAATCTGCATTTCCAGAATCAAAAGTGAATGTCTGTTCATTTGCCAGGAGCTCATCTAGTTCAACCCCCTGTTGAAAGCAGGACCACCTCAATTAGATTATCCCAGCTGAGACTTTGTCTAGCCAGGTCAAGGCTGGAGATTCCACCACCTCGCTGGGTAACCTGTTCCAGTGCTTTATTACACTCCTTGTGAGAACATTTTTCCTAATATGTAACCTACACTTGCCTTGCTGCAACTTGAGACCATTGCTTCTTGTTCTGTCATCTGCCACCACTGGGAAAAGTCCATCTTCATTCTCTTTGGTATTACCCTTCAGATACTTGAAGGCTGCTATTAAATCCCCTCTCAGGTTTCTCTTTTCCAGACTAAATCAGCCCAGTTCCCTCAGCCTTTCCTTATAAGTCATGTACAGCAGCCCTCTAACCATTTTCATTGCCCTCTGCTGGACTTTCTCCAATGTATCCACATCCTTTCTGTAGTGGGTGGTCCAAAACTGGACACAGTACTCCAGGTCTTATCAGCTCTTAAAAGTTTACCCTTCCTGGTCACATTTTCTCATCTCACCTCTGACCCTTCAAAACAACAGTGTTTGTAACATCTTTCTCTGCTCCTGTATCAGCTTAGCCTACAGAATCTCATTTCAACTCTTCAGAAACAAGAGCTTTATAACAATCCTTATAGCAGTCATCTATGTTTTCCTTGTCTAAGTAAACTTCAAGAGATGCTGATAAGCCAAAGAGAAGAGTTTTATCCAGCACTATTTTAAGAAATATTTTTACTGTTGCTGACAAGCTCTCTACATCTTGCTATGATTTCTTAGTTATTCTAAGCAGACTCTTTTATCATTGATTGCTCCATGTCATCACCCATTTCTTGGTTTTTCATTATCATTTTCTATTCATTTGTTCTAAGTTCATGAAGTTAGTAGCCAAAGTTCTTTTTCTTATTTTTATTCTTACCTTTGTGCTTGTTGCAAGAGATATCTTAAGACGGTTTCTAATATTGACTTGAGTGAATTTCTCACCAAACCTTAAGTCTACAGAATACATTTTAAAAATCACATATCCAATAATAATAATTAGAATAATAAAAAAAAAACAGAAAAAACTTGAATATCAAAAATAAACCGGATAACAGCAGTGGCATAGCTAATAAGAAGCATGGCTGGGGTCCCTGACCTGAAATCAGGAACTGTCTAATAAACAGCAAAGATCAGGAACTGGCTAATAAATGTCTTTATCACATAGGGATACAATTCACACAGAGATTCTAGAGTCAGGCCAAGTGAATTAGATACTTATATAAGAAGAATATAAAAACCCACCAAATCATTGTGCTAATAAACTATTAATGGTATCCTATTAATGCTATCAGTGTACCATATAACTGTGTGAGTATGGAATATGCCTTTGTCTCAAAGATGACTAACAGCATACTGGGTTGCATTAGTAGGAGCATTGGCAGTAGATCATGGTAAGTGATTATTCCCCTCTATGTTGCACTAGTGAATCTACATCTGGAGTACTGTGTCCAGTTTTGGGCCCCCCACTATAGAAAGGATGTGGACAAATTGGAGAGAGTTAATCTGAGGGCAACAAAAATGACTAGGGGTCTTGGGCACATGACTTCTGAGGAAAGGCTGAGGGATTTGGACTCATGTCATTTGGAGAAGACTGAGAGAGGATTTAAAAGCAGCCTTTAACTATCTGAAGGGGATCTCCAAATAGGATGGAGATGGACTGTCTCCAATAGTGGCAGAGAACAGAACAAGGAGCAATGGTCTCAAGTTGCAGCAAGGGAAGTTTAGGTTACATATTAGGAAAAAAACTCTCTCATAATGTGGGTAATAAAGCACTGGAACAGGCTAACTAGACATGTTGTAGAATCTCCATCTGTGGAGATTTTTAACATCAGCTAGGAAAAGCCTTGGCTAGGATGACCTAGTTGGGGATGGTCTTGCTTTGAGCAGGGGGCTGAATTAGATGACCACTTGAGGTCCCTTCCAACCCTAATTTTCTATGATAATCTTAACAGCACTAGTATAACAGTAAACCAAAGCCCTCTCTTGGATGTTCATCAGTATTCTTTGTTGTAGTCACTCATGAAATTGGAACCTTTGATCATAGACTGGGGTTGGAGTTTCATATTATCCTTTCCTCTGCGTATATCAGGATCTGAGAACATGTCTCTTGTCTCCTTTTTCAGGTACAAACCTCAGCCCTTTTCTTCATCACCTGTGTACATGCCGTGATTTGCAGTGCTCCTATGCCTTTATGGGTATCCAACTGCCCTCAACCCTGTTGTCTGCCCATTCAGCAACTATGACCCAGTGAAACCCTGCACTTTTGTGTGAGGCATACCAAGCTCAAATCATGCACCATACACAGTAATTCTGATAGTGTTTGAGTGCTGATAGCAATAGAGGTGAGAAATTGAGATCAGAAAAGTATGATGCATAGTAGAAACTCTGAGGAACTAGTACTGGGGAAGGAGAACACCACCAAAAAGGAGACAGGGCAAGATGCCACCTTAGAGATGAACTGGTAAAGAGAGGCATAAGATTTCAGAGGTGACAGCCTATTTCATCAGATGCTATGACAGAGGTATCTCCCTGCCCTCCCTCCTGCCTGATTTCAGACGAAGGCAATGAGCTACTCCAATCCACAGAAGCATGTTTTCCTAGGCAATAGCCTACTTCATCAGATGCTATGAAAGGATTTGTAGAAAGGGAACATGGAAGGAATTCAGAATCAAAATATACAGAAAGCAGGCACTGCTGAGAGGGGAAAGTGGGTTAAATAAGGGCCTTGTTACATCTTATGTCAGGAGTGGGCAAAACGGTGGATCCAGCCAGCAGCCAGACTCCATTTCCCAGCAGCCACTGCCTGCATGGCTGGGGTGGTCTCCATGGAAAACGCAGCCACAGCTGCGCTGTGATAGCACAAGGCTGGGGTTGCCATGGAGCCTGGCTCCAGCCATACTGGCAGGATGCATGGAAGGGCAGAGCAGAGGGCTTCTCCAGAGCCACTGAGACTTTGCAGTGAGGGCAGCTTGGTCCAGAGCCAGGGCAGAGCCATGATCTGCACCCCTGCCCAGAGTGTGTAGGCAGTGGATCATGGCTCTGCCTGGCCCCAGACCAAGCTGCCCTTGCTGCAAAATCCCAATGGCTTCAGAACAGCTCCCTGCCCTGCCCTGCCACATGTTACACAAATTGCCAATTGCTCAAATCACGAGCAAGATTTTATAAAGGGGGATAAGGCAAAGTGCCACGTTTGCTGATCACATGAGTTAGACATAGAGGGCACACCATTCATACTAACACACAGAAATCATCATACACATCATTACACACAGGCATACGCATACACAACACAACCATTTAATCCACACATACACCAGATATAGTTACCAGCAATAGTTGCTCAATATCAGCCCAGGGTGTCCAACCCAGGCTTATTGAGTAGATGATAATGACTTGAAGATAGCATATTTGACAATAACAGCTGGAGCGGGGTGAACAGATGCATCTGTGCTCCAAAGAAACAGCAGTAGAGAAAAAGACTCATTCAATTTGGCATTTTCAAAGTGTTCTTTTAAAGGGATTGGCATCCTTTGTTTCAGTGCTTTGGGGTTTTTCCATACCCAGCTTCTGTTTTTGCAGTTCTTCTTTTTTCTTCAGATTATTTTAGCCTTGGAGTGTTTTTGTTGCCCATCTGGCAGAATTTCTTCTGTTATCTTCTTTGTGCCTTCGAGCTTCAAAGGGATTCTTCAGCTGTTTGTTAGTTAGTGGTTGGTAACTTACATTTGGCACCTTGTTGCTTATATAAACAGTTGAATCTTCTTCTCCCATCTCTATGCCATTTTTTCACCATTCACCCTTTTACACACACTCATACATAAAGGCTATGCAAAGTTTATTTACTTATGTCAAGGAGAAGGATACAAAATGGAGCTTTCAAGTTGCTTACAGGACAAGACTAGCATGGTTACATTTCACTATTATTACACTCAATGTTAACATCAGCTACATTAGTTCAGTGCATGCTACACACACACACCCTGCCAGCACAGCTGGGGCCAGTCTCCATGGCAACCCCAGCCTTGCACTATCACAGTGCAGCTGCATCTGGGGTCTCCATAGAGACTGGCTTAATCCATGTGGGCAGGGGCTGCTTGGAAATGGAGTCCACTGCTGGCTAGATCCAGCCTGTGGGCCAGACTTTGCCCACCCCTGCCTTGTGTTGTAAACCACACAAATGTTAATTGGCTTAGTGTGGTTTAGCTTGGAGCAGTCATACCTTAAGGCAAAAAACCTGATCTGATTGGTCCACAACTGTGACTTGACTCTGGAGATTTGATGAGCAGGGGCAAGACTAGGAGCTAGGGGCAGGACTGGCTGACTGCTCCCACTGGGCAGAGTGAACGCCACAGCCCCGGAGCACCCAGCAACCACGGTGCCTTCCATTGCTACCCAGACTGCCTTGCTGATCCTGGTGGGCAGAGGGAGTGCTGCAGCCTCAGGGTGCCTGGTGGCTGCAGTGCCTCCTACCACCCCCCATTCTGCCTGGCAGGAGCAGCAAAGCAGTCTGGGCAGCAGTGAGAGGCACTGCAGCTGCTGGGTGCTCTGAGGCTGCAGCAAGCAGCAGGGCAGAGGTGCCATGTCCAACCCCAGTGTCCCTGCTTGACCTGATTCAGGAGAGGCTGCTGCATCCTGGGATACTGGAAGACTTCAATTTGGGTGGAACAGCTGTCCTGTGTCAAGTGGCCACACCTTGATGGAACAGGAGCGAGGTTATACAGATTAGAAGTAATCCCACCCTGGAGAGTTGTAACTTTAAGACAAATAACAAGTGTTTTAAAACACTTAAAGGTATTAACGTGCAGCAGTCCAGGGTTAAAAGCTCCAGAAGCTGCCTAAAGAATTACTGTTTGATAAGGCCTTAAATCAATAGGGGAAAACAAGGCATTTAACCCACTGAGGTATGCAGGTAATTGAATAAAAATCCACAGTCTCTATTGAGACCACATGTAACATAAGCCAGGCTGTGGATGAATTCTTGAGGAAAGAAGTGGTTCATACCTCTCAGAACTATTGGTAGGCATTTCCCTGGGGTTTTCATGGGAACATCATGGGGTATTCTCACTTAAGGGAGAACATCAGATTAAATTGAAAGGGGCATTTCACACCTCTCTGAAACCCTCCTGTTAAGAGGCAACTCTACTAAGTGCCCTAAAACCCTCAAATTTGCACATATTCTTGAGATACAGTTATTAAGGTTGTCAGATTCAACCAGCTTCTTCCCCAACACACTTGGAGAATCAAGGCCTGGAACTGATCAATCTCCAAAAGGGTCTCATTCATGCAACATTTACTACCTTCTACCTCTCCTTCCTCAGTACATGGGAGCTACTTTTATCTACCCTACAGTCAAAGATAGCCTAATCTATTTAAAGAAAACCATATATGCTACACTTTACCCTTACACTCCCAAATGCCATCTAACTCTACATACATTCACCCACAGGCTGCATTTATCTCCTACTTAACTCCTAAGCAGCCCCATGACAAGAAGATTCTGGTAGCTTGCCATTGACAACCTACACAATGAAGTGCTAAAACAAAGCATATTGAATCTCTCTAGATTCACCTCTCTTTTGAACATACATTCATAAGGATCAGGCATCTTGCGTCCTAACATAGATTGAAAAGCCCCCCCTGCACCAAGCAGGAAAGATAACTGGGGGTCAGGTAACCTCAGCAAGGTGACCATCTAGTCTCCTTTTAAAGATTTCCAGGATAGATGATTGCACCACCTCTGGAGGGAGCCTGTTCCACAGTCTGGACACCCTGACTGTGAAGATGTTTTTCCTAATGTTGAGCCTGAATTGATCTTCCAGAAGTTTGTGGCCATTACTCCTGGTTTTCCCTTCAGGTGCCCTGGTGAACAGTTGTTCACCCCCTTAGTGTAGCAGTAAGCTGCTACCAGGTCCCCTCTCAGCCTTCTTTTCCTCAGGCTGAGGAGTCCCAGGTCCCTCAGCCTTTCTTTGTATGGCTTGCCATGTAAGACTCTGATCATACGGGTGGCTCTTCTTCAGAGTCTCTCAAGCCTGTCCACATCCTTATTAAAGTGCGGTGCCCAGAACTGGATGCAGTACTCCAGCTGTGGTCCCACCAGTGCTGAGTAGAGCAAACGAATCACCTACTTGGCTTTGTGGGCGATGCATCGATTGATCTCCAGCATAATCGTAGCTCAAGAGACTCCCTGGCTTATTTAAAACATCCCTCTCCCCTTTTATTAGAGTTGCAAAGTTTGACTCAATTTTTTTCTAGAACTCAAATTCCCTATATAATATTTTATGGCATCCTTTCTAAAAAGGAAAATTAGACAAAACCATAGATTAATATTTAATTGTAATATATGAAAATCAAAGAATATAAAATTAAAAAGCAATTGGATTGACAATGGATTGATAAGGAAAACCAGGCACATTGTAAAACCATGAAGTGAGATTAGCATGGTAATATCTTTTATCCGCATCTGTCAACAAAGCCAGACTCAAATTCAGGGATTTTGTTGTCAAGATTGTATGCTACAAGATGGACACCACGAAAGCTGTAGGATGAGAAACAAATAGGCATGTGCTTTATCTTATACCTACCTGTTAGTTGTTTTTCCTTGTACAACCTTAATCCTCTCTTTTTTAGTTTCATCAGCCTACATTCACTGGCATTAATCTACTGGTGTGTAACTTACACTATTATTAACATCACGTTTACATTTTGCCCTCACAGTTAAACTAGAGAGGTGTTTGGCAGAGATGAGGATTCTTCCAAACCAAACACTTCAAAGTTACATTCATTTCCAAATGCCTATTAGGCTTTTGTGGAGAGCAAGTCAAAATTCCTGCCTTTGAGCCATCAACTACCCAACCAGAAAATTTCAAACTGCTCTAGTAGTAGCAGCCAAAATAGCAGCTGAAATCTCCACTGACAAGGGAGCTGTATTATATTTTTGTACACATCTGATTTTCAATTTCAGGAAGGTTGAAAGTGTAGGCCATATTACTCCATTCATACCCAAGAATAGTTTTAAAATGATAAAGAATGTATGTATTTGGGGAGAAGGCCACATTCTTCAAAGGAGGGAGAAGTTTCCTCCTGTTTCGTATAGATAGGAAATGACCCCTTACAGAGTCACTCTCTTTGGAGTTACATGTTCAGCAATTTCTAATAATGTCAAGTTTTCTGTATTTGCTAAATAAATAATGTGTCTACAGATGTCAGACAGAAGTAATTCTAAACGCCCCTGCAGGAATCTAAGATCTTTGTCCACCTCACATCCTTGTAAAATCAGATCTCTATTTTCAAAGATTCTGAGGACATTTGCCATCCTGTATTTCATTAGTACTAGCTGTTTCCACTTCTCACACCTGATCAGGTACAGTTGGAAGTATCCCTTCCATCACAGGGGAGCTGATCACATTCTGCCTTAAAGGGACTATTTACTCTGTGACACCTTTAATAACTTCCTAATTTTTAATATTCTTTATTCTCCAGAACTATATGATATCTGTTCATCAGCGAGTGACAGTGGATATTGCAGCTATTCTATTGACTGGCGGTGCATTTTCTCTTGTGGCTATATCAATGTTAGACTTGCATGTCTTGCCACAGCTGTCACATACGTACATGGCATTAGAGGCTATTGTACTCACAGGCTATTTCCTTCAGTCACATTTCTGTTGTAATTCAAGTACTCATTTCTCATTGTGATGTTGGACTCCATGATTGAGAAGGTAGTACCCCTTTGTCCTGTCTCCTGCTAAGGCCTCCCACAGCTTGGGTCGATTCCACAAGACTTCATCTCCTGCTTGCAGACATCTTTGATGCACAATTTTTGGCACTCTACTATTCTATCCCCACCTGTGTCTTTCAGGATGCACCCATCTTTCATACTGCAAAGATGGCCAAGCTAGTGTAGGCATCACTGTTTGGCAAGTGCAATAATGGCTGGCAGCTTGGCTTTTGTGATGATCTCTGTGTTCATGATTCTGTCTTTCCACTTGGGCTAAGTACAAACAGTCAAAAAGCCTGAGGCTGAATTGATTCTGTTTTTGCAGGTTAATCTAAGATGCAGAGATTAAACTAAGAAATAACTGGACACACATTTACTTCTGATTCAAGAAATGCAGCCAGAATCCTGCAGTGGATCCAGCCTCCCTAACCCTAACCCTAACCCTAACCCTAACCCTCCCCAACAACCATTCTCTGTTGGAGCAGACAGCCCAGCCCAGCCGAGGGCTGGAGGCATGCTGAGATACTGGGGGACTGTGATTTAACTTAAACCAGGTAGAGGTCTGAGACAGAAGTTTCATAAACCGGTTTGACCCAAATCAGTTAAGATTGATACTGTATTCAAGCAGGTTTATCTTACACTTGTTTTGGTCATTTTGAAAGCATTGAGTTTCTGTTCTGTTACAGGTTTAAACCAGTTTTGATCACTTAAACCAATTTATGTGCAACTTCTGCCCCTAGTCTTGATGTCACAGATGCATCATAAGCAGCGTAGGTGGAAGCAGTTCAGTTTCTTTTCTTGATATCTATATGTGAACCATGTCTCACTGCTATGCAGAAGGACACCAAGGATGCAGGTTTGTACACAAGCAACTTAGTTTTGATTGTGAGTTTTGTATTGCTCCAGACTCATTTGGAGAATGTACTGAAAGTGGTAGCTGCCTTTCCAATGTGCACATTTAGTTTTTCATCCAGTGATAGGCTCACCATGGATCCAAGGTAACAGAACTCGTTCACTGTCTTGAGAGGTCAAGGCTCATAGATGGTGACTGGCAAACACCATGTCCTAGGACTGCAGTTTTCTTGATGCAGCATTACATTATTCAGATACATTATTCAGATCTTCTCCAGCATGACATTATTCAGATTTTGGTAGTTGAGCAAATTTTTCAAAACAAGAATTTAAATAACACATTTTTATAGTCAGGCAATCTCTTGTACCCCAAATAGCAAGTTTTCCTTTCACCAATAATTTCTACACTAATAGTATATAAGAAATGAAAATACCAAGAGTGTGGGCATTCATTAAAAGATTCCCTGAAGGAGGCTATGGCTCAGCTCTATCAGAATAAACTGTCTGCACTGGTTGCAAATGTTATTTCTGTTTTTTTCCCCCCTTACTTTTACTTGGCTATCTCTGTTCCATATGATATAGGACAAAGAATGGCTTTGGAGCGAATACAAACCAGTAATTCACTCAAGCAACTCTGCTGACATCATAAAATGCACATAGCGCAACTTGAGTGATTTATAAATGGTAGCAGAGCTTTGAGAATGTGCTCAAATGAATACTTACACTGGAACCTCATTGTTATTTATAAGATATACTTTTCATACTTAAGCTTTAACCTTTCAAATTTCATACACCTGAACTTTTTACCAGTCTCTCTTTCTCTTTTATTACCATGCATGTGCCTCTCTCTTCTTGTAACATCAGTGAAAGCTGATATTGTCAATGCCCTTTCATTAGTATCATAAAAGTGACACACTGAATCACTGCAATAATTTATATAAATGATTTACACACACAGCATACCTAGTTGTGTTCTGGTTTGGTTGACTTTCCAGTCAGGTGTATTCTTCTTTATAAAAGCATTTCACGCAGTATAGGATAGTATGTTGTGAGTATACAGCTTTCCTGGTGCTAATTTGGTTAACTATATAGGCATTTGGGGCTTTAGCCTGTAAGAGTAGCATTTGGTATCTATGATTTAAAGGGCACCTCTGCAGCAAGCTCACTGGTGACCTAACTTGCAAGGAAGCATTTTCCTTGCTCCTACTGTGCTTTGGTTTGATTATGGGCACCCACTGTAATCATGTCTGAATTTCACGATGTGTAAATTCACAGTCTGAGTGAGGATAGCAGATGTGACACTATTTTATCTGTGATGATCCATGATCTCAAAAATTGTTTATCATCCTCTTGGATTGCCAGTAATGAGCAATAAACTTCCTGACACCCAAGTGATTTAAATTACATCTACTTGAATACTTTTTGTGTGTGGTGCATGTTTATTTCTGACCATTATCTCTTGTTTTAATTTAACATATTCTTGTTTAGTTTAGTCCCTAACCTTGTACTTTAGAAACTGATTTATGAATTACTTTGCTTAATTTATTGTGAATGTCTGAGATGATCTCCACTTTCTTCTTTTAGCTGGAAAAATAAAATACAGGCTCTAAGTGAATTAGAGTAATTTGATATTTCCCATTCCAAAATCACTTTAGTGGTCCTAGTCAAGCAAGATGCTTCCCATTTGATTTTTACTTAGTTTTTAATGGTTTCCTTACAATAACAATTTCACTGCAGCATTTTCAGTTTTGTAATTAACATAGGAGTTTGAAGAACATACAATACTTTTTTATTACTTCATAAATTATTACTTGCTCACTAGCCAACAGTAGGAATCCTGTGTGCTTAGGTAATACTATGATAAGAATGTCTCTTTGTACAACTCATAAGGCAAAATCAACCCACAGCTTAATTAGTCAGATGACATTCTTCATGGTGACTTAACTGAAAGAAAACCTTTCATCCAAACTAAGAAGAAATAACTCTTATGACTGGAATCCCATGTACCGAGAGAACTACAGCACCCCCTATTCTCCTCCATTGGTGAGAAGAGCTTGGGGGTTGCTGACTGTATGGATCCACCAGCTCAAGACTGCCCCTCCCCTTGCTCAGTCCAGCAGCATCTGGAGAAGTGTGCGGTGCAAATTCTGGGGCATGGAGGCAACTGCAGACCTTTGTACAGAGTTCTTGAACGTCACCATCACTTTCCATGGCTGAGAATGTGTATAGAGGAGAGAATAATTTGAACAGAATCCCCAAGTGGTCAGTTACAGAACCTCATGAAGTTTTAAAAAACTTAAATAATGCCCAAGACTTTAACTCCAGTACTGCAATATCAGAGCTTGAGGGAATTAAACTAGTTGCTCATTCTCTTCTCTCATTCTTTAATGCCAGTAGCTGGGTTCACATAATCAGCAATGCCTCATAGAGCCATATTACACATGGTGGCCACTCTGGGGCTATAGGGCCATGCTGCATGCCATGGGCGATTGGTGCCACCTTAGTCGGAGGGAGGGGGGCACATGCCCCCCAGTGATCAATCAGTGACCGGGGTGAGTCCCCCTGCGGCTGATCATGAAGCACTGCAGCTGGTTCCAGCAAAACTTCAGCTGAGAAAATGGAATGTTATTTGGTTAGATTATGAGAAAAGAGAGAAAAAGGGAAGAGATTTTTAGAAATATTCATTTCATTCATTCATATCCTGACCTACACAGGACAAAAATTCAGCAGCCACAAGTTAGAGCTTCTAACCAGATTTCTTGCATATTAATGAATACCACTGAATGGTATATTTATACAGATACTCATGATGTTGATTGTAGAGGGGCTGATAATTGTTGCAGGTTATTTCTTTGGGAAAGACTTCAGTCTCAACCTCATGCAAATCCTGTATGTCCAGTAACTTCAGTCTCATACAATTCCTGTGTATTCTTCCTATGTTGAAGTTTTGTTGCTATAGCTGCCTTAAAAAAGATAATAATAAAGGATGTATATGTTTGTGCAAAATTAGGTGCGAGTCAGCATTAGGCTCAAAATTTACACATTTGTTACAGATGGTGTATTTCATGTCTTTCTGTAAATGTGTGGTACACACACATATACACACACACACACACACACACACACATACACACACACACATACATATACACATTTACAGAAAGGCATGAAATACACCATCTGTAACTATATATATTGTCCTTTACATGTACACATACAGCAAAATAAAAATAAAAAAGATTCACAAATAAAACTGTATATTGAGAATAGTCTTTATTAACTAGGATTCATTTTTTTTTAACAAAAGCTACTAATATACATATTAGATGTAAATATCCTATATCAAGTAAAAGGGGGAAAACTGTTTTTGAAGATGACAAGAACTACGATGTAGAGAGTTTAAATAGTCTAGACATGGTCTCTGTGTAAGACATCAAATACCAGATCTATCCTGTAGGGTTTTAGACTGAAGTTCAGCAAGGACACACAAATATATTTTTAAAATGTTTCTATACATCTAAAAACAACTGTATAAATGTGCCAGGAGAATGAATAGCATGGATTGAAGAGAACTATTTAATTCAAAGGATCCTGTTGGCACACAAATAAATCTGTACAAACTACCCACAAACATAAACTAGAAATTAAAAGGCAGTTTCTAATCTTCAGAGCAGCAAGGTTCTGAAATAGCCTTCCATTTAGAAAAGTGGGGGTACACAAAACTTACTTGTAATATAGATCTTTATCACTTTATGAAAGAAGAGATACTATAATGTGGCTGCCTGAGATAGCAAGGAACTGAATGGGAAGACTCAATTGGTCTCTTACAGTCTAGGTTCCTATATTCCTAATAGGTCTGCTGATATCCTGCATACAGATGGACAATGTCATGTTTTTCGCAGGCACACATGCTCTTGACACAGAAAATATTTAGCAAGTATCATCATGATTGGATTGTGTTTCTCCTCCCCTCCACCCCAGCCAAGTTACAAATCCCTGAATAGTTTTTTAATGGAAACACTGACAGAGTTTTAACCATAGCAATATGTACAGCACAGCCATAATATCAGTGCTGATGACAGATGTCATTAGTTTAATGACCATAGTTATCTATTGTCATAGTTAAAGAGGTTACTTAATGGAGTTGAATCTACTTCCCTTAATGGCTAGAATTAAGAAACTATGTCACATCAACATTAAGCGTATTACCTGTAATTTGTACAGAGTATCCTATATTTTGAATAATTACTTCTACTTAATATACTATTATCCAGAGAGTGACCAGGTCTTGGTAAATATATATCTGGGATTCTTGGATTTGCTTAGGATTCTTGCTTTTTCTTCTTCCCATCAGATCTAATTTGTAATTTATATTCAGTTCAGCTGAAATGGTATCTGATCACTTTGTGTACAATCATTGGGTTTGTGTTTTGTAGTTTTGTTTGTTTTAAACAGAGCTTATTCAGCAAACTTGTCCACTGATAATATGCATAATTTGCCTAAACATTTATGATTTGCTTAAATGTTCGCTAGGGAGACCTAGGTCAAATACTACATTCTTTGTTCACTCTTAGCATGCAGGCACCTGCAATTCAGAAATCATTTTTTTAGCGCTCTCTCTCTCTGTCTCCCTCGCTCATACACTGAAATAGCTTTGCCCTTTCAGATTTTCACAAAGAAGTACAAGATTATTCCCTTTGACAAATCTACTTTCAAAGATGAGCTGGGAAAGAAAATAAGAGAGCCACACTCACATTAAAACTTATTACTGTGTGCCTAGATGTGGATTCAAATGAACTGGAGTCACTTAATTAGTGACTGAAAGACCCAAAAATCAGTGTGTGACCTTCTCCATGCTCATGGTCCAATGGACTAGTCTAGGGCCGACGAATTTATTTGCCTTCTCATGACTCGCCTCTGGTAGTGGCTTATTGGTTTGGCTCCCAGAGTCTCTGCATTGGTATGGCTCCAAACCCCAGTGCTCACTGTCCCCTCCACTCTTTTTTCTTGTCTCTGATTTGAGTTGCATATGGTGACTGCAAACCCCAAATCTGGCATCAGGCAAAGGAGTGGCATTCACACCCTGGGTTCTAAAGCTGCACAGATGCAGCACATCTGGCACTTACATGAATTGCTATTTAACCACTCGTTGGCCATTACTTAGACAGCCCTGGCCTACACCATGCAAATTGTGTATGCTTTGCTAAAGGTGGTGGAGTAAAAGTTAAAATAGTGTCTGAACCTGGGAGAGATAAATAATATGTTTGCTTATAGAGAGGACCAGGGGCATAATGGATGCTGGCAACTTGTAAGATGGGTGTAAAGGGAGACAACTTACAATATGATCCAGTCAGAATCATTGATTCACAGACTGGAAGGGGCTGGAAGGGATCTTGCAGACCATCAGGTTCAGCCCCCTCAGTCTAGGCAAGAAGACAACTGAGGCTAGGTGACCCCAGCGAGGTGACTGCCCAGTCTCTTCTTGAAAACCTCCAGGGTAAGTGACTGCACTGGCTCTAGGGGGAGTTTGTTCCACAGTCTGGACACCCTGACTGTGAAGGAGTTTTTCCTACTATTGAGCCTGAAGCCACCTTCCTGGAGTTTATATCCATTGGTCCTGGTCTTCCCCAGGGGTGCCCTAGTGAACTGTTGTTCACCGAGCTCCTGATGCACTCCTGTGATATAGCAGTAAGCTGCTATCAAGTCCCCTTTCAACCTCCTCTTCTTTAGGCTAAAAAGGCCCACGTCCCCCAGTCTTTCCTTGTACGGCTTGCCTTACAAGTCCCTGATCATACAGGTGGCTCTTTTCTGGACCCTCTCAGGTTTTTCCACGTCCTTATTGAAGTGCAGCGCACAGAACCGGACACAGTACTCCAACTGTGGTCTCACCAGTGCTGAATACAGCAGGAGTATCACTTCCTTAGTTTTACACAAGATGAATAGATTGATGCATGCCAGCGTGTTATTTGCCCTGCTCACCACCTACTCGCACTGACAACTCATATTCACGCAATGGTCACCCATTACCCGTAGATCCCTTTCAGCTGTGATGCAAGTCAAGCTGTATGTATGTTGGGGGTCATTTGCCCCCAGATGGAGCACCTCACACTTGGACGTGTGGAAGTTCATTTGGTTCCAGTCTGCCCAACTCTCGAGCCTGTCCAGGTCCACCTGTATCTGCAACCTATCTTCTGACATGACCACGCTGCCCCATAACTTGGTGTCGTCTGCAAATTTGGCCAGCGAGCTTTTCACTCCCACATCCAAATCACTGATAAAGATGTTGAAAAAATGTTACATTAAAAGATATTTTGATTCTCCAGGGATCTCAAGTTGCTAGCCGTGCAGCATTCTCAATCAGTACAAAACAATTCATACTTAACAACAGAACTCCAGAGTATGGTCATATAGTTTCAGGATTCACAGTCTTGTCTGAACAAATCCTTACATAGCAGATCCAGCCAGGTAAGTGAGTGACCAGAGAAAAACTCTGTTCACAGTGCTTCTGTAGGCAGAAGGGAGGTGAAATATATTAAAAGCCCTGAAATTACCAAATGAAGAGTATTCAAAAGATAGGATTTTAAGTTACCAATATGAAGGAAATAAGCTTGCAGCTAAAGTTTTTGTGATTACTGTAGTTTATTGGTTATTCAGTTTGGCAGTAGAGAGGAACATTTTCCTGCTAGCTTTTTTTCCAGCTGGATTCACTAATTCTTGTAGTCTGCACTCTAGAAATCACAATGGGTATCATTTTCAAACATGAACATCACTGTACCAACAAAGCAAAACAACACAAAAGGCTGATTTACAGTTTTCTAACCAAAATCATACTGTAAACACAGAATGCTATAATCCAGCCATAGGCAAACTAAACAACAATTCATACAGTACAGAAGGTTGAAAGACTTATGATGAAACAGTTTTCCATTGCAAAATGAAAGTTTCTCACAATCAAAAGGTTTGAAGGGAATGTGGCAATTTTAATAAAAATGTTAACATGGAAAAGTGGAATCAATGATTTTATGTAACTCACACCATGTTCTGCCCTGACACAATTCTCTCAGATTGACCCAGTGTTGTTAATATTTAAGATAGGACAAATAACCTCCTACCTTCCTCAGGTGCTTTTGAATGGATTGTTCTTTATTATTTATCCTTTCAGATATGCCTACTGCTCTTAAAAAACTTAGGATACTCATCACAGAGGAGGTAATCTCTAGCCATTCAATATAGATTCTCTTAAGCTTTAAATAATATGGGATAGTATAAGCCAGTCAGGAAGCCATGATTAATTCTAACTCACCATTCTTACCTAGCCAATCTAGCTCAAATTAATTGTTGTTGTTTTTTCCACCTTTCCCAACAACAGTATTGTTCTGTAGAAATTTGTATTTAAAAAAAATCATTAAAATATACTGCAAGGTCATGAAAATGTTCGTGAAGTTTTTAAAACATGCCTGTTTATATTACATGTATTTAGTCTAAGAGAGTCTGTTAGTGCCTTGTGAAATGAAAAGTTGCTAAAATGTAATATATACAGCATCCTACACATACGTGTACACCTTAGGAGGCCCGTAATTTACCTCTATTTGTATAACCCTTTTTTCAGCAACTTGGGTTTTCTGGCTCAGTTTGCTTGCACAGAATTGTATATATCACATTATTAATTACACCTCTACTATCTACTTTACACTGGTACTTAGGTAGCTTAGTATAACATTTTATACAAATATCACTGTTAATTCAATTTCAGGACAAGCTACAAATAACTGAGTTAAACAGCAAAACACAACCGCAACATTAAAAAAATAGCATATCACATCCTTTTGTCTCATTAAATTATGGCTCCCATGCATCATTAATTTGTGATGTGTAATCTAAAATGTTGTACATAATAAAATGGACACCTAGTAGTTTTAGTTTAATGTATTTTAAACACGTGAAAAATAACTCAGTCTTAGCTCGAGACTAACCTTGAAAATACATGCAGATACAACCTGCATTCATGTGCAAAGGTACCCCCTTTCTGTATTTTACTATATTGGGAACTGAGAGAAATCAATAGCACAATATAAGCCTCAGCCGCAGCTGCCTCTGAGTTCAACTATCACTAAAATTAACCTTCTCTGCCCTTGTTTCCACCTCAATTATATCCAGCATGGAATTAAGGTGGTGTACCTGCCAGAAGGAATCAGCAGCCTTATGTAGACTACTAACTCCATTAAAAAGGTGGGTCAGCAGAAAAGTTTTTTTTCCCTTTCTCTATGCACTTGTAGAGACTCAATTGTTTGCACAGGCACAGATTTATTTATTTAGTGGCTTCTGATTTTTCATTCAAGAGATTCCTCCCCTTTCTGATCTAAGAGTCAGGCAAAGTTGGGAAAATAAGGCTGGGTTTGGGCATCTCTTTGAATTTACAATACTTGACATGGTATCAAGCTACCTTGTCTTAAGGGAAGTAAGTTTACATTTTAAGTATGTGGGCAAGCAAAAGAACACATGAATAAAATCCAGTGCTGTCTCATCTAGTTTATAGTGAACTTTCAGTGTGTTATTTAGGAGTGTTTGGCTAGACTAACTTTTCTTATATGATGTCGGCCATTCCCCAGATGGCAGCTCCTGGCCTTGTGCCCAGTCTGACACTCCAGAGCACTGGAACAAAGGAAGAGTAACCTGCACAATCCTGACCTGCTAAAAACAGTAAAAAAACAATCAATAAGCTATAAAATGAAAGCTAGCTACAGGAACAACATTTACTCTTACACTTTCCTCCAGTATCTTTTGTACACGTCCAAGGTTCTTTGAGAGATTTTTTTTTCCAACTTTATCACTGAAGATGACACAACTTCAATCTATCTGGCACCTGTAGTTTAAAGTGGAAATCATGTTGTGTTGTTTTACTATTATGACCTGTCAATTTTAGACAACCACTTTTAGTTTTTGACTTCATTCACTCAGGTTTTTCACCCTGAATACAACAGACGCTTAACTACTAGGGCCATGTGAAATTTCAACGGGTGTTTAATTTCAAAGCTGTTTCGATGCGTTTTGAGCTGGAAACAATGAAGTTGAAATGAAACAAAAAAATAAAACAGCTTTGAAATGATATGAGAGCCCTCAAAATGTTTCAAAAGTTTTGAAATGTTTTGAGTTTCGAAGCCGGGCTTGCTCTCGTATTGACATCTAGCTCCCAGTTCAATTCCCCAGCTCTCTGATCTTTCCCCCAGCTCTCTGCAGGAGGCATGGGACCCCGATCTGCATGTGGGGTTTCAGCAGACTACTGCTGCATGCTGGGGCCAGTGGCAGCACCCAAGTCTGCCCAGCACAGCCCCCCCCAAGCACTGGGGAGAACCCAGTGCTGGCTCTGGCCCCAGCTGGCAGTGGCACCCTGCTGTCATGCTGCATGCAGATCCAGAGGCCTGCACCCTCCAGGAGAGCTGCAGGGCTGTGCCAGACTTGTCCTGGGGGGGCACGGGCTACGGATCTGTGCGTGGGATGACAGCATGCTGCTTCTGCCTGCAAGCTATACTAGTTTTGCTTTGAACAGTTTGAGGTGCAGTTTCACAAAAAACCCTGTACCTTTCTCTTTGAAACTTGGCAGGCTTTGTGGCCTCAGCAGGGGCTACCGTCCTTTCTGTTTTCATTTGAATCAGGCAAGAAATGACAAAGTTATAGGCATTTTTGTGATTCCCCATTATAGCCTACGGATGAAACATCAAAACACATTGAAATAGCATTCAAACAGCAAAACAGTTTCAACGAAATGAAACAGAACAGCAGTTTCTAAATTAAATAAAACACAAAACAAAACACTGTCCCATTGAAATGGTGAGATGGAAGTTGAAACGAAGCAGTGCTGTTCCACATAACCCTATTAACTATCATCATGCATAGTCCCAGTGAAGAAAATGACTCTATGTAAGACAGTAAAGTTACTCAGGCAGGTCAAGTGTTTGCAGGATTGGAGCCCAAAATTTAGCCTGTAAAAATGCCAGGTAACATATCTGGGGTTAACAATGTCTTATAATACAGGTTCTGAATAGGAAGGACATTTATTCCTCAAGTCTCAAAGAAATATCTTTTGTTGGTAGATATTAATTAATGGAATTTGATCTCGATGGTGAGATCTAATGAGAGCATAGGCCCCAATTTGTATTAAAAAAGAAAGCCTACAAGTAATTGGGAATAATTACATGTCACATATGTCCTATGGAAACCCAAATAGCCTGGGGATTTTCAAACTAGATAGATCCATTAATATCTGATCTGATCCATTAATATCCCATGTTCTTAACATTATCTGAGTCCAATGCAAAAATGGATCACTATCTATCAGACTTCTTCATAATCTTGTGTATCCTTATATCCCCATCATCATATGTATGCATCCCATGTCAAAGATGACCAAACACAAAAGTCTGTTATAGTGTTTTAGTATTTTTTTTGCTTCTTTTTTGTTCTTCTCTTTCCCCTGCTGCCGCCCCCTGCGCACACACAGTTAGCAGACACTTTACCTAGATTGCCTGGTGTCTATCTCCACACCCAGAACTGGGAATTTACTTTTAAGACCATCAATATATAATGAGGTCCACAGAGGTAAAAGAATGTCCAAGCTCTACCCACAACAACACATTGCAAAATAATAGGCTCCGTCTCTTTAAAATCTCTCCCCCCTCTCTGGCAATTGACACATTCTGAAATTCTCTAGCAACAGTGTATAAGAGAACAATATAAATGAAAATATAGAAAATAAAATGCAATAGATTGCACCATTTTAAACAGCCAAATTCATAAAACAGGTTTATGCTCCGTATTTATAATGCTAAACCCATTTTCCTGTATTTTGCCTAAACATTCATGGCGCTTAGACAAGAAGTAAAACACAAAGAGGATGGAAAAAAAGAAAAAGAAATCAGAATTATGCTTATGTGCAGCTAAGTACCTGACACTGCTAAACTACCACAGGAATAAAATTGAAGCCCACTTTACTTAAAGGCTAAAGTTTTCTGAAGTTTACTTGCAACTGGGGAAAAAAGGGATAGTATCAGTTTACTTCTGAAGATTTTTAGAAATAGTAATCTTCAGTACATTTTCTCCTCTAAACTAAGATGTCCATGCAAAACATAAGTGACATGTCAGATTTTTTTACTCCATTTTTTTCTAGATGAAGGAACACAAATAAATAGAGATTCAATCAAACATGATATTTTTCATCTTAGTAAGTCCAAAACTTTAAAGAATGCATCATTTCTCTGAAACATCCCTTAACTAACTGAAGAAGGTTTCAAATGAAGGGTACTGAACAGTACTTGTATTTCCACGACATAAAGTGTGACATTCAAAACTCTTAGAGCCAACTGCAGGGTCGAATCAGGCTGCTAATTTTCATGGACTAATGAGTAGTTTGTCTGCTTAGTAAGAACTCTTACTAAGCTATCCTTTTATCCTATTAAAGGTAATCCATGAATCTAAAATGTAAAAATATATTAGTCAAAAAAGCCTTTGTTATAACTGCGTTGATGGACACACATAGCTTGGATTTAATCACCTCTTATTTGTATGTCATAGCCATCCATCATGGGAGCAAGGAAATTGTACAGCTTTACTCCTACACTACAAGCAGTAATGGAAGTATAATGGGGAAAAAAGTTCAAGGGGAAAACTCACTGCGTAATTAATATTATGTGCTGGCGATTTAACTGGGAATTATGTCTCTATATTGTGCAGAAGGGTTTAATCAAACCAAACCAATAGAACCAAGTAGAAAGTGCACTTATGACAAGGAGAGAAGCTTGACTGACCTAGTTTTCTCTCCAAGTACCATTCCTACCACCCGGCACCTTTGTTTCCTGAGCTAGGACTGTTTCCTGCAGGTTCATTTGGAACCTTTTGTTAATTCCAGTATTTTAATTTGTTTCAGGTTTATTTGGTAGTCAAGGTAATTTCATGGAGAAATTACTCCATGACTCTTTGTCAACTGAGTGGGTCACTGACAGCACTTACAGAGTACATGTTTTGGCCTGTTTAGGAATGCTTTCAGGCAGAAAGCTTTTGTACAGGTGCAAAACATTGCATGCAAATAGCTTAGTTTCATGACATTCTCTTCCTATTATGCAAGGTCCGCATGCAAAGCTTGTTTTACTTTGTACAAGCTCTTCTCCTCCTCTCCCCCTGTATTGAGTTTGTTTGTGTTTTACATTAATCCTGTTACCTTTGGCTAAATGGTGCTGTTCTAATTTAGGGCCTGATTTGTTGATATCAAAGAAAAATCTCTTATTGGATTGAATGTACTTTTGCCTAGGCTCTTAGAACTAGCTGTGTTTTTCCTGAAGTTTCCCATTGATATACAATCTTTCATAGACAATGAATGCATAAAGGGCAGAGGGGCATGTTCTCCCCTAAGATTTCTGCACCAACATTGAGGCATGGGGCTGCAGCCAAGCCGGAGCCAGCTCCTGGCAGCAGCAGGAGCATCAGCAGCATGGAGTTGTGCCCCCCACCGCCCTGTCAGCACTTACATGTCATCTATGCCTTCTCTGTAGTTATTTTTTAGCGATACTAGCACCTACTGTGTTGTCGCCAGGGATCTGGGTTTTTCCATAGAAAATGGGAAAAAAAATGTGTATTTTTTCCTTTTACACGAGAAAAATGTGGATTTTTCATTTTAATAGAGAAACATGGATTTTGCTCTTTTGCATAGCGCTCTCTGTAGGCTGGCAGAGCTGCAGCCTGGAAGGGGCTGGAGGGAGTGGTAGGAGGGTGATCAGGCAGGGGGCACCATGTACATGCACATGGCTGCCAGGCATCCTGGAAAGCAGCTCCTACAGGTAAATCTGGGGAGGGGGGAATTCAGGCCCCCAGAGGGAGGGAAGGAGTGAGTTGGCCAGGGCTGGGGCTGCTGCCCAGCTGGGCAATACGTTGCGCTTCAGGCCGGAGGCCAGAATGGGTGGCTGCAGCACTCCGGCAGGGAATGGGACAGAGCCACAAGTGGCTCATCTGAGGGATGGGGCTAGCTCACCCCAAGAGTGTGCACAGTGGTGGGAAGCCAGCCCCACCTCACTTGAGCCCTCAGCAGGCAGCCCGCACCCACCCACCCACTCCACTCTAGCCATGTTGCCCCTGGGGGAGGGGGAGCTGGGCTCCCTGCTTGGGCTGCAGCAGCTGCCACCTCCCACACACGGCAGCCAGGGCTTGGGTACTGCTGCAGGGGGCAGCGGGGCTGAGGATCCAGATCCCTGGCCCTGAAGCGCTGGAAGCTGGGGGCCCCCTCTGGCAAGGCTCAGGTGGGCAAGGGGATATGGGTGGAGGGTGAGGGGCACCAGCAGGCTGTGGTTGGGGAGCGAGGGACACTGGCAGAACAGGGGGAGTAGGGAGAGGGTTGTGGTTTGGGAGTAAGGGGCCTAGACCTGTGTCCGGGTAAACTAAGGGGCCATAGGGAGCTCTGATTTTCCAGGATAAAGAACCCAAAATCAAATACCGAAATTTATAGATACTTAGAATTTATGTAACTATAGTGATTGGGGCACTGGTAGGCTTCCAGATTGTTTAAACGTGTAAATATATCAGTAAAGCATTGTGTTCAATTGACATCTCATATACAGTGGCGTTTCATTTTCATCATGGATTTTGGATTTTTTGATCATGGAATTTTGTCAGAGAATTTTTATCAGGGAAAACTAGGATACCTGGTCATCAGACTTCTTACTGTTGTGCTGAAGAACTACATTTTCAGTGGATAATGACATGCCAAATATCTTATAGGAAGGAGACACTAATGCCACAAAAATAAATTAGGATAATGATATAACCAAAGATAAAAGTTTAGCTCCCAGTCTAATAAAGCTTTTAACTACTTGTGATATTTTTATGGACATAATAATTCCCATTGACTTCAATGTAACTAGTCACCTGCTCAGTTACTTTTCTGGTTCAGGACAGGTGAAACGAAATTGTACATTAAATCAGACAATTGATCTGAATTTGTTCTGGGACTGGAAAAACAAAGTATCATTACATCAAAGACCTCAGTCAGGACAGGTATTAAAGTGCTGACAAAGTCCACAACTCTCTGAGTTTTTAATACCCAGCTGTATTATCATCTGACACATTGCTGTTGAAAAGGTGAGTCTAAACACAAAGTGCAATGGAAATGATATCCTTTCTTTTCTACCCCTCTTTTGCAAAGTGTATGGCTAATCTATCCTGTGAAAACTTCAATTTATTTTAGAAATCATGGACCTTCATGACTAATTTCCTGTGCCAAACTATAATTACTTTAATTCTACATTGCTGGAGAGAATTTGAAAACAGGATTTCTTTAGAACAAAATTAACTTATATAATGAGTGAAAAGATAAATCATATTAGCTTAATTAAAGTATATTAACATTTTTGTTGAATATGAATAAAAAATCAGACACAATGAAAGCAGGTTTCTCATAAGGAGACAATTTATGGAGATTTATGAAGATTTTAGAAACTTGCAAAATTCCATTACTTAACATCTCTATTAAGATCTTTACAAGCATACATAATGAAAGACCCAATAAAAGATTTAATAAATGGACTTATGTTTAAAGTCACATTGATTCAGTGGGAGAGAAGAATCTGGAGGTTAATTTAGAAGAAAGGGATAATCAGTAGTTTAAAAAAATGGCTAAAGTTCTGTCAAGATTGCTAAATAAAGACAGAAGAAATAAACACTGTTATAGAACAGCTTTAAATGCTTGTCCGGTGCTTGAACAAGCACTTTTTATTTTACTTAATATTTGGAGTTCTTCTAACCATCACTTATTTGAAAATCTATTATAGCTAAAATGTCTGCTCTAAGTGTAAAGTGAACTAGTTTTTAAAAGCAAATGTACTTTGACTGCCAGAGAGAGATTGGTGCTTCTCATGCTGATTAACATTAGCTCAGTGTTTCCCTGTGGTCTCCCATCTGTCTATTGAATCTGCCTCTCATCACATGCTTGAATTGTTAGTTGTTTGGGCGGGGACTGTATTTTTGTCCTGTGTTTGAGTAATGTTCATAACTAGGGCTTCAAGGCAGTACTGTCCCAGAAACAATCATCATTATTATATTTCCACAGATAGGCGCAGATTCCTTCCTCCTTTTCAGCCGTGTTGTACTACTTAGATAATAGGAACATAAGATCATAGGAAAGATCTCCTTATGATCTCAAAAAAACAAATTAAAAAAATTAAAAACCTTGTCAGGTGGGCTGTGGCCTTGATCATGGAGTCTCAGCCTAATTAACATCAGGAGCGTCTACACATTCATTAATGTACTGTAATGATGAAGAATTAAGTTTAGTACCTATAATGACAGGTACTAACTTAATGCACTGTAATCAGTGCTACTCCACATTAGCACAGATGAGACTTTTTAAAGTGATATTAATGTGCATTAGACTAAATCTTCTGTGTATTAGCGTATTAGCATGGATTTTGCCCACTGTGCTAATGTGCCATAGAATTAGTTTTGTTGTATTAAGCGTCTTGTATAGGTGAGCCTGCAGTCGCTCATCTAACCTACCATCCCATGGCTGGCTGCTTTTGCAGGGACAAATAACTAGAGACTAAATTCATAGAACTGGTGGCACTCACCAGCTGAGTCGATACAGCCCTCAATATATTGGACAGCCATCCTTTATCTAAAGGATTTCAAATGGTAAAAAAGAGGTCCTTCTGTTTCCTAGAGGATAGTTCCAGTAGTTTGAAACTTGCTTTTCATTCCAGTTTGGCATGAAAAGAAAGCTTTCCAAATTCTCTTTGAAAGATAATGGAGCCTGAGTTTGGAAGTAGTCTCTATGGCAGGCCATGGGACAGCAAAACCCAGAAGTCCTAGGGTCCCCAACTCCGTGGATGGTGGGGGGTGTCCTGTAGAACTTTTTTAACTAATTTTGCTTGCCAGCTTTGACATCAGTTGACCCCTCTGCACATATCACCTCTATTCTCCCCGTTTGCCATTAGTAAAGGTCCTATGAATACTTCAGCCAGTTGCCCTAAGTTACAGAAGACTCTAAGAAGCCATAATGCATACCAATGGACTAGGGCCAGCACAGCTGCACTAGGAAAAATGGGGAGATGTATCCTGCTCCCAGAGTCTTTTCCCCTTCCTGCCCCCATGTTCCCTCCTGCCTTGTCTTCTGCGTGTTTCTCAGTGCAGGATGTATTATTTTACCTGGATGAGTAATGTCACTGGACTTACAGTTCATGTTTATGGAATTGGTTGAGAATCTGAAGGTGGAAGGCGACTTTGGTCACAGTTCACACATCTACACAAGACGCTACTGTGCAGTCATTACTGCACATTTATTTAGTATTTGTATTAGCAAGTACTAAATAAATGCATGGTAACCAGAGTTACTGTTCAATAGCACTGACAAAGATCTTTTAAGTGATGCTACTGTGTGCAGTAGCGTATTAGCACGGTCCATGATGGGATGTGCTCCTGTGAAGTATTATTCAGCTGCTGTGCAGTCAGTGTCTCGTGTAGATGCACCCAATGACCACAAAATGAATAGAGATCAAGGTCCTAAGGAAAGGAAGAAGGAATGCACCAGAATAAAGACCCTGGACTTCAGAAAAGAAGATTTCAACAGACTCAGATAACTGGTAAAGAGAATCCCCTCAGAGGCAAGTCTAGGGGGGAAAGGTATACAGGACAGCTGGTTGTATTTTAAGGAGGTCTTATTAGGGGCCCAGGAGCAAACAATCCCAATGCAAAGAAAGAATAGGAAGAACAGCAGGAGGCCAGTCTGGCTAAACGATGAATCCTTCAGTGAAGTGAAACTCAAAAAGAAACCCTACAAAAAGTGGAAACTTGAGTAGGGACAAGTATAAGAGTATCACACAGGCAGGCAGGAAGAAAAATTGGGAAGGGCAAGACACAATTTGAGATGCAATTAGCAAAGGATGTAAAGGGAAATAAAAGATAATACAAAGGATCCTACAAGAAAAGTATAGGCAATCTAGTAATGCATGGTGCAGAGAAGACTTACATATTTAAAGCTTTTTTTTAAAACTTTAGTTTTCATAAATAAGGTTGGAATCCCCACCCTTGGATGTTTGTTAAGACTGGGATCATTTAGAAAGGGATGATCCTACCTTGAGCAGAGAGTTGGACTAGATGACCTCCTGAGGTCCCTTCCGGCCCTACTTTTCTATGATTTTATGACTATGATTTTGTGTTAACTGTGTTGATTCCTATTTCGCTGACATAGGTTTATTTTGAAAGCCTCTGTTTAGCTGACTCTTACTCTATTGTTGCTTCACAGCCTTCAAATGTGTGTGTTTGCAGTGAAAGCAATCATTTTGATGATGCCGAATAAGTGTTATTTTTGCAAAAATAATGCAGAAAACTAATTGACAAACCTTCTTGATCAGAGAAAACAACTGGCCTTATATATGTGCTCCAGGAGTGGCAGGGGGGAGGAGAGGAGTGTATGCTTTAATTAGAGTGGTTCCAAGAGCCGCTGTAATTAAAGCACCTGGAGTATTTTGTGTATCAGCGCCCCCACACTGAAAAATGTCAGTGGGGGTGCTTTAACTAAAGCTCGTTGAACAAGCTTCAGTTAAAGTGCTCCCACCAACATTTTTCAGCACAGCGATGCTAATACACAAGATGCTGGAGTCTGCTCCAGTAATTACCATGGTAATTACCATGCTCCAGCAGACTCAATTAATCGAGTCCTCTCCAGTGCACTGTGATTACAGAGCATCAGAGCAGCCTTGCTGTACATGTGTAAGTGCCCATAGAACTTGCACCACTGAGCACAGTTCCCTGGCTTTATAAGTAATGTTACTTGTTATCCTTGTGAACATGTGCTCTATTCTGATTTGGTCACAAAATACTTTTCCAACTTTGCAGAACTTGGCATGACAGCTTACAATGTGGAAATCACTTAGCCCCTCTTGGTCCTACTCAGTTTGAATTGTTCTAATACTAATTGGTGAGTGGCCCTGAAATTAAGACTATGGTGTTTAAAAGCTACATGCTATACAAAGAAGGATGGGTAGAATAATCCTAAGAGATCAGTCCAGTTCTAAAACTGTGGTGTTTAATATGATTTATTTTTCATGTCAGAAGATTTTTTTTTCAAGTACAAACATGTACCATAGGCAGACAAGGTTCTTTGGGTAAATGTGATATCTTTTATTAGACCAACTAAATAGTTGGGAAAAAAATGTTCTTTGTAAACTACTCATTTTAGGGAGAGCCTTAATTATTGAGAAAATATCCATCCTTTAGACTGCATTGGACAGTTTGCAAATCATTTACATTCTAGAACATTTTAAAAATATTTTAAATCTGCTAGAAAGGGGACTTTTTGTTGATTTTTTTTAAAACTTCAAAGGGTATAAAGCCATTCCCTGGATTTTAGATTGTTACTTACAGGGAGAGAAGAAGAGAAACCCTCTGACAGACTGGAATGGCTCAGGGAACTGGTAATGGACTATAGAGTCATATACCTCTAGGTCACCATTTCAAATCTGGAGTGTTACTAATTAAAGACACAGCACACTCTGTTATTTGTATTTTTAAGGTCTATAAACTTCTTTAAGCTTCGTAGTTAATGGCTTGAATTAAATTAGTTTTGAAAAGGAAAGTCTGTCCTTGAATGACTTTACTTAAGACTGAGGTAACAGGTTATTTTTAGTTACAGGAGATTCAGTGATTAAAATTTAAGAATAACTGTAGGGCTAAATGCATGGGGGTGAAAGCAATGGGAGCTGATTCAGGAATGACAAGTTTGGGCACTGGGTTCAGATTAGGTTCCCTGTAGCCAAGTTTATCCTCTGAAAGCTTCTTGCAATTACAATGCTTTTTTCACAAAAAGAAGTGCTAAGGTATTCAGCTGCCATGGGGGTTGAATGCAGAATCAGAACCTGAGCAGCCTAGGATAAAATAGTTAATTTGTTCCATGTCATTGCAAGAAAATTGGGAGTGTGAGAGTATAACTAGGAGTAACTAGGAGTCTATTTTTACCACCTCTATAACAGGGTATAGTCCATTTCCTAGGTCCAGCTGAGCATAACTTACCTAATAAATTCCTGCTGGAAAAAATGGAGCATAGGAAAGACTAGAAAAAATGGAGCATAAGGGAGGCAGATAAAAAGGCATAAACTGGCTGCATCTACACAAGACGCTGACTGTGCAGTAGCTCATTACTACTGCACAGTAGTGTCATGCGGTACAAAGTGTGATGCAATGCCACTGTGCAGCAGTAATGAGCTACTGCACAGTCAGCATCACCAAAAAGCCATCTGGGGATGCTACTAAGCAGTAGCTCCAGTTACTGTGCAGTCATTTAGTACTTGTGTATGCAAGTACTAAATGACTGTGCAGTAATAACTGCGCAGTCAGCATCTCATGTAGATATGGCCACTGCTTACAAAAAGGAGCAGTGAGAAGACAGTGAACAGCATAGGAACATAGAATTGGAAGAGTCCTCCTCGGCTATCTAATCCAGTCCCCTGTACAGGCAAGCATTTGTCCAAAAGGGTCAACAAGAACATCTACTCTAACACCTTTTGTATAAAACCACAGCTCCAAAACCCCAGAGTAAAAAAAAATATTAAAATAGTAATAAATACATAAAAGAATCAGTATGTCACAGAAATTGAACCAGAGAGACAAGGGTACCACCAATGGGTAATTCAGTGCCATAGGGCATACTCAGATCCTAGAAAGTGTAGTGAACCTCGTGTTACAGAGGTGAGAAAAAAAAGACAATACTCCTTGACAATCTGACCTAAAGACCCTTTCCTGTTCCCAAATCTAGCAATATGTTTAACCTTGACTACATGACAGACTCACCATATAGGCATCTGAGAAGTTTCACAGTACCATTTAAAAGTACAAGGCACCGAAGCCAACTTTTCATCACTAGCTGCAGTCAACTTCCATTGCTTCAGAGGGAAAACAAAGACAGGTACTATATTCAAGGAATGAGAGAAATTTTTCCGTGCCCAGCAAGTAACCAGCAGAAGTGCTGAGGTTTGGCATACCCAGACCCTCCCCCAAACCCAAGCAACCTACACAGAGACCAAGTTTTCTTTTACTTATGGGAATACCAAATGCCCACAGCCATACATCAGTTACTTCAATTACTTTTTCAGGATCCCCCTCTCCCATCAAACTATTCCTTCCATAGACTTGGCCAGCTCTGTCTTAAACAAATTCAACTTCCTGCGTTCATTCCAGAATTAGAAACTATCTTCTAATTTTCAATTGATATTTGTTCATGGTCAGTTTGTGTTGTTTGGATATTGCACTAATATTATTTTTTAAAATAAATATCCTTCCCTGGTATTTACCCTACAAACATATTCGTAAAGACTATTTATATTACCTCTTAACCTTCATTTTCCTAAACTAAACAGAGCAAGCTTTTAATCTTCTCTCATAAACTAGGTTCTTCCTCTTAGGACCGGTAGCCCATCTCTGAACCAGTTCCAGTTTATATGGGTTTCTATCAAGGCCTTGTACAGTGGTATTAATACTCCTCCATCTAATACACTTTAGAATTGCAGTTTGCAGGGTGACATCATATTTGTGACTGCCATTGGATAATTCCCTTTTCAGGTATAGCCTACTATAATTTCCCCATTAGCCAGTTCTTTATCCGCCTTACAAAAACAGTATAAATCCCCATTTTTCTAGCTGACTTAATCTTCCCATAAAATATAATAGCAGATGTTTCCCTTCAATCTAAGGATGCACACAGAAGTTCAAATCAACTGGTTGAAGTTCCATTGGTTGAAGTTTCAAACAGTTCATTTTCAAACAACCTACCCTATATATAAGTGCAATGCTTTAGGGAGGTACCGAAACTAGCTCAAGTATTAGAGCTCTAGAGCCACATGACTGTGGTGTTCTTGCTGGAGTACTTCATCCTTTTGGGAGGCAGGGTACACTAGCCTGCATGGAGTGCTGCACCAATATAACATCTTACTGTTTGAGTACATGACTATAGAAGAACTGTATTTCTGGAGAAGGTACTACTAAGTAATGTTAGTCTTGTGAGAATTACAGGTGCTGTATTTTATGGGTACACACAACAGCAGACACACTTGACCGATGAGAACCAAAGTGTGTTCCAACAAATACAGCTTTTTGTTTAGCCTGTTTTAAATATGCAGTATTTGTTATGAGTTTTTACCATCTAGAGGGAAGGAAGAAGTGGGATTTAAATGAAATAAATGGAGATTTGGTCTCTCTTCTGGGGAAAACATTAGTTTTTGAGACCTTTGGGTTGTTTTGGGGGGGTTGTTTTTTTGTTTTGTTCTAGAGGCCCAGTAACAGGGATCTTTTATTGCTTGTGGTGTGGAAAGAGCTGATGAGATATGCTTCTAGACTCTTTTAGACTTAACATCTATCACATGGTTTTCTGTGATTGCCAAGGACTGGATGTAATGACCCAGGGAGTCACTTCTGGTGCTTTGTTCCTCATGCAACTCATATCTGTCATTAATATTTAGGTTAATGTGCTTGTATTTTGCAGAGTAAATGCTACACTAGTCTTTATTTTTAAGCTCAGCATTTTACTGTATATCACTGATTCTCAACCAGGGTGCCAGGGCACTTCTTCTAATATAACTTTTAGTCCTTTTTGTCAGGCAATGCCTCTGTCCTCTACCCCGCTCCCCACCCCCCACACTTAGTCTTATGTGAACCATCTCATAGGGTGCAGAGAGAAGTGACAATTTTTGCCTGATCTGGCCGCAGAAAGCAGTTTACAGCTATGATCAAATGCAAGTTCATGGCTGCAGACAGTTTCAAAAATGGCCAGTCACGTGAAAATCTGACCCCTCATTGCATGGGGTATCAGATAAAGATGTTTCAAAATGCAGCATTTTCTGTAACTTGTGATTGCGGAGCTCCCAGCCCGTTGCTTTTTTCAGAATAGAAAAGAGGAAAGGGAGTAGAGGAAGTTAAGTCTGGGGCTTTTTCAGCCCCCTGGATGGTAGGGCAGGAGTACTGGAACATCGCCCCCGAGATGGGGGCCTCCAGTTCACCCACCCCACTCTTCAGCAGCAGCTGGAGAGCCCCACGAATGAGCTCCCTCCACTGCCTTTCTCCTGTCCTGGTCTGAAAACAGCAAGTGCTGGCAGAGTGGTGGCCATTGCTCTGGGAACCTGCCTGCAGCTAGACTCCCCTTCACCCTGAAACCAACATGAACTGTTTGGTCTGGGGCAGTGTTGTAACTCAGAACGCTTTGCAGAAAATGTTGAGAGCATTTCTGGGAGCTGCACTTCTGTTTGCAGCCCCTAAGTCATCAGGTCACCAGGGCAGGTTCATTCTTCTGGACAGTAGCCACCTCTTTGTCTAATGATGCTTCTATATAAAATCTGGTTTTACTAATTCTCCATTGTAAGCCCCGGATCATTTTTACATGGAATTTCAGTCCAGTCTATAGGTAAAAAGATAACATGAAAGGCAGAGAAGACCCACCTTCAAAATAGAGTGCATAGTTTGGCAAAGATATACTGTTTGATATATTGTATTTACCACAAGCCAAGATGACATAGAATTTAACATCCCCCCCCCCCCCGAATTAGATTCTATACAAGGAAAATGTATAAATTTATTATAATTGTCCATGTATAGAATTTAATTATTTCACGGTCATCTTAAATTCATCCCCCCACATCTCTACAGGGGGGAAAGCAGCAGCAGGGAGGCAAGCGGCAATGCAGCAATGGGAGGGAAGGCATTAGTTTGGCAGGTAGCAGGGGCATCAAGTGGCCTGACCCCTGCCTCTCCCACCTAGCACTTTGCCCCCTGCTGCCTGTGCCTCCCACCACTTGCCTCTCATACCTTTTGCCCCCCTGGGGCTCTCACCTTGTCTCCTACACTTGCCCCACCCCATGTCTGTGATCCCTGCATATGCAACCCTAGTGCCTGCACCCCCTGCCAATTGATCTCTCCCCTCTTTGGATCTACTCATCCATACTACCACTTACCCTCAGTTATGCCTGCCTCTGGCCCCACTCTGGCCTGGGACATGAAACACATGGTGACTCTTGTGCCCTCCAGCTAGGCTGCAGTGCTTGCAGTGTTCGAAGCTCTGGCCCCAGCCCCAGAACTTCTGTCACTGCCATTGCTGCTACTGTCTGGCCAGAAAAGTAGGGATGAAACCAGAGCTGAACTTGCAACTGAGGGTAAGCAGTGTGTGTGTGTTGGGGGGGGGAGGGTGGCAGGTAGTGTGAGTGGGGGAAAAGGGGTTCAGAGGCAGTATGGAGGGAAGGCTAGAGCTTGGGTCACAGCCAGGGTTGGGGTTGGGGTCAGGGTTAGAGCCAGGGGTGAAGCAGGAGATGTAACAGCTGCCTGCCCCACCACCTTGTACTCAAATCCAAGATAAGGCACTCCCCCCCATGAGAAAATAACTCATCTTGAATTTGAGTAAATATAGTGCATGCTCATGCACCTCTCAAAAGACAGTGGATTTTTCTCTCCCATTTATGAAGTCACAGGTTAACTCTTTCTCTGACTTGCTTTTTGTTCCTAATCTTTTATTTTGTTTTATTTTTTTGCTGTTTCAAGTATTGCCAAGGGCGTCCCTGCCATGCGTGTGATGCTTTATGCAACAAGTATTCAAGAAATGCTGCTTAATTATATGGCAATGGCCTTTTCTCCTGTGTTCTTAGTAGGCTGAAACACTTTGAGAACCGTTTTCCCTTTCAGCTTGAGGAAGAACTTTATGATCTTTTCTGACTTGTTTTATCAATGCCTGTACATGAGAAAAAAATAGAAGTATCTACCCAATGCCTCAGTTGGATCTGTCAGAAGTGGAGAAATAATCTTTTTTTCCCCCAGATTTTTCATTGTTTTCTGTGTGGTTGAGACAGAATCTCCCACTGTGAGGAAGGAATACAAAATGCTCTTTGCTTCCTGGGATCAGCCTCTGGACTTTTCTTTTGTAAGGTCATATCTTCCCATCATGATTCCAGATGGTATTTTTGTTTCTGACTTTTAACTCAGTGATAAGCCTTAAGCAATCTTCTGTTGCAGGAGTGCCAGATCTGGTCCAAAGAGTTGTGTGATTTGCCCACAGGGCTCCCCAAACGTCCAGAAATCTGGTGGCAAAGGAGCAGTAGCAATTAACTCTGTTACTGCTCCCCCACTGCCAAATTTCCAAGCCCTGTGGGTAAGATGACATAGCCCCATGCATGGGATCTCACTTGTGCATGCAGGGCCAGGACTAGGACTGGGGCCAGGGTAGCATACCAATCTGGAACATAAGCATAGCTGGGGCTAGGGCAGCAGCAATGGGCCTGATTTGGCATGTGTGAGGCCATGGCTGGAGCTGTAGCAACAGCTCTGATGCAGCATACATGGGGTTGGGGCAGCAGGCCCAATCCAGCACATGTGGGGCTAGGGCTTGATCCTTTATAGGACTAGGGCTACAGCTGGGGCTGGAGCTAGGGTTGCCAGTTTGATCTGGTGTGTGTGGTGCTGGGGCTTGATTGTGTGCGGGCCCAGGGCCCTGTGCATGCCATATTGGGCCCATGGACTGTGTCCAGCATCCAGCCTGTGGATCAACCCTGAACTACTCAGCCCTTGGAAAATGCCAGCTCTTACTGTTCACTTGTTTTTTGACTACATAAAAATAATAGATTGAATTTTCTGTTGCAAAGAACTCAGAAAGGCCACAACAGGTTAGAAAGCTTTTAAACACTATGGATTCCCATTTGAAATCTCTGGGTTTATGTGAATCACATTTGCACACTTATGCAGCAAAATGTTAGTACTGCTTCTTGAAAGTAGCTCAAGGCACAGTAGGCCATAAAATTGAGGAATACTCTTTCAAAAAAAATATTTGGGGTCAGTTAAAGAACATAGACCTAACTGAAAAAATATTTCACTGCAAGTAAGCATATTTTACATTTACATAAAACATAGTAATCTACCCTGATCTTTGCAACATTAGTTGTTGCCTTAGATCAATACATTTTTTATATGTTTAAGTACTACAACTGTAATCTGTGATATTATTTTCAGTGGGCACATCTACATGAGATCCTTTACTGTGCAGTAGACCAAATTACTGCTCAGCAGGGATCCTGGTTTTCTCTGATTATAAAAAACCCCAATTTTAGGATATAAAGAACCCCCCAAATCCATATTTTTCCATGATTAAATTTTAACAACACAATACATATATGTTAGTGGTGTTTCATTTTAATCATGGAGAAAAGTAGATTTTGGGTTACTTTTTTAATCCAGAAATTGGAGGGGGGTTTTATCAGAGAAAACCAGGATCCCTGCTGCTCAATAAGTGTCACAGTCTACAGATGCAGATGTTTACTGAACAGTAAATAGCAAATTAAGTCCTGAGTAGTTACTGCACAATAAAGCACATGTAGACACTGACAGGTCCCACTCCAGCTGGCCCCAAGCCACCCACAGCAGCATGCCCAGTCTACTGCTGGTGCCTGGCACACCATTGCCATGCATGTGCCTGTTCTGTGCCTCTGCGATAGGCCCTTCATGCCCAGGTCCAGGCCCAGGCCCAGAGGCACCTGGACCACCATGTAGAGGCCCAGCAAGCCATTGAGGGCATTGAGGGCCACACTGGCATCCTTCTCGATGCCACACACTTCTTCAGGTCCCTCAATCTGTCTTCATAAGATTTGACCCACAGGCCCTCAGCCATATGAGTAGCCATGGTTCCATGTGACCTTGGAGTAGGAGCTGCCTGCAGCAGGGCCAGGACTACATGCAGGCTCTGTTGCCCCAGCCCACTGGCTGTAGGATTGGGAGCCAGCTGTGCTGGCTGAGCAGTGGCCACTGTCACCCCTGGGCAACCTCCCCACTCACCAGCCTTGCTACTGTGTGTGCACCCATGGGGATGCAGCCAGAGGGGGTGGGAGCAGACTGCTGCCATGAATAGCAAATCAGCTCCTGAATACATGCATATGTAGATACCTGCCCAGAGTAACTTAGTAAACCCACCCAGGAGCATTTGCATGTGTAGATGCACTCAGTAAACAGTTACAAGAATAAAAAAGTTTTGGGCTATGTTGAATCTCATAAATAGTTTCAGGAGGAAAAAAAGAAAACATTTCGGAAAAGTCAAACAACTCCATTTTAACACTTTCAATAGAAACATTTTTGCTTCAGAATGACCTTTTCATGTTGAAATTGACATAGATTATAAAGGCTTTTAAAAAAGGCTTTCATGATCTGAAAATTAAACAAAAAGCTTTATTTTGGTCAAATGAAACACTCTAGTAGTCCTGAAATGAGCTTTTTTTCCCTGATATTTTAGTTCAGCTATTAAAAAGATCATTACTCCCACAATTGTACCTACAATATCATTTAGAACAACTGTGTTGCATTAAACTCATACATTGCACTCACTCAAACAATCCATACCATAGCAGCTGAAAGGAAGTGGCCTGAAGCAAGACCCCAAAATAAAACTTACCAGCTGAACTCTATTCCTGAACCAAAATACCAACAGTATTTCAACAATAATCATGCAAAAGTTCATTCACTGTCATACAGATGTATGATTTTGAACTATGAAAGTCCCCCATAGCATTGTAAAGTGCTGATCTTTCAAGATAGCCTTTGTCCTGCATTCTCTTTACGGTTGTTCTGTGTTCTTGAACATAAGTGAACACCCTAGTCAGAAAACCATGTACCCATTTCTCTGGCATGGGGAAAAATGGGTGAGGCAGAACAACATGAGGTAAGTCCTCACCAGACAACGATGGATTTGAAGCACGGGTAACTGGGCTAGGTCACTGTGTGAATTTAAAAGCATCTATATTTAACAGTGGTATTTTAATAGTTACTGTCATCTTTTTCTGTAACTCTAGCTTGAATAACAGTTCAGTGGGAAGGAATGGAGAGGGGGAGGGGAAAGGCTTGTGGTCCTGTTTCAATGGTTTACCTAGCCCCCAACACATAAACGAGGTGTTTTTAAAAATGCTTAGTCTAACAAGTCTATCTGAAATACATACTCCTCCTGACAACAATAAATTAACACATTTTTATCTGTAAATCATCTCAGATATTCAGATGATGAACAAGTTCTTGCAGTTTCATTTCTGCTTATCCTTGCAGGCTCTTGAATTACTCTGAAGCCACCAGCATTTCTAAAAGCAAGACACATTGATTTCCTCATTATATTAGGAAATGGCAAGTTAAGCAAATTTCAGAACTCTTTTCAAACTCCAGAGTCTGTTCAGAAGTGATAAGACAAGACATCATATTCGACTCTGTAAGCTTTTGTATTAAGACAGTCCTCAGCAAAAGTATTTCTGTCCTAAGGAAAAATGTACTGTTTTTCCTCTTCTAGTAGGAAGGGGAGAGGGAGAAAAGAACCTTCAAATTCTAATTCATTTACTGTAGCTACTTTACTTGCTTTTTCTATACAGGAAAAACAGAATTTTTTATGCTAAAATTAACTTTACACCAAAACCCACCATGCAAAATTGTCCTAACCTGAACCGTGCTTACCAAAGGCATGCAGGAAAAATAATTAAAAAAAGAATTTTAAGATCATGAAGGCAAATAACCCCTACTCACAGAAGAAAGAGGCCATAAGTTTTCCCCAGTAAAATCTCCTAAAAATGTGGGTGTGCAAATCACTTCAGGAGCAGAAGTGTATCCACTCAACAAATGGGTTACAGTATCTTCATTTATTTTATTATTCATTATCTACTAAACCAACAATAATTACTAGCCATATTACAAGTCAATACTCCATCACATGCTCTTATCAAGTCGATAATAAAAAGTAAACAGTTACCAGAACTCACTACAATATGACACTTGATATATGACAGGTTGCAACTTTCCTATTTCTCAGAGGTAGCTCCAGACAGGTGATTCCTATATAAATGTCATGATAGCATTGTGGAATTCTGCCCCCTGAGACTGGTAGAGACACAGGAGAATGGAATCTACTCTAATTTCATGGCTTAAATCCATCCCCAGAATGATTCATAGATTCATAGACATTATGGCTGAAAGAGACCTCAGAAGATCATCGAGTCCAGCCCCCTGCCCCAGGCAGGAAGTCATCGGGGTCAAAGGATTCCAGAAAGATAAACATCCAAATGTCTCTTGAAGGCGTTCAAAGTAGGTGCTTGAACCACCTCCAGTGGCAGTCTAATCCAAACCTTGGGGGCTTGGACAGTAAAGAAGTTTTTCTTATGTGCAGCCTGAAAGGGTCTTGCAGTAGTTTATAACCATTTGAACTTGTCATCCCCTAGGGCGCTCTGGTGAACAGATATTCCTTCAGATCCTGGTGGTCACCCCTGATAAACTTAGAGGTGGCCATAAGGTCACCCCTGAGCCTGCACTTTTCCAGGCTGAAGAGTCCTGTGGCTCTCTGCCTCTCATCATAAGGTCTGTTTTCCTGACCTTTGATCACATGCATGGCTTTGCTCTGCACTCTAAGCTTCTCCACATCCTTTCTGAATTGTGGAGCCCAAAACTGGATGCAATACTCCAGCTGCGGCCTCACCAAGGCCGAGTACAAGGGGAGAATGACATCCTGGTATTTGCTTGAGAAGCATCTATGGATGCAAGCCAGCGTTTTGCTTGCTTTACTAACCACAGCATCACAGTGATGGCTCGTGTTCATCTTGTTGTCAATCATTACCCCGAAGTCCCTTTCATCTGTAGTGCTAGCCAGCGTAGCACTGCCAAGCCTATACGCATGCTGCAGGTTTTTCCTCCCAAGGTGAAGAACCCTGCATTTTTCAGTGTTAAACACCATCAGGTTCTTATGCGCCCATTTCCTGAGCCTGTCAAGGTCCACCTGGATCACCCTTGTGTCCTCAGGTGTGGACACTTTACCTCAGAGTTTGGTCTTGTTGGCAAACTTGGGCTGTCCACTTATGACCAATGTCCACATCATTAATGAAGATGTTAAATAGTATAGACCTAAGGACAGAGCCTTGAGGGACCTCACTGGTCACAGCACAGCGTGATGATTGACTTCCATCAACCACTATGTTATGGCACGGGGTCCTGCAAGATGGCCATGATCTCCAGAAGGCCCCCTTACCACGCCAAGTTGGCCCAATGGACACTTATCAATTATCACTTGCCATGTCTTTGTTGGTAAATATATATTAGGGAAGCTGCTTTTACATCATCTTGGACACGGTTTTGCTGTACTCTGACCCCGTGGGTTCCTGGACCCCTGGTGGGTCCCGTACTGCAATGAGTGTGTTTCAGGGCATCCTAGCCTTATGGGCTATGCGTGGCTTCAACCACTCCTTTAGCACACCCCAAGCCTCACAGATGGAATTGACATTGTTTGGTCTTGGTCTTTTTACAGTTTGGCCCCCTCGTCCTCCTCGGGTTCTCCATGGCTCCGTCTCACTCTGTGCCTTCACTGGTGCTCGGGGTCGGTGCACCCCAAATGCTGTGCCCTCTCTGGAGCTCAGGGTCAGGACACCCCAAATGCTGCACCATCTCTGGTGCTGGGGTCGGCGTGCCCCAAATGCTGCACCCTCTCTGGCTCAGGGGTCCCCACACTGCTGTGGGTCCCCTATGAGGCCTCCTCCTTCCCCTAATAGCCTCACCCAAACCACCGATCTTAAACAGCAAACAAAAACACAAGCCCCTGGGATATAACGTAAATCCAAGCCACCCGGCTATAACATCATTCAAGCCACACCAGGGGTGCTCCATCCCTCACCAGTATCAGAGGCTGTACCTGCAGTCAGGCCTCTCCCCTTTTGCTTGCTCTGGGAGAGCTCCTTCCCCCTTGGCTGCTGGCAGGGAACTGCCATCCTGGCCTTGGCCCTGGGGTTTATATATGAGCCAGGCCCTGTACCTTCCAGTCAGCTGACCACTGGCGGGTGTGGGCCACTAGCTCATTCTGATTGCCCTGGTAACCAGCAGCTGGGGCTTCCCACTCACTGCTAGGGCTCTTTCTCTTTAAAGGAGCAGAGCACCTAAGTGCTCTGTGACACATCACCCTCTGGGTCCGTCCATGGAGCCGTAGCCGGCAAATCATGTTGAGGCCAAGGGCACAGTTAGCCAGTTTTGCTAAGAGAAATAGAGATGGGGTTGGAAGCCAGGAAGCCCATATTTCTATATTCTTTAACACAGAGCTAGCTAACTTAGGCATGGGCAGGGGCTGCATGCCACACTGCTGCACACTGCAGGGGGAATGCTTCCCCCCTTCCTCTCCCCCTGCCTCCCCAAATCTTCCCCCACCATGCAGGTTGAGCCAGTGGCTTGCAACATCCCTCAGTCCCCACCACCCTTTAGCTGCATATGGATTCCCACTCCCAGCCATGTGGGCTGCACTGGCAACACTACCACTCCACAGCAGTGGGAAAGGGGGCTTATAGGCCAGATGTTAATAGCATGTTAACTGACCTCAAGGCTATTTTTTAAAATCCAAAACCATTCACCAAATTCCAATTCAAATTCATAGATTCATAGATTCATAGATGCTAGGGTCGGAAGGGACCTCAATGGATCATCGAGTCCGACCCCCTGCATAAGCAGGAAAGAGT
>NW_017728886.1:19968394-20028772 GCF_001723895.1 Crocodylus porosus
GCGCAACCCCTCCCCGCCTTTTCCCCACTCTGTCCTTTCTGTACAATCTATAGCCCTCAATATGTACCGCCCAGTCGTGGGATGGATCCCACCAGGTTTCCGTCAGCCCCACTAAGTCGTAGTCGTTTAGTGCAACCAGGAGCGCTAGTTCATCCTGCTTTGTGAATTGTGAATGGTCTGGGTTGACTAAACACTTTACTACCTGAAGTGTATTTAGTCCTACATTTATTTACTGCAGAACAACTTTTTTGACATAAGTAAAACCTTATTTACAAGTCAAGTGCCAAGGGTTTGGAACAGGCTTCCCTCAGAGGTGATACAGTCACCCACCCTGGTGATCTTCAAGAGGCATCTTGATGCCCATCTTGCTGGGGTCATCTGATCCCAGCAGTCTTTCCTGCCAAGTGTAGGGGGACTGGACCTGATGATCTGCAAGGTCCCCTCCAGCCCCTAAAAACTATGAAACTAAGAAACTTCCCAGTTATAGTCCATAACTAGTGTAGGAATTTGTAGAGACTAGATCTTCAAAAGATTAGCCTAATGACTGCAGAGCTACTTAAGTTTTGACCCTCTTCCATCCCTTCCCACAAACAGCTATGAAGAAATGACAAAAACAAAAACTAGATGAAACTATGGAAATAATACTATATGTTCTAGCATCTCTCTATGGCCTGAAGAACTAAAAGACAGAATTTACTTCAGTTCTTCTGTAACCTTCATGTATGAGTGAACTTCATGCTTAGCACTACCTGTCTACAACCTACAAACATTCTGAAGCATGTCGCATTATTGGGAACATGTGAATAATACTTATGAAGTAGGAAATAGAATTAATTGTGTGTGGAATACACACATACACACACACAATCACACACACACACTTACCTGAAGATAAAATGACCCTGAATATAAGATGACCCCCAATAATTAGATTCTATAAATGAAAATTTATAAATTTGTTATAATTTTCCAGGTATGGAATCTAATTATTAGATATTTGCTTTGAATTCTGCCACTTTCCACTGCTACAGCAGGGGAAAATAAACCTGGAGTGTCAAGTACCCCCTTTGCCCTCTCCCCGCAAAACTTCTTTCCCCCTGCAGTCCCTTCTCCTTCTCCTTACCATCAGACCCTGCTCTCCCTGAGCACATAGCAGTAAAGAGGAAATTTGAAAACACTAATCTTGAAATAAACATACCTGTAGTAATCTGCATATAGTACCCACAGACTTAGTTCATCCAGAATTGACACATTTTACCTTTTTTTTAAAACTGGTTTAAGTTTTAGCACAAGTACTCCATAAGCATCACTTTTGTACCTACTTATACACAGTACAAACAATGCATGATATTAGTCCAAAGCCAACAGGCTCATGATTTACCATGTAGTTCATTAGGCTAGGCCCCAGCAGAGCCAACAGCATTTCAAGACGTGGTGATCTCATAGCTCAGCACTTCTCTGTATATTTGTGTACTCCAGATACCCCAAAGGAGCCGTGTGCTAAGTACTCATTATCATCTTCATCCCCCTTCCCACCTCCCCCGACTAAAATAGAGATTTATTTGTATGAGTCTTGGGATCTTCTAAAAAATTGCATGCAGATGAGGTATAGGGCACCTTGGTGTGGCTTCACCTCATTAAGGGTAGGGCAACACTAATTTAATAGATTTTATAGATTTTTAGGGTCAGAAGGGACCTCAGTAGATCATCAAGTCTGCCCTGCTCCCCCCTGCCCTGGGCAGGAAAGAACACTGGGGTCAGATGACCCCAGCTAGGTGCTTGTCTAGTCTCTTGTTAAAGACCTCCAAGGTAGAGGATAATGCCACCTCCCTTAGAAGCCCATGTTCCATCATATAGATGTATAATTTTGAACCATAAATGTCCGCATAATTATATGTGACAGGCTGAGAAAGAGGGTGACAAAGGGATTCTGGGTGAATGGCTTGGGGCCCTGTTTGGTGATGCTTGCTAGACAGTTAAGGCTGGTGAAGGAACAGATATTGGAATGGGAAAGAAAGGCACAGCTCAGCTGTGGTAATAAAGAGGAAGTAAAAATGTATACAGTGGCACACTATGACTTGAAAAAGAATTGGCACTGAGGGAGGCTGTACTCAATGGGCACTACTATAAATCCTTTTCAGAAGGGCTGCACTAACCTACCTTTGTGGTACATTCCCACCCTTGTAGTAGGTGCCTGACTAATGGCTTTGTGTACTGGAAGGTACACCCTCGTCTGCTTGAGTATCTCATAATTAGTTTCCCAAAGGTCAGCTTCCAGGAGTTAACCTGTCATGAGTAGCCCCACCACATTGCCATCAGTCTCTCCAGTCAAATCCAGTTTATGATGATACTCAGGACAGTTTTGTTTTCACTGCAATAACACACACACACATACGGAGACATATAATGTATTTACTTGAATACAAGACAAAGTTGTTTCAGCAATCAGCATGGGGAGGGGAGAGAGCGCGGAGTTCCTCATGTTACATTCACATATGAAGAAACTTCATTAAATACATTGTTTGTTATTAAGCTGCTTCCAAAAACAGCATATGCCCAGTATTGGAAACTATCTATGAAGCTGATTAAATATAGCAAGTATAGCAAATACCGGGCATGACTATAAAACATATGGTCTATATACACATTAGGCAAACATGCTAATGGGAACCTACCACAATTTTTTTTAATTTTTAATTTTTATTTTTAAGGAACAATTTTATGTCCCAGGTCAAATTAGCCAGATCAGGTCCAAATCTGTTTAAATCATTCAGAAACCATATGTGGCCCTGCTACCAGCAAGTATCCTTCACTCCAGCCTGAGGCTTCACATACTTCCAAATCCTTTGGCAGGCATCCTATGTGCAGGCCCAAGCACAGAGGTTTGGGATTCAGATGCCTCCGAGTTTCATTTGCCCTTAGCCATATGGCCAGGAGGTAAGGAGGAGTCCCCCATTTCCATAAAGTCAGCATGTCTAGACCTCTTACACATACAACATAATTCAGAGGATTGATAGTTGCCTGGTGTGTATGTGTGTGTGTGTGTTTGAGTATTTTTGCGTGTGCACCTATATATAGTTGTATATATATACACACACACTGCTAGGTTTAGCCTGATACAGAAATATGTCTGAAATTAATTTTAAATTAATCAGAGAGGATCTGGCTTAATTGTGCAAGCATCGATTTTTTGATAACTTGACTCCTAAAAGCACACACTGAAATCCCTCTTAGTAAGGTAGCTTACCACATTTCTGGAGTAGGCAAACTAAGTATCATGTGGTCTCTTGGTCTCTCACAGTTCCCAGATAATATAATTTTTACTCTGTAGTTGTCTATCACAAATACATTTTAATAAATAATAAAAAACCACATGTATATATTCACATTGATTTACTGAATAAAATATGTGCTGCTGTTAAGAGCCCAAATTGTTGCACACAGAGTAGTAGAAGGGCATACAGAGGAAATGCTTTATATTTTATACAGATGCCTTATATTTTAAACAGAGAATGTATGTAGTTTATCTCAAATGTTTAGTCTTATAGGCTCAGGATATATTGACCTCTGCTCTTGGAGACTTTTGGATGAGATATATAAAAATGAAATGCCTCCCACAGTATTAGCTGTATAGGAAGAATGCTGAGTTGACAAGGAGGAAGAACAAATCCCAAAGCTAGAAATCTAATAGATTAGCAAAAGTAGAAACAACAGTAGCTCCATTGGAAGATGTTTCTCCTACATGTACATACCGAGCCATTAAATCTTAAGGGTGCCATTTTGCAGGATAGAAATGCCAAAGGCTGGTAAAACATAACTGTAACTTATAGAATTATAAATTAAAAGAAGGGTGTGAGTGATCTGAAAGGTCAAAGGAATAAAAAAGGAAGGTCTTCTGAGAGCCATATGTTTTAGAACTATGGGGGGAAATTCTGCACATCAAGCAAAAAAGGCCAAATATGTCATTATTATCCTTTTTTTTTCATTTGATAAACTGTCCTTTCATTCTTGATTCATGGAGTGAAAAAATTGGTGTGTTTCCCCTTGATTTTTTTTAGGTGTCACCTTATGGTGAAAACCTGTTGGCAAAAATGAAAACTGCTTTTTTAAGCATGTTTATTCTCTCCTTCATTAGAAAAAAAAATACCCAAAGTCCTCATGGGTTTCCTAGTACTTGGTGCAGGTATAAACAGAGCAGATCAAATAATAACATACAAACACTTCAGTGCCCTGAGTTTCAAACTTTTGTAAAGAAAATCACAATTTTAGTTCATTGTGGTTTGATGCTTCCTATTATTTATCAAAAGGGTATTTTTTTCTTCAGATAGATGATAGTTATTTACTAAGATATATGCTGATCCCAAAAGTTTACCAGTTTTAGCTTTAAGTGATGATACATCACAAAATCCATACTGAAAACACTCTTCTTTTTAAAAAATGAAATGTTGATCAGACAGTCTCAGCACTTCCTTTTATGCCTATGAGTTGTCCTACTGAAATCAGTAGTCTGTGACCATCTCATTTACTAAAATACATAACATAAAGCATGTGCATTAGCTCCTACAGGACTGAAGTTGTAGTGAGGGAGCTGAAGTATACCATACAAACAACATAGAGCAAATTGTAAAAGCAAAAAAGTCATAAACAAGCTACTGTGTAAAAGTTACTCATTTCAACTATTTCAGAAACAATTATGAACAGTAGGAATATCAGGACTAGCCTGAAGTAAATTCATTACCAAGAAAATGAGAGCAAAATAAGAATAATTCTTATTTATAATGTATGGCTTGACAAGTACTAGTGACAAGACTATGCAAAATGTCTTATGAGAGTTTTCTGTTCTTGATTTTCATTTTGCCATTTAGAAGCTCCTGGCTATCTTGGCTAGCTAGTGATATTTGTATATTTGTTCTTTAAAGATATTGGGGGCAAGGGAGGAAAGAACAGTGATAAACCTGAGTATCCTTGATGTAAAGTTGTCAACACTTAATACTTTGGAACAGCTGATAAAGGCAAATGGAAGAGTCATAGTGCTAGATTTCTTGGTAGTGCTGCATTATTCTTGGTTCATTATTTTTTTATTTCTTCTCTGGAGTTCCTGGGAAATGGAAAATACCTGCCTTATGAGTTGTTTGATATTAAATTGCCTTCTTTTCTTCCTACCTCCTTTTTCTGAAGATCATTACTCCCTACTTCATTATGCAATATCGAGCATAAGTTCTAAAACTGTAGATGCCTACTATTGAGCATACACTTCCATTACTTTATTTATGTTCATTGCTCAAATGGGGCCATGCTGGTTTACTGCTTTGAGGGGTCTTAATGAATAATGGCTTCAAGAGCACAGTAATAAGTAATCCACTCCAGTAGCAAGTGTTTATGAGGTCAGGCTTACACAATGTTCCTTGGGTCAAGAATAATACCTTCATTTTTTTCCCGAAGTGTCAAGCATACCTCAGCTATGTATACACTTACTGATAGCATTACCTATGCTATTATTAACAACAAATATAATTATAAATATTGTAAAGTGTATTGTAATCCCAGGAGTGTGTGTGTGTGCATGTGTGTGTGTGCATGTGTGTGTGTGTGTGTGTGTGTAGAAAGAGATACACACATACACACAGACATTCAGGCCAACATGTGTATATATAAATATAAGCAAATACTAAATATTAGGGGTGTGCAAAGCTTCAGTCACCAATTCAATTTAGAGAAGATTTGGCCCAATTCAGAGTCCAAAGCACTGACTGCAAATTGAATTGGGAGACCAAAAAACCCTTTGAATGGATTCAGAAAAGATTCAGAAGGCAGTCTTTCAGGGGAACAGAAACTGAGAAGAGGGAGGGGAAGCAGGGTGAGGAAGACTGACATCTGTAGCTGGCCAGTGACTGAGATCTTTCCCTGAGTCCCCTTCCAATCATAGTTCTCTGTGGGAAGGACATAGAAACTGCATATAAGCCTCAGTCTGCAGCCTTTCTGTTCCTTTGCGAGCTGTTTCTCTCTGAGTAAAAGAGGGGCAGGTGGCTGACCCAAAAACAGGTGGTGCACAGAGATCTAACTGGCACCTGGAAGGCCCCCTGTTACAGGCTACCAATCCTGTTGTTTTTGTCCAAATCTGCCTTAACACTCACAAGTGACATGAGTTTTGCTTTCAGCAGTTTGATGTGCAGTTTCCCAAAAACTCCCGCACCTATCTCCTTGAAACTTGGCAGGCTTAATGCCCTTAGAAGAGGCTACCATCCCAGTCATCTTTATCCAAATCTGCCAAAACATGACAAAGTTATAGGTATTTCAGTAGGATTTAGTCTACGCCAAATCACTGAATCTCTCCTAATCAGTGCCAAATCTTCCAAAGCTGATTGGGACAGTGATCTGAATCTCTGAATTGAATTGCTGTCCTCTGAATCAGCTGGATCAGAATCCAAATCGAATACTTCCCTATTCAAATAGGCCTACTAAATATTATAAATATATAACAACAATCAGTTATAGTATGGGTCTGATTCTGCACTCATTTGATGGACAGCCTTATCTTAAATAAGAAATTTAGAAAGAGATCCTAAGTAATATCTGTCTAACTATTCTTGGAGTGCACTAGCTAATTTGCTGAGTGGCCATAATTTTGATAAGGCAAATTCCAGGAGTGATACGTGAAGGCAAATCAGAAATAATTTCTATATCCAACAGGATGCACACTACTATTATTATCAGAGCCAAGCTTCTTCCAGCAGGTAATTAAACTCCAAATCATGATATGCCAATGCTCATAATTATGCTGCATCTCTCTCACATGTCTGCTTTATCAGCTCACTATTGATCTCTACAGAAACCAAGTTAAGGAAAGAATTATCTTCACCCCTGAAATAGGAAATAGCTGCTGTCAAAAGGGGGGAAAAAGAAAAGGAAAAGAAATATTGGCATAATTTGGGGGGAAAATTTAGTTTCACTCATTTTATCCTCTGACTGCATAGGAAGCATTTATGTTCCAAGAAAATAAACGAATTCTAGCTTTATGCCTGTAGATTTATATTTTTTCTTAGAAGAAAGAAACAAAATCACTTTAGCTTATAAAAAAAAAGCTAGGCTAACATAAATTTATTGTTTTTCCCTGCTCTTTTTTTGTTGTTATGGCTGTATTTCAACTCATTATTCCAATTTTTCTAATAAAATTCCAGTTATGTAATTACAACTAATTATTGAAAAAAGCAGGGAAGGGACTTCAATGTGCAGCTGTTAATCTAGACTTCTTCAAATAGTAATTGGCTTGGAATTTAAACAATCTAAGCCAGGAGATTCCACCCATGTCAGACACCAGCCTCTTTTGTAATCATTTAGGATCAATATCATCAGAACTATCATAAGCTTACTGCATTTTAAAAAATGAATCTCAGCCCCTACACTTTCCTTTTGGGCTATTCTAGGGATACCATGGGGCCATAAACCTGAAATAATGTCCATTAATAATGTCCAATTCTCTGACTGTTATAATAGTCCTCTGGGATCGTTTGCTGCTGCTAAACAAGTTCTCGGGTTGTTCTAAATTGCACTAGGGGTTAACCGTGATGATGGGCATCTTCAGCATAAAAAGCCTTATACGGGGCATAGATCACTTTTGCTTTCTTCTTCTCCCCCAGCTCCACTTACAGCAAATAGAATTCAGCAACTCAGGAGGGCTCAATCTTAAATCCCATTATGTTATTGTTACCTCTTACAATTAACATGTTTTGTCATATGTTCATCATATGTACCAATTTATCTAAATGCATCTGAAATGTGGGTGGAACTTAGTCTGCCACAGAGCAAAATGGAATGAATACAATAAATTAAGCATAGTGAAAAAAGTAAAATATAGCCACAGAAAATTTTATCCAGTAATTGAGGCGCTTTTCAGCAAAAATGCAGCCCTATTGTATATTTGTCACTGCAAATCTCTTAGAGATTCAGGGCAAAGAGTTTGAGACCTGCCAATAAATCACAAATCAGAGCTGAGTCTCCTTGTTAATGATAATAGTCCTTATTCTAATTCCATTCTTTAGGTAATGGGAAAATGCAGAAGGGAAAAATTTACATATCAATAAGCCCTGTGGATGCACATGGCCTCCTGGCAGTTGCATTTAGGTTAGGGTTTGAGATGACACCCAAGAAATGTGTAATGCTGTGTGATACAAATCCCAACTCTGCAAGGACTCTCTGCATACTGAACAGCAACACCAGTGAGGTCATGCAGGATAGGGTGAGTCTGACACTATACAGCACGTGTGGGCATATTTGACGCAGGATGGAAACACCACTTGCCGATAAAAAGCCTACTCCTTTATGCTTCTATTTCTGCTGAGGGTTTTTTTTCAGGATCTTCTGTTTCATCTCTCCATTGCTCTGGGGGCCTCACTGAAGTTTCTTTGACTGTGCTTTTCTATCAGTGTCTCAACTTTGTCCTCCCCTCGGATTAGAAAGTTCTGCTGTTGGTAGAGAGCACTAGACACAGGCATAGGAAGATTATGTGTGCACTGACTCTTCAAAAGTCACATGGTCCCGTGAAAAACAAGTGCGTCAAAATTCCAGACCTGACTGTCATTAACATGAACCAAAATCTGACTTGATGTAAGAACCTGCTTTAAATCTGAATCAAGATTCAAATCTAGGCAACTGTTAATTCCAAATAAAAGTCACTTTTCTGAAAGGACAGCAACTGTTTTTTTAAATATAGCTATGAGGAGCTGAAACTTGTATAGAGTTGAGAATAAGCCCTCAGCTATTTTGTTTCTAGCCTAACAAATTAAGTCATGGCTGGATGATGGTTGTGTGTAAAATTCTTCTTTCTTATATTTTACTTCAAACTCATACTTTATGGGATAGCTTAGCAACTCAAACCCAGATGCTTCTATTAAGAATCTCAAGAAATAAAATAACGAACATTGAGGTTTTACTTCTTATAAAAACATGTAATTGAAATTCATCAAAATAAAAGAAAGAAGGCTAGTCATCATACTGAGCCACTATTGTCACTGGCCAATAACTAGAACAGATATCTGAAAAACTTGAGTATGGAACAGTACTCTGTTGCATTTTCTTTAAATCTCACACTTGCTTTCTAATTCTAATCAGCGAGTGCTTGATCCTTGCATTCATTTTAGAGTACAGTAATATGAATAAAGAAGAGCTACATGGAGGGTCATTTAATTTGCAAGACATACAGTTTAGTTAGAATTTGTTCTTGGCTTTTGCTCAGTTGCTGAATCTTGTCTTTTCTACCTTCTTTGTTCCCATACTGCCCTTGAAGTGATCTCTAATGAAATGCAGCAGCCTTACTCCCAAAGGAGATTGATTATTCTGCAGCTTCACACTCATTTAGATCTTCCTTTTCAGCTAGAGGGATAGGAGTTGATTATTTGTACCACTGTCCACACTATTCTGCTATTCCCTGTTCAAGTATCTCACCAGATACTATATAAAATATGATCTTAATGAAAAGCACTTCTTTCTAAAAAGTAACCCCTTTACTTTCCTTGACAGAAATGTCATAACGATGAGAAACCACAATACCTCATGGAGAAAGGTATCTTTTATTCATGTTATTAAACTTACGAAATGGGTACCAAGGAATTAGTAACAAGATCACTGGCAGGATTAGGAATTTGCATTGTTTCTAGACTCTGGGCACATCTACATGAGACAATGCACAATAGACTAATTCTAGCATGCAGTAACGTGCCATAGCAAAAGCTGTGCTAATGTGCAGTAGAATTAGTCTACTGCACAGTAAGCATCACAAAAAGACTGTGCAGTAGAGCCAGTTACTGTGCATTGAGTTAGTACCTCAGGTTAGAGGTACTAAACTTAATACTCAGGAACAACGGTGCATTAATGTATGTGTATATGGACCCTGTAAGACCAATCTTTTAAAATCAGGCCATAAACAGCAATCACACTCCATACCTGAAAAGGGAAAAGGACTGAAGCTTTATAGAAAGGAAAAATGTAATAAGAATATTTAAGAAATAAACTGCTATCACTGTAGTTCCAAGAATACTTTACTGCAATCCTGCAATTCAGTGATTCAATTATAATATGACTGAGAAATGAAAAGAAGTTAAAGTAACTGGACAGAATGAAAGGACCCACAATGAAGAAGTGTCAGGGAAAACCCCAATATTCTGTTAGGGGGAAGTCATTACAGAGGAAGTGCATTCAGGTAAACAGGAAGACACGAAAAGCAACATTTGGTGGTGGGGAGAAAAGGGAGTTGGGAGCTAAGTCCCTGACACACAAAGTATTTAAATGCCAAGCTCTTATTGATTTCAACAGAGGTTATGCACTTTTTAAAATCTGGCTCTGGTTCTACTATTTACCATGTAAAAAGTGATCCTCTAACAGACCTTGGGGGACTTTAAGAGGAGGCAAGACATGCACATGGCTGGGGTCATTTAACCCCAGCACTCTTTCCTGCCCAGGGCAGAGGGTCAGACTTGATGATCTACTGAGGTCCTTTCTGACCCTAACATCTATGAATCTATACAAGCACTTATATAGATGGCTTATGTCTTATTTAATCTATTGATTTATTAATTTGATTTTTATGCAACCCTCCCTAAAAATGTTTCAGGACAGCTTCAAATCAAAACAGATAAAATAATAAAAGCAGTTCAAAAGACATTTCTAAAGCTTAACCTTACCTGTCAAAAACCTGCCCAAATAAAAGTCTGGAAGTTTTTGAAGAGACTAATAGTAAACATTTGCTATTATTCACTATGTACATGGTTATACTGAAATGCATTTTGCTTTATAGATATATAAAGTTCTGTGCAGTCTAGTGGAGGGAGAAAGGGAAGTAATTGGCTATAAAAAATTATTCTAGTATAGAATTCACCCATGTGTTGTGCTTATTTTCTATAGAAAGTGAGCTTCTTACTTTGTTTTGATTTATGTGATATTTAGAATGGAGGTAAATTGAACGTATTGTGTGAGTCTTTGTCTCTGGGATATCTAAAGCCATCAAAATCCTCAGGATCAATTATTTCTTGATTATGTAGAGATAAAAGATGGTGTACATTATTCTATATATTATGGCTGACTGTCCTTTCTAACAATTTATTAGTTGTTTTTAGTGTGGGTGTGAAACTACGTGGAATCTTTATGAATTTGGTTCAATACGGTCAGTTGTTCCACTCCTAGTAAAGCCTAGAATACCTTTTGCCACCTCATGTAATTCCCAAAATATTCTTTCAAAGCAGATATTGATGTTTTCCAGCATCATTAACTCTTTGCAATCTGCTGCCTTGATGGCGTTGCAATGAAAAGTGAGGGGTTTAGGATACTTCTTGACAGCATCAAAGATTTCCTTTTAACCTTCCTTACCATGCTACTCTAATTCTATGCTCTTTTTTATTGATGGATTCTTTCTTGCTTCACCTCATCAATTGTATTGCCCAATCAAACTCCCCACACTCCACTTGTTCAGTCTCACTGTGTGATATTTTCTTTATTTTTTGTACTCATCAACTCTCCATGAGGCCTAATGCCTCATACATTATCCATGGTTGTTTTGTGTATTTTCTTTTTGGCCTAGTTATATGAACCTCTCTAGGGTTAGCACCATTATTTGTTTCCTGCTTGATAATGTCTCAGATCACTTATAAATAACTGTCCAGCAATTGCCATTGATCCCTTCCTGGTAAAAACTGGACAAGTCTATCTTTCTTATATGTTATGCTTCACTTAGTTGTAAGATTCGACACAATTTTTCTGGTAGGTATGCAGTCCCACAGACATGACATGGGAACTTGAAGGTATTTCATAGATTTCATAGACATTAGGGTTGGAAGGGACCTCGGAAGATCATCAAGTCCGGCCCCCAGCCCAAAGGGCAGGAAGTCATAGGATCCCAGCAAGATAAGCATCCAATTTGCTCTTGACAGTATAGACCCATCATGTGATTTTAGGTAAATTCTTAACCCTCTGAATTGTTAGAATGTTATTTTGTTGGCTATGACTGTTAGATTGTATATCTGAAAGCAGACTCCACCTTCTGCTTTCCCTGTATCCGCTGACAGTATCAAAGGACCTGAGCAACACAAAACCCTTAATTTTACTGAACAGGAAACAACTCATTTTCAGGGTTGTAAATATAAGTGGATTTATGAATTTACACCTAAAAATTCATATTTGTTTAAGAATCAGAGATTAAGAAAACTGTATTTGCTTTTTCCTCTTTGAAAGGACTACTGAGGCATTGGTTAAGGCAGAAATATTTAAGTACAATCCTTTGCTTATGCTCAGGCCACTAAGCAGGTGTCTTTTGTGGTATTTTAAACATTTTTAATAAATAATAATTGTATTGAATGTAATGCAATTGTATTTCATATACTAAATAATATTTAATGCAATAATAATTTACTGTTTGATGGCAAAACAGTTACTTGTATCTAATCAGCAATGGATATGTTTAATCCCATGACCCAACTGAGAATACGATGATCCTGTGTTACTTGCTACAATGTTTATATACCCTTGACATTCTGAAAATGAAAATTGCCACAGCACTGAAAATGGCGGTAGACAACTACAAAGATCAAGAGGAGATTTATGACAGGATTATCCATAATATGAATGATGCAGATATAGCTCTTGGCTCTGGTATGAAAAGTGATTAGCACCAGATATCAAAAGGAACAACTTCTACCTAGATGTAAAACATTCTACTGGGATGCTTAAAATAATTAAGACTGAAACATTTCTAAAGTAAATTGCAGAGAACACGGTCTCCTAACAAGTCTCAAAAGCATTTCTGCTGGAAAAGAAATCATTAACTAGATTATATCAGTATGTTTAGCATTAAAACATGTCAAAAAGCCTTTGCAGTGGCACAGGATTTCAGAATACCTGGATTAACTGAAATAATAAATAAGCACCTGAATATATTCTCTTAATTGCTCACCTGATAAAATGGTAATCTGTTTCAAGGCAAAATTGAATAAAATGAACATTATTAAGTCAACATCTGCTAATGGCTAATTTTAATATACCAAAGATTCCCCCCCCCCACTTAAATTTAGGCATAAAGGCAGTTTCTCAGCACTCCTAGCTATGTTTCACAAATGTTGACAGTGGGCACATCTACATGAGATGCTTTACTGCAAAGTAGCACAGTTTAATCCTAGGGCCACAGGAAGTGGGGACAGTTTGCTGCTAGGAGTAGCAAATCTGCTCCCACATCCCTGTGTACGTAGACGCCTGCCCAGGAGCATTTACTCATGAGTAGTTTACTCACAAGCAAACTCATCTTCTATCAAATGTATGTGTAGATGCACCCAGTGATCACTGAGACTCCAATTCTTTACTATAGTTGAATATAGTGAAGCCAGGCACCACAGAAAGCTGGCTGACGATTTTTCTAGCCCTATGTGAGTCAAAGTTAGTTCATGTCACTGGTGTGAAGTCCCAGGGGCTGCAACTCAGACGTTTCTCTTGATCTTATGTATTATGTCAGAATTTTTGGCACACAAAACCAGGCTGCACATTGCATAAGAACAGAACTTCTGAGTTCAGATCATACTAGGAATACCACAAGGAAGGCTTGCCTTCTTTGCAATGTTTCTCTAATCCTTGGCTGAGGGGTGTTGGTTGTAGCACACTTTTTCCAACTAATCAGTTGGTCTAATAAAAGATAGCACATTAACCCAAATGACAGTGTTTCTCTAATCTGCTTTCAGTCCTTGCTGGAATTCAGACATGGACAAATGAACATACACACACAGAGCTGGATACTAACATTTTTGCTCCTATTGGGTGGCAATATCACGTTCGACAGAACTCTTTGTGGAGGCAAGTACTATTAAAAAAATCAGAATTGGAACTAAAGCTAATACAAAGACAAAAATCCTTAAACTCTTCCAGACTTTGAAAAGAAAATGAGCTTTAACTGCTAGCATCTTTTAATTTTGACTTTAATTGTATTCTCTTATCTAGCCTTAATTTGACTTGCCCATTTTCCTTCATATTGAGTTAACCTTGCTTGTTTTTGTTTAGAAATGTCTTTATTTTCTTGTTTCTGTACATAAGAATATTTCTCTGTTACTAAATGGTTCCACAAAACTATCACCAATTCTCTAAAATAGTATTATTGAAGCTTCTTTCCTAGGGTGATTGTTTTGTTAATTTGTCTCTCTCAAGGTTTCATTTGTTGCTTACATTAATCTATTCTCTTTATAATTTTAGAAGCCTCCTCTACACCACTGTGAGTTCTCCATTTCTCAATTAAGGGGAAAAAAATGAACTTCCTTAATTCTGCTCCACAACTATGATTAATTTAGTTTCTTTAACCTGTACCCCTCTCCGGGAATTACATCATCTTCTTTTCTTTTTACGTGCATATGCAAATTAGGAGAAAGACTTCAGGGATTCCACCCTCCCTCCCTTCCGGGTATATTCCTAGTAATTTGTATTAGCTAGATATTCTCTACTTTTCTGCCCATCTATGACTTAGAATGAAACATATAATTTATCTTATTTTTTTTTAAATTGTAATCTCTAAAAACCTAATTACAGTAACTAAATGCTTCTAACACTTCCCATGCTACTTTATGTGTTGTTCCCCACAACACAGCCTGGCTACTTTACTATCAAGTTTCTTTTCCAAGATATTCATAAGCATAAATATGATGTTTCCAATAGCAACCTTCACTATACACACACTTTTCTCAGATTATAAAATGATCTATTTAAGTTTAGTACTTTCTTCTTTTTTACTGCTTTCCTTTGCTTTTAATTCTTGTTTATGCCCATGGCAATATTTCACCTGCTTCCTTGTTCATTCTTAACACCATCATAAACAAATATACATGGGGCTCTGTTTGAAAGTATTGTTCCCATTTCTGTGCTCAGTGAGATTACAGCATTCACAAATAACTAAACAAATGTTGGGGTTTGGCAAATTTTTGAAATACTCTTGTGTCTCAAGAACCTTATTAAGTTTTACTAGAAAAGCTAAAAATGTTTGCCAAATTCTGGATATTTTTTTCTGAAGCAAATGAATGATGCTTTGTTTTCTTGCATAGATATAGCCTGTAAGCAGCATTTGGATGTAGACGATGATTTTAGTCAAAAAGAAATTCAAGTTGTGCTCACAATTTACCAAGGATAAATTCAACATATAAAAATAAAAGGGCCATAGATGACATTAAATATTTTCCCACATACTTACACGTTCAGGTAAAGAATACAATAATCAATAACTGTATCTGAAGATGCCAAATGTTGGTACGTTATTCAGTAGAAATGGAATGGGAAACTCATAAAAAATTGGGTTTCTCCTGATGTGAAGTATGTTGCATACTTGGCAGTTTAGTAGTAAAATGTGAATTATTATTGTTATTTATTTTGGTTTATTTTGGTTTATTTTGGTACTTAAGCTTCCCACTATAGCCATAAGCTGAAAAGGCAAATAAGAATATGGAAATGGAACTTCTATCACCAGGCTAGCTAGAAATGGTTCAACAAAAGTTTCTTTTTAAATCAGAAAATTATGATTTATCAAAATTGACAATATTCACAAGCCTGTGGAAAACATTTGAAGTTACTGAAATGTGTCATTTTGAAACTTTCAAGATAAAAAAAATCATTTTTCAACACGATTTTTAAAAAGTAACTTAGTGAAAGTAAAGAAAAAAGGTCAAATAAATATGAAACATTCAAATAATTCAAATAAAACATTTCAGTTAACTTAAATCATGTGGAAGGAAAATAGGCTGACAATTCACAAAGAATTTAATTTTCTTCCTAATTTGTCATAGTAACTCTTTTTTTTTTTTTGGAGAGTGGGAGAACCTTAAACATTTTCCTGGAATGAAAAGACACTTCCTGCCCACCTAAAGGAAAAAATTGTTTCACTTGTAAAGCAACTACAAGACTAATCTCCAAACTCAGTAACTTGCTTAAAGTTAGAAAGCAAATCAGGGGAGTGATGGGAATAAGAGCCCATATCCCAGCTTGCTAGCTTCTGTCTTATTCCAGTACACAACAACAGCTGTCTCTCAGCTTGTCTCCTGTTCATATTTTCCCACTTCCCTTGTATCATTTTCTGTTTGATATCTGTTCATTTGCTATAGGGTCCAAAGGTGCACAAGAGATGTATATTACTTTTATTACCAGCAGCATCAGCATCACTATTTCTTGTATTACATAGAATGGCATGTACCTAGATCGTCTGTTGTTTTTACTGTTAGGTAATAGCTTCCATTATAGGTCCTTGTTTTCAAAACAGCCTACATTTCCTAAGAAGTTCCCATGCTTGGTACTTGGTACTCTTTGTGGCAGTATCGAGCATAACTCTTGATTTTTTTTTAATTGATTGCATACATACCTTCCAACAGTTTCTGAGTTTAAAATTCTTCCATTTAAATAAATTCTACGTGACTACTAGTAGCAGTACTAAAAAAATAGGCTAAGACCTGACACTTAGCTGGAACTCTCACCATCCTTAATGAGGATTATTAGTACCCCTGCTTGTTTAAGAACCTGGTTTTCATTAACCAAGGTATTTGAAAATGGTGTACTGTCCATATAAATTATTTATTATATTGAATTATTTTTACACTGGTAGTCCACAGGACAACCAGTTATTGATCAGGTTATTGTTTTACCATAAATTGTATGGAAAATAGTGGAAAGATAAATGTAAGTCTTCAAGTCAGGACTAACTAAGTAGCAATAAATGGTTGAGAAAGTCTTAGCATGTAGAGACATGCTGGGAATCACTTTAATTTCATACCACACTATAGTCAATAGTATACATCTATGTCAGATGGAATAAAATGTTCTACAACACCATTAATAAAGTCAGCTGGTGTATGTCATAATGCATAGTAATACCTGTTGTTACCAGATCACCTAAGTTAAACAAACAAAATTACAGATCTATTTCTCCCTTGCTGACGTTCATCACTGCAGTCCAGATGTTAACACAGCAAAAGAGACTGTCAGCCTTTCCCAGTAAAAGATACTCATTTATTTTAGGAAGACTGCCAAACAATAATAGTAATAGTAACTGTAATAGCAATAGCAATGATAATTATGGATAATGTTATTCAAATTGCCATAAAACTAGTGTTACAAGGCTGACTGCATAACAGTGAAAATAGTGTCTAAGAGTTTCCATAAATATAGCAGCCCAGTTACGGTAATCTTTTCCTGATGTTAACCTGTACTGTCACCTGGACTGATTCTGCCTTCTGCTACACCAGTCATGACATTGTGGTGTTTGATTATTGCTAAGCTAGTGTAACAAAGTGGAGAATCAGTCCTACTGGCTTGGCATCAGTTCTTGGGTATTGCACATAGTAATGTAACTCCTACAACATATGCTACAATCTTCCTGGCTGGTTAATACTTTCATGTGCTGTTAGCAAGATACAGTTGGATGCATCTACACGTGCAATTCTCATGGACCAGTAAACTCTGGCAGAGATTGTGCCAGAGACAGTGGCTTCCAGGCACAGCATATAAACTTGCTCCCAGGACTGCAGCAGTTAGAGATGGGGTGGAGCAGCAACCCCAGGGTGGCAGCAGGCTCAGGGGGTTAGCTCCATACTCCAGGTTGTGGTATTCAGTGGTCACAGGGCTGACTGGAGCATGAGGGTGCTACAGTGCTGGGCTAGCTGGCAGGCAGACACCATGCTGTAGCACTTTTATTCCTCAGCCAGCCCTGGTCACCATCTACACGTGTTGAGGCTAAATTGCTCTGCTGTAGGATAGGACTTGTCCCAGACAGTACTAGCCTACAGTGGAGTTAATTTACTGCGCCCTAATACAGGTACACATGTAGATGGTAATGATTTACTGTGGAGCTAATTAGTCAACTCTGCAGTAAAGTGCACATGTAGATGCACCCACTGGATCTAATCCTACTCTCTCCAATATTAATGTCAAAATTCTGTTAACTTTGACGGTGTAGAAGCAGGACTAGTGCCAGAGGTGGGTTTTTTTAAAGTGATGCATTACAGTAATGAGTTGTCTTCAATGAGATTACTTATTAAAGAAACTGTTACAGTAATGTATTATTTAAAAATATATACTTGTGAGAAGTTATCAGTTACTACTCAGCTTGAAAAGTAGCATAGATTACTTTTTGTCAGTTTTCCTTCCAATCCTGTCAGTCTTCTCCTAACAGGACCGTATGAAATCATCAGTCATGCTTACCCGGTACAGCCAAAGTATATTTCAATATGCAAGTCTCATTCATCTAGGGCCAGGAGTATTCATTAGTAATATATTACTTCCGTAAGAAAGTCGTAGCTAAAATAAGATAACAGATTATTTTTCCCAGTCAATAATAAGAAATTTGTAATATATTGTTGTAATTCTACAATCTATTGTATACATGCATTCTGAGTGTGTAGAAACAGTAATATGACATGTATAACTTGAACAACTCTAGTATACTAGTTTTGGTCATAATGCCTAATTTCAGCATTGTTTCTACTTCTCATTTAGTTTAGTAGGAAATACTGATTAGAATAAACCTGATCCCTAATAATAATGTTACCTAAAAGGCTGATCATTCTGGTGCTCTTTCTTCATGCCCAATAATAGACTTATCCTGAACAAAGTCAAGATAACTGGACTGGCGTGATTAAGGCATGCCAGCTTCCATAGCCTAAGGTGTGACTTGGCTAGCATCACACCTGGCTGCCCTAATCTGAATGAGCAGGGTTAACTGGGAGTGTTGCTTAGTACAAATCTTGAACGAGGCTCCAGCCCCTGCCCATAGAGGCATGTGAGAGACCTTCAGTATGCTGCCACCATTCATCTATATTCTTTAGAGTAATGTTAGTACATGGTATGAGTGCAAATATCAGAATCTTCTCCTAAATACTGAGGCTCAATCACTATTGCATTTCAGGCCTTGGGGGAAAATATCTACGGCCTCTAATATTTTCTTTCATTTTGTTGTACTTCTAACCTCAAGAGTCCGTACAATTTGAGTCTAGTTGTATGTATTCCTTTTCAGTTTCATTAAACTATTTATCTAAGCCACCACTATAGGCAAGGCTGCTCTCTACTACTTTATTACCTATAAAATATCCTGATGGGAATATCATTTTTAGTAGGTTTAGACAGTAACTAAAAGGCCCATTTTTATCTTTACCAAGAATATAGTCTACTGTTTGGGGGGAAAAATGTTCTAAGGTGAGCCAGAAAAATGGATTTCTTACCCTCTTTCAAATGTAAAGTATTTTCATGTCATAGCATTTCTTCCTGGTGCTGTAATGCCTCATGGCTTCTCAACTGTGTCTGTGTTTACTCAATATGGAATTTGTTGCTATTTTATCAAGTTTCTTTTTTTTCCTGTAAGCTGTTCAAAATAGCTAATGGTATTTGTTTGCATTCTGACCTATTGTCACTAGGCATATGTATGGATATGGTCCAAAACTTTCTGGAAACTGTTATTATAAAGTTTGTTTCTCATTTTCGATGATCTCCTTGCACTTTGTTTAAAATAACATTCAGACATTTGTATTAGCCTCCCAAGAGACTTCCTGAGGGCAACTGAGTTCAAGATATACAAATATTTTTTGTATCCTAGATTTTGATGAGAACAAATCTTTGGTTCTGATACATCCTAAAATATTTATATAGACTATGAAATGATCAACAGGTTGATCAAAAATGATTAGAATACAAAATCAATTTGAATTCTGTGAAAAAATAAGGTTGCATGTGAACTGCCAAATCCATCATTCCTTGACTTTCCAGCATATGATTTTGCAAATGCAAATAGTGTTCTTTTAATGCCGTTTATTTGTGTGTAAGCTTTTATATAAGATTATGGTTTACTTATGTATTAGCACTCTTCTTCATAGTGTCCCAAAGTCTTTACAATCTCCCATTTTTAATAGGACTGTGTGAGTCAGAAGCAATCCAATCCGGCTTTGGATCTGGCGGCTTTGGATGGCTGAGATCTGATCTAGAGCTCTGGATTGGGTTTCCACCTCGATCCAGCTGAAGCTTCAGAACCGCCTCGGAGAACCAACTATAGGGTAGAATGGGGGAAATCAATGAAATATCTATAATTTTGTTGGTTTTTGTCCAATTTGGATGAAACTTGCAGAGATGATAGCTTCTATTGAGAGCATAAAACCTACCAAGTTTCAAGAAGATTGATGCAGGGGTTGTAGCCCAAATTCTTGAAAGCCAAACTCATGTCACAGCTATGTGTTACACCACAGGGGGGTGAAAAGTGCAGGGGTGGTGGCTCTTACTGAGGCCACAAACCCTACCAAGTTTCAAGGAGATTGGTGCAGGGGTTTGGGGGGAACTGCACCTCAATCTGCGGACAAGCAAAACTGGTGCCATGGGTGACACTGGTGTGTTCAGGCGCAGCGGGGGCAGCTGCAGGGATGGTGGCCCCTGCTGTGACGCCTGCCAGCTGTCGAGGAGATCGGTGCAGGGGGAGTCTGGGGCTCTGCACCCCAAGCTGCTGACAGGCAAAACTCATGCCAAGACTGTGTCCGTCTTGGGGCAGGTGATTGTATTGAGTCTTTCCTCTCCTTAGCCTGGTTTTGTAGGTGCTAATTGATGCTTGTTAAGTCATTATGTAGTAGCTAGGTCCTGGGTATTGAGCTGGTCCCTGTCCCTGAGTGAATCATGAGTGATTGATTGGTAACTGGGAACACAGCAGCGTAGCAGCCTGGCCTGCAGCAGTGTCTCCCCTCCTGCCACAGTCAGTCCCACAGCACCCATGGCACCAGTTGTGCTTGTCCGCAGCTAGAGGGGCAGTTCCCCCCAACCCCCTGCACCGATCTTCTTGAAACTTGATAGGCTTTGTGGCCTCAGTATGGGCCACCACCCCTGAAGTTTTGACCATGCTGTGGTGTAACACACAGCCATGACAGGAGTTTTGCTTTCAAGAATTTGGGGTACAGTTGCCCCCAATCCCCTGTTCCAATCTTACTAAAACTTGGCAGGCTTTGTGGTCTTAGGATAGGCTACCACTCCTGCAGTTTTCACCCCACTATGTTGTAACACCTAGATGTGACATGAGTTTTTCTTTCAAGAATTTGGGGTGTTGTTTCCTCCAAACCTCTATACCGATCTTCTTGAAACTTGGCAGCCTTCATTCTCTCTACAGAGCTTATCACCCCTAAATATTTCATCTATATCAGACAAAAAACAACAAAGTTATAGGTATTTTATTGTTTCCCCATTATGCCCTAGAGCCAGAACTTGGAGGTAGCTCCGAGGCCGCTCTGAACCGCTTCGGGAAGTTGAACGAGGTGGCACTTTGACCCAGATGTGCTGCTGCAGATCCCGAAGTGTCCGAAGTATGTCTGGATCCAAAGCTTTGCCTGAAGCCTCACACACTATTTTTTGCACTTAAGACTTACTGTCAGTTAAATACTTCTAAGGCCACAGTAAAACCACTAAAGAAAAAGGGGAGGGAGTACATTTCTCAAAAGCAAACTTTTCCCTATCCACCCAAGTTCTTCTCATCTTCCCACATAAATCAACACATCCAGTCTCAGTCACTACAAAAATTCCACAGTCAGGACCTCATCTCTGAGAACATCCTGCCTCCATCATCTAATATTACAAGTTAGGATCTGTTAACATGACCAGAAAATACTTACCTGAGCTGGCTAAGGAACAAATGATAGAGGCTAAGAAACAAGTCATGTAGGGTTTTAGAGAACAGAGTCAACATCTTGAACGATGCATAGAAGCTAACAAAAATACTGCTGATCTTGTATAAAATGGGTATCTGCTATGAAGCTGATGTCACTTAGGCCAACAGATGTATTACACTGAGCTTTGCAGTGCTTAGAGGTATAGCTTCAAACAGAACACAGTGCAGTCATTTAATATAACAATCCTAATCTGCTGGGCAATTCTGATGAGGACAAGACCCAAAAGAAAAGACAGTAAATGTTTTGATAAATGGAGATGTAAAATCAGGCCCTTGAGTATTCATGACTGTTGGATTATATAGTGACAGTTTGAGTTCATGTCCAAACCATGCACTTCTCAAAAGAAAAAATTCTTATGTCTTCACCTGAACCTATGAGTGGCTGCAACTATATGAGATGCTGACTGCTCAGGAATTACTGTGCAGTCATTTAGTACTTGTATAACTAGAGTTACTGTGCAGTAGCATCGCCGAACATTTTTTTCCCCGATGCTGACTGTGCAGTATCTCGTTACTACTGCACAATAGTGTCACATAATGCTTCCTGCCACGCAATGCTACTGTGCAGCAGTCAAGGGTATCTCATGTAGATGCAGCCAGTAATATTTATGTCTCATCTGGACTGAATCTAGATTTAGTCTCAACCGCTTTACTCTTATCTAGATTCTAACCTTGGACAGCACAGAGAAAGCACTATATAAGTGTGATAAGAATGAGGTAGACAATCATATCATCTACATCAGGGATTGCCAACCTATGATTTGAAGACCCGATGCAGCTCATGGAGCCATTGCATCTGGCCTACAGACTTCAGCAGCGTTTGGTGGCAGGGGGCTTCAGCTGGGGGCACTCTCCCAATGCCACTGCAGGGATGAACAGTGGTGGCAGCTGGGTCCATCTGTCTCTTATCTGGAGTGGGTCCTTCTAGGCCTTGGCCTTAAAGGTTGCCTGCCCCTGATCTATCTACTGTTAACTGCACCAAATTCTACTTCGTTTTCCTGGCTCTACACTCAATCTCACACATGTTGAATAAAGAAGTAGGCAGACAAATAACTTTATAAATGAAACATAAGAGATTGCCTGTCCTGAGCAATCATTTGTCCACAAGGTATTGCCTGGCACATCAGAGAGAAATTAAAAAAAAAAACCATTTAAGCAATAAAGCATCCCAAAAGGCTTCAATCTCAGCCATCCTTAATCATCTGTCAGAGATTTGGTCTTTAATTATTTGTTGCTTATCTATTAACCTTCTTATAGGCTCAGTAGTTCCTGCCACAACTTTCATGTTCTACAAAGAGCTAAAGAATCACAGGAAACTCTTATAACAAATTATATCAGAACAAGAATATTAGATGAACAGTAACCAAAGACAGCAAGTTGTCATACATGTGGTTGCCACAATACACTGTAGCCATGTAGTTATGGATCAGATAAGTCAAGAAACTTCTGACAGTTAGTTTATAATGGAGCCTAGAGATCAGCAAGAAAATGTACTGAGCAAGAATAGCTTGTAAGAAAGAAAACAGGCAGCTGAGAGAAGAGAGAATGACAGGTTTGAAGGCACATTTCTCAACTCTAACCATTATTTATACATGCTGTAAGAGATAATCATTAGCCACAGGAGACCTAGACCTACTAAGTCAATTCATCCAGCATGCTACTAGTAAAACGTAAGAGCCAGTCTTACCCTAGTCTGCCACTACTTGTTTGAGTATCTGACAATGTATTTCAGGTAGGTCTGGCCTGAAACCTTTGGAAACAAGATGGAATTATAAATCCCAGAAAAGGGTTAGCCTTGGAAGAGCATTAGTGGGCTTTTTACACTAATGGAAATTCAGGTCCATTAAATACTCATAGGAACACATAATATCAGCTGCATTTTTGGACAAGAACATTGTTGCATCGCTGAGGTGCCTGCAAGTAAAGCAAGAGGCCTAGATCTTAGCTTTGTGTGTTTAAAAATGTAGTCATCTGCACATGTCATTTTAAATGTTATGAAACAAATCTGATGGTAAAATACAACCAACCTCCGAACACATTTGCAATTGTGACACTTTTTTCAACCACAGTATTTGAATGTATGAATAGTATGAAAATGCAATTACAGCTGATATCAGAGTATATATAGAGAGAAGTCCTCACACAAGGATACAATCTGAGACGTAGGTTCTTATGCAGTGGCTCCTTTCCCCTCTGTGGACCAAGACCTTGTAGTGGTGGAGAGGCTTGTGTAGCCCAATGATACTCAGAGCTATGTTGCCCAGTCTCACACTTCTGGCAGGGCCACCTAGGGTGAACAGGTGTGATGGAAGTTTCTAAACAAGCCATGACCTAAACCCAAATCCTCACTGGCAGATCAAGAGGAAGAAGATGTCAGGAGATCAACAGCTGGAAAGATATAAGAATGCTACAGCAACATGGAGGTGTCCTGCTGTCTAGGATTCTCCCTTACCACTGGGTCCAGATCACCAGTGTCTCAAGATGATGTGGTTCCTGTTTCCATGCACCAGCTTCTTCATGTTAAACAAAGCCACAGGTCGGCTTCTACTACAGGAAACAACACATTCTTCTATACCAACCTCCAAAAGCCTTGGGGTAATAGAGTAGTGGTGACAGAGACATGATTAGTAAATCTGGCAGTCTCCAGCCACAAATCTGCACACAGGAGGCAGTAGTCTGATGGCTGTCTTGCACCTGGGTTGAGATGGGGGTGCAATTTGGCAGCTGCTACCATGACTGAGCAGTCCTATTCAGGATCTGGGTGCAAGGGTGAAGGGGATATGGGCACAGGTCATGTTCTCCTTAATCCTTCCAGTCAAGGGGAAGGGCCCTGGCAGGAGTAGACACGTCCTGCAGATCAATGCATGGCTGTGCAGGAGATGTCGCCAGCAGGGATTTGCCTTCTTTGGCCATGGAGTGTTGTTCTAAGAAGAAGGCTTGCTAGGAAGAGGTGGGATCCACCTGATGAAGAGAGGGAAGAGCATCTTTGCAGACAAGCTTAATAACCTAGTGAGGAGGGCTTTACACTAGGTTTGCCAGGGGATGGAGAACAAAGCCCTGAGGGAGTGGGGAAGCAGAGGACCTGGAGGAAGCAGAAGAAGGAGAGGGTAGGAAGGAAAACTCATTCTTCCTGAGAAAGTAGGGCAATCAGCTAATTGCCTCAGATAAATGTACACATGAATGCACAGAGCCTGGGAAACAAGCAGGAAGAATTAGAAGTCCTCACACAATCGAGGAACTATGATGTGATTGGAATACAGGCAGCCGGTGACCTGTTCCAGTCATACACTCATCTGCAGGGCATGAACACTGTCCTGAGCCTGCATCAATCTGGTGGCAGCACCAGGGCAGCAGAAGCATGGGATCTGGGCCAGCAGGTTGTGCAGAACCAATTATATTTATTTACATTAAATCCTACAGAGAAATGGGTTTCATTTAATGCTGTTCCACTTAGCGCTTAGTTTTTGCAGAAGCAATTAAGACTGCTAAGTGGGGGTTGCCTGTAACAAAGACTTGGTGGGATATCTCGCATGACTGGAGCACTGTCGTGGATGGATACAAACTGTTGATAAAGGACAGGCAGTGAAGAAGAGGAGGAGAAGTTGTACCGTATGTAAAAGAGCCATATGATTGCTCAGAGCTCCAGTATGAAACTGGAGACAGGCCTGTTGAAAGTCTCTGGGTTAAGATTAGAGTGGAGAGCAATAATGGTAATGGTGTGGTGGGTGTCTACTATAGGCCACCACACCAGGAGGATGAGGTAGATGAGGCTTTCTTCAGACAATTAGAGGAAGTTTCCAGATCACAGGCCCTGGTTCTCGTGGGGAACTTCAATCACCATGACATCTGCTGGGAGGGTAATACAGCAGTGCACAGGCAATCCTGGAAGGTTTTTTGAGATTGTTGGTGCAAGTGATAGAGACATCAACTAGGGACCATACTCTTCTTGATCTACTGCTCACAAACAGGAAAGAATTGGTGAGGGATGTAGGAATGGATGGCAAATTGAGCAGCAGTGATTATGAGATGACTGAGTTTAGGATCCTGACAAAAGGAAGAAAGGTGAGCAGCAGAGTATTGACCCTGGACTTCAAAAAAGCAGAATTTGACTCCCTCAGGGAACTGATGGACAGGATCCCCTAGGAGGCCAGTCTGAGGGAGAAAGGAGTCCAAGAGAGCTGGTTGTATTTTAAAGTAATCTTACTAAGGACACAGGAACAAACCCATCTCAACGTGCAAGAAGAATTGCAGCTGTGCCAAGTGACCAGCTTGGCTTAACAGAGAACTCTTCAGTGAGCTTAAACAAAAAACGAAGCTTACAAGTGAAAGCTTAGACAAACAACTTGGGAGGAGTATAAGATTATTGCTTGGGAATGCAGGGATGAAGTCTAGAAGGCCAAAGCACAACTGGAGTTATAGCTAACAAGGGATGTGAAAGGTAACAAGGAGGTTTTCTAAAAGGATGTAGAAAGGGGAAGCGGAAGGTCAGGAGCAAGAGGAAAGTCAGGAAAAGTGTGGATCCCTTACTGAATGGGGGAGGCAACCTAGTGACAGATGATGAGGAAAAAGCTGAAGGACTCAATGACTTTTTAACCTCAGTCTTCACAGGCAAGGTCAGCTCCCAGACTATTGCACTGGTCAGCACCGTTTGGGGAGGAGGTGAGCAGCCCTCAGTGGTGAAAAAACAGGTTAGGGACTATTTAGAAAAACTGGATGTGTACAAGTCCTTGGGTCCAGATGCAATGCATCTGAGGGTGCTGATATGATTACAGAGCTGCTGGTCATTATCTTTGAAAATAATAAGGGGAAGTACCAGATATAGGAAAAAAACAAATATAGTGCCCATCTTTAAGAAAGGGAAGAAGGATGATTCTAAAAATTACAGACCAGTCAGCTTCACTTCACTCCCTAGAAAAATCATGAAGCAGGTCCTCAAAGAATACATTTTTAAGCACTTGGAGGAGAAGGAGGTGATCAGGAACAGTCAGCATGGATTCATCAAGGGCAAGTCATGCCTGACCAACCTGATTGCCTTCTATGATGAGATGACTGGCTCTGTGGATGCAAGGAAAGCAGTGAACATAATATACCTTGACTATACCATTGCCCACAGCATTCTTGCAAGCAAGCTGAGGAAGCATGGGTTGGCTGGATTAATGGGCTGTAAAGTGGATAGAAAGCTGGCTGGAGTGTCTGGATCAAGGGGTAGTAATCAATGGCTCAATGTCTAGCTGGCAGCCAGTATCAAACAGAGTGTCCCAGTGGTCAGTCCTAGGGGCAGTTTTGTTCAATATCTTCATTAAAGATTTGGAAGATGGGATGGATTGCACACTCAGCAAGTGCTTGGATGACACCAAGCTGGGAGGTATAATAGATATACTGGAGGGTAAAACTAGGATTCAGTATGACCTAGACAAATATGAGGATTAGGCCAAAAGAAATTCCATGAGGTTCAACAAGGACAAGTGCAAAGTCTTGCACTTAGGACAGAAGAAACCTGTGTATTACTACAGGCTTGGTACCAGCTGGCTAAGCAGGAGCTCTGAAGAAAAGGATCTGGGGGTTACAGTGGACAGCAAGATGGATATGAGTCAGCAGTTTGCTCTTGTTACATCATCCCAGGCTGCATTAGTAGAAGCGTTGCTACCAGATTGAGGGAAGTATTTATTCTGCTCTATTCTGCACTGTTGACATCTGGAGTACTGAGTCCAGTTTTGGGCCCCCAACTGTAGAAAGGCTGTAACAAGTTGAAGAAAGTACAGCACTGAGCAACAAAAATGGTTAGGGAGCTGGAGCACATGACTTCTGAGGAGAGGCTAAGGGGACTGGGTTTATTTAGTTTGGAGAAGAGAAGATTGAGAGGAAATTTAATACAGCCTTCAAGTACCAGAAGGGTAGTTTCAAAGAGGATGGAGCTGGGCTGTTCTCAGTGGTGGCAAATGACAGAACAAGGAGCAATGGACTGAAGTTGCAGCAAGAGAGGTTCAGGTTGGGTATTGGAAAAACTGTCTTATGAGGAGGGTGGTAAAGCACTGGAACAGTTTACCTAGAAAGGTGGTAGAGTCTCCATCCCTGGAGACCTATCTTGACAAAGCCCTGGCTGTAATGTTCTAGTTGGGGATGGTCCTGCTTTGAGCAGGGGGTTGGACTAGATGATCTCCTGAGGTCCCTTCCAACTCTAAAGTTCTATGATTCTATTTTAATGCACATTGAAGCATCACAAAAAAGTGCTCCTTAGCTAATGCTCATTAAAAATAGGCTAATGTGCATTTTTCTAATACCTCACAATGGAAATACTAGATTTAATGTGCATTACCTAAAGCACATTAATGAATGTGCAGCTGTGTCCTGCATCTCATTCTTTGCTCAGGTTTGATACTTAATGTTCAAAGTGGAATAGATTAGTTATTTCCTAATACATGAAAAATCTGACATTGAAGGGGATTTTTGTTATAAGTTACACTTACATAATGTTTTAGAATGAACTTCTTGTTAAGAAATCATTTACAATTCCAAAGTATTAATAAAGAAATGGGAAAACGATAAAGTTGAGGCAAAGTGGAAAACTCTCTTCTCCCTCTTTCACCCCTCCACCTATCTCTGATGCAGGAAAGACAAAAATAGTATTCATTGATTCTGAAATACCACTGAAAATGATGAACTCTGGAAGATAAAATAAAAACATTAATAATTTTAACACTGATACAGTGGAAAACAGTTGGGAGTTTATGATCATGAAGTAGTTTGTCCTACAAGATTACCAAAACACTGACCATCTGTTCAAAAATATCATTTAAAATAATCTCAACAGTTTATTGACTGTCAGAGCTTTTGGGGAATTTTGTAATTCTCAGTTTTGCTGTTTGTTTGATGTCACATGTTCAGAATAAAGTAAGTCTGAAGAAATGCCCCAGTGATCTTACTTTAAAATTGTGCTTTATTATAAAAATAAATACATAAAAAACAAAAAAGCTTTACAGCAACTAGTGCCAGAGTTTTGGCAAAGGCAGTGCATTATCACAGATATAAAAAGCAAACGACATTAATCTCTGCTGCTACTGGCTACTAAGACAGGCTCCCAATGCTGTCTAACATTGTGCAAAATTCCTGAAGTCAAAGTGTTAACCCTGTATTTATTCTGAAGAAAGAACATCTGAAAGAACTTTTGCTGGATTTAAATGACTGTTCTTTCAAACTATATTATATTTTACCCTGCATAAAACATGGTGGTGACCACTGAACATAACAATCTTCAAATACACAGATTTTACAATATCTATATTCTGTTTTGTAAAGCAGTTTAGAGGGTCTAGAAATCCATATACAAAAAGGTATGGAAATGAACAGAGTGATATCAGCAGGCTGATAAATGAAAATGAGAAACTAGTGAAAGGAGGGTAGTGGAGAAAGGTCTGGGTTCTGCCTTCCCAGTTTGGTGACACATTAAATACCTCTGAATTGTTATTATTACCGAGCCTGAGTTGCTGTGGTCTAGCTTTGAGCTTCTGTTTTAGACCTTAAAGATGAGCAAAATAGTTTAGGATAAGGGTCCATGACCCCAGACTCCTTTATAAAACATATCCAATTGACATTATCTTTTAAAAGGAAACCAAATGCCATGGGTAAGCCACAACCAACATTTGGATGCCAACATCCTTGAATTTATAATACCAGAATTTTGAAGATGGACCTTATCTTCATAATGGAACCAAAATTTAAATGCAAACCATCTTTGCCCAGTTTGAAACCTGACCTGGGATCTGGATTAGGGTGTGATCCACTTATTATGTGTATATAAAATAGCATCTCTGTATATATTTTCATAATCCCACGGTCTTGGTAACTAACAAGGCTTTGATGCATTGTGCCTATAGGCTTACAATACACCTTTTCACTGTGTCCAACAAATGCCAGTGGCTTTCCATAGGTTTTAGCACCCACTCTACACCTTACACTTAGGGCATAATTAACCAAGTGACCCAGCTGCAAGTTCAACTAATTAATGGCATGATAAAGGTCTCAAGTTGCAGCAAGGAAAGTTTACTTTACATATTAGGAAAAACTTTTTCACTAGGAGGATAGTAAAGCACTGGAACAGGTTACACAGAGAGGCTGGAAATCTCCTTCACTGGAGATTTTTAAGATCTAGCTAGATAAAGCTTTGGTTGGGATGATCTTGTTGGGGATGGTCCTGCTTTGAGTATGGGGTTGGTCTAGATGACCTCCTGAGGTCCTTCCAAATGTAATTGCCTATGATAAAACAAGCAAAAAGCAACAAAATCATCTCACAACAAATGTGTAGTAACATTGTAGCTTGTTTTAATCATGTCATTAATTGAATATGTGACCAAGTGCTCCCCTGTGGCTGGTAGCCCCATCAACTGAGAGGATCCTAGCCTCATTGGTGCAGCACCTGCTGCCAGTCCTCCAGCTGCCAGCGCTCATGGCAGTGGCAGGATTGTCAACTGTGCAGCTTGCAATGGGGAAAGCCTTGTTGGCTGCAGGGCTCAAAGAAGGGGCAGTGGGGAGAATGCTGCCACCTCTGTGAGTCTTGTGAGGTGTGGGGTTCACAGCAATGGCAGTGTTTCCCCTGCTGCCACCTTTGCAAGCCTCACACCCCATGAGACACCCAGCAATGGTAGCATTTTCCCTGATGCCCCCATTGTGAGCCCCAAAGCCCACATCGGCTGCAGGGCTCACAGTGGGGCAGTGTGTGGAATGCTGCCCCCACAGAGAGTCCTCTGAGTTGGGGGGTTTGCAGCTGTTGGAGCTGGTTACTGGGGGAGCCCAGGATCATAATCTCAAGCTCCCCCTGCACCAACAATAAGGCATGATGGGATCTAATGTATGATTCCACAATTGTGCTTCCTTCCATTCGCATGTGGCATGGCAGGAGGCACAATTCTGTGGATCCCTCATGAGATGCCATCGCAACTTTACCTACACATGCAGAAAGGGCCCTGAGGCTTAAAAAAAAAAGGCAACAGCAAGAAATACTATACTAAGAGGTTTAACACTGTGTTTTATGGGGTCTTTATGAAATAAAACTGTGTGTACTATTGCATCTAAAGAGACCATAATTAATAGTATGTTAAGGTTGCAAAGGCGAACACTCAACATTTAGGAAATGTGGTAATATAAGTGGTCCATGCAACTTTAATTCAGCTTCCTTGCATATGTGTATTATGATATGATTTTTAATGACAGGATCACATGCAATTCTTTTCTAAATGACCCTTGCTTCATTTAGTATATGAGGAGGCACAGATGTAGGGAAAGACACGCTCGGTTCCCATGGCCCCTGGATTAAGTAAGCTAAGTCACTGTGAGTGCATCTACATGTTCATTAATGTGCTTTTGTTAATGTGCATTAGTTTTATTACCTCCATTGTCAGGTATTAGAAAAAGACCACTAACCTAGTTTAATGCACAGTGAAAATGCACTGGTCCTTTGTGACATTTTAGTGTTCATTAAAATAGGCTAATTAACATTAAAGTGCACATGTAGATACACCCTGTATAGGGACAGTCTGGTGGGAATGATGAAGAGATGAAGCTTGCTTAGATTTCATAGACATTAGGGGACTGGAAGGAACTTCATGAAATCATCGAGTCCAGCCCCCTTGTCATAGGCAGGAAGTCTGCTGGGGTCAAATGATCCCAGCAAGATAAACACCCAGGTGCCTTCTGAATGAGTCCAGAGTAGGTGCTTGCACCACTTCTGGGGGGGGAGTCTGTTCCAGACCCTGGGCGCATGGAAATTTTTTCTTACGTCCAGTCTAAATTGGCCTTCCAGGAGTTTGTGGCCATTAGACCTTTTTATCATTTGGGAAGCCCTGGTGAACAACTAATATAATTGTGAGTGAGTAATTTCAGTGAACTTAGTATATTTTATGAGTTGGTGGGATACTTTGATTTAATGCATTTCATTTATTAGCTTGCTACCTGATTCTGCATATATGAAACTTTTTCAACCTATCAGCAACACTTGTGACCAACTTCCAGGATCATCCAGCATTCCCCAAATGTCAAGCGCCTGCAGCCAGTCTTGACTTGATTATCTTTTACATCTTTCAATTGTTTTTGATGGGCTGGGTGGATGAGGTAAGTTTACTAATTGTTTCTTATTGCCTTATTTCATTCAGGGCCCAGTGAAACCTAAGACTGAACACTTAGTCTTTCCTATCAGCTTACGTCACTTGCCTAATATATTCCAATATCACCTTGTCAGATATCTAAAACGTTTATCTAAATGCTACGGTCATACCATTTAAAAAAAAAAAATCCTCTAGAATCAATCCATTAATCAAGGACAAAATCACAAGGAATTCATACATCTTTCTGTTCTTTTATTCAACCTCTTCCTGCTATGATTATAGTGGAAGACAATGAAAAATGTGATGACTGTCTTGCCAGACTCTGTACATGTTGCATACCCCATTGTGCACAGTTCTATACTAGCTCATTTTTTCTCCTGAAAGCAAAAGCCAGGGAACTCTTGTTCTCTATAGACTTTGTTTCCTGGGATTGGAGCCAAGACTTAGAAATTTCCTGCGACAACTCTCCTGGACTTGACCTGGAGTGTAGCCATCAAACATGTCTGGTGCTCCAACAGCTCCTTGTCCAATTTATCACTAATGTAAAAACTGTTAGTCATGGCTTGGTACAGTGCACTTTGTTCAACAAGGGACATCAGGAAGCATCACTGCCAACTTTAGTATAAATTCTTCACCCATGCATAGAGCCACATAATCATGTAATTTTGCTGCTGTCACACAGCTCCATTTTATTTTGCAAATGCCCAACCTGGGATATCTTGTTAGCATGTGTTCGATACACCATTTTTCTTTTCTCATAAAGGATTTTATTTGGCAGGGTTTCTAGTGCTTTTTGTAAGCATCCTTGAATAAAAGCTGTACTGGACAGGACTCGTGCCAAGGAGTAAACTCATCTCTCTCTGCTTCTCCTTCTTCTTTAGGCAATGTTTTCAGCTAGGCATTCACATGATAAAAAGAAACACTGAATAACCTTTATAAAACCTGACTATGGAAGGACAGGGGGTTTTCCCCCCCTTAATTGTAGTTTAGTTTTACTTTGCTTTGATAGTACTTCATGATGCAATATGAAATAAATAGACCTTGTCAAGTTGGGGAGGGAAGGTTTATTTAAAAGACATTTTCATTTTTTAAGTTGTCTTCATTTAACAATTTTTATGATGTAAGTTAGGGTGGGTTTTTTTCTTCCTCTTCCCTACTTTCCTACTTCCCTATCTCCTTTCCTCTCTTCCCTTTTTGCCACAGGAATCATGGGAGTGGGGGTAGCTATAGGAAATGTTATTCGTCTATTTATTTTCCCTATGAAAACAAACCAAAATTTTCACACAAAAATTGCAATCTTGAAAGCAAATTTAACCAGTCATACTCTTGATATTCCCTGGGAGCAGCTATGTTGAGAAGTAGTCATTTTCAAATTACATTTTTAGATCAGACCCACACATTTACCTGTAATTGTGCATAGATGGCCCCGTGTTCATATCAGCTGATTTCCATGTTCTATAGAACAATATGTAGACTACTTTTAAGGGTTAAAATCAGCTTCAGCACTCATTTTTTTCAGAAAGATTGTTCCACAGATTCTTTAAAAAAGTCAGTATACAGGAATTCAGTTCTATGAGAGATGGGAGCGAGTCACAAATTCAGAAGCACAATCAGAACCAAACTTTCTCAAAGGTCAAGATCCTGGGATCCATAGTTTTATATTGGACCCATATCTACTTGTAATCCTTATTGACCAGTGATTCTTAACAAGGGTGCCATAGCACTCTGGGTTTCCTTTAGATCTTTTCAAGGGAGCCACAGAATGTCACACAATGTTAGCACTGCCAGGTTTACCAACATGATCCACAAGATAAAGCTAGAGATAAACCTAGCTCTATTATTTTTCTGTAGGCAAAAAAGAGTGAAAATTGGGAGCTAGCACTTTTCCAGAAGTGCCACAAATCTAAAAAGATTGAGAATCAGTGAACTAGGTTGTAAATCCTGTATTTGGTAACAGTATATCTTCCTGCCTACACTTCTGCATGTGCAGAAGAAGAAAAAAGTCACATCCTTTAGTCTTCCTTCTGTTCAACCACTGATATTCTTTTACTAACTGCTTATTCCCTTTATAACCATCAACAGTGTCTTGAACTAAACATCAGGAATTGAGAGACTGAAAGGAAATGATCCAGTACTACAGCATCCATTGTCAACTTGGCAGCTGCATCTTTAAGTGTGCTTTTGTGTTGACTGGGTAGAGATATTCTGGATGGTGGAGAAACAGTATACCTATTTGATTCATGAATACATTCCCAATCTAATTTACATTAGTTCTCCAAAGGAAGTGTGCAACATGGGAAGCAGTAGTTGGGGACCACAAGAGAGCAATGTGGAGACTAGCAGGGTGAAAATACAGTGCATCCCCACAGAGAGGTACTGCTGGTAGTAGTCCCCACTGCTGGTAGATCGCATGAACACTGTGTTTCAGAGGCTTACCCACCATCCTTTTCACAGACCTTAGGGCAGCAGACCTTCTCTTCCTAAACAAGCTCTGATCCTCTGATCACATACACAGAATAATGAGAAGACAATTTGTCCCTATAGGCTTAAAGTATCTTCTCCTTAGTTTAGTTCATGCTCCATAGCTTCCAGCAATATATTCAGTCATCTCTACTGAATGAATGCTGCAGAAAAGGCACTTACACTGTCTCTTGAAGGTATAGATTGATTCCTCCCTATGTACCATAAAAGACTGCATTTACTTGAATGCAAGACAAAAGAAAAGGAAACCTCATCTTAGATCTGAATACTGGAATAGGGCTGGTTCTGGCTCCAGCTCTGGCAACACTCTGCAGTGCAGGGGAGACCATTACAGTAGGTAAGGGCAGAACATTGCTACACCATCTGAGGAGATGCACTGGGAACGCTCTGTGCCGCAGAGCAGGGCTAACCCTAGCTGGTTTGTTGCTCTAGGTGAAATAAATGTTGATGTCCCTTTTCCAGTGTTCATATAGCTAACACTACCAACGAGTCAGAAGCTGCAGATCAGCTCTAGAAATGCTATGACACCAATTCTGCTATGTTGGAGAACTGCCCATCGTGTCTTGACCCTACCTCAGAGAGGGTTTTTTCAGCACACTGCTTTGCCTTCGGGGGGTGGGGGCTGTGTATTGTTACAGCATCCCTTTAGAAGACAGTAAAACCAGCATCATCCTTCCCTGTTCCTAGTCTGCCTAAATAACTCCTGAAAGGTTCAATTCAGGAACAGGCCTGAACACCCCTTTTATAAGACAAGATCTAAATAGATATGAGAGGGAGACTTAACCTTAAGTACTTGCAAAATATTATCCAAGAATAGGAATCATAGATTTGCCTTTACTGTATCACAAATACACATGTAGGCTTCAAGTCCTGAATTTTAATTCAGGACAAAAAGTGTTTAAATATACTATGTTACTTTAAAATCGGCGAAACTAGAAAAATGCAAAGAAAGGCCACAAAAAAGGATTATGTTTAGAACACTGCAAAATGGTTTATAAGAACCGCATACAGCTTCTCTTAGTAAATGTCGTAATAAAAGTTCATTGATTAAAAGAAATTGGCTCTATTGCTCATAATAGCATCTCATTGATTGAAGAGTATTGCCTGTAATGGTTTCCTTCAAAGCAGCATCTGTTATGTATTAACCTTTCAGCCTTCAGAATCATGGGATATGAATTTCTTGCTCAAACTACTGGTCAGATGACCCATCTATGACATTTAATAAATTGCACCTACTGCACATAGAGTCAGGATTTCATAAAAACAGGGAGAACCACATTATGAAAACAGCATATTTTTCATGATTTATAGAACAATTGAATCTTTAATGTTAAAAAAAAATCAGGAAAGTTTGGGATGAAGCTCTTCCTTATGTATTATCAAACATATTTTAGATGAATCAAATGAATGTAATGATAAATAGTGATATCGTGATTGAACTTTGAAAGACAGAAAACCTAGCACGTCCAGTCTTTTAGGCAAAAACAGATAAACACAATTCTAATTTCTTCTTTGTACAGTTAAGAATGGTTCACCTATTATCAGTGTATAATTAATTATATGTATACTTCAATTCACACAAACATATAAATTAACCTTCCACATAACATTCCTTTTTATAATTTTTAACAAAGTTCCAAGAAAAGGTACAGTGAGTTATTTTTTATTAAGGTACCAAAAGCTTTTAAATCAAACATAATGTGTATATTATAATTGTAGAATATCATTATAAATAACCATTTTATTGCAAAATATGTTTTTTCCCGTTCTGTATAGAAATTGTTCATTTTAATCTGATCTTTTTTCATCGTAAATGAAATATTAAAAGTTAGTTTGTTTTCTTTCTTAAGTTATGGTTCAAAAGTATGCACTACCTTTACCAGTAAATACTTCTGGAATAAACGATGTTTTAACCCCTGAAAGAGGCATTCGTTTGTGAAGATACAATATGTTAAATAATATTAAAATTTTAATAAAGGAACTAATGAACCTATAATTAAACATAAATTAAAAAGTCTCAGGAGGTTTGGTGGGAATTCCAGTTCAATTCATATTAGTTAGGATCTAGTGGCTTGGATTATTAGAGCCAAATTGTATCTAGATCGGTTTAAATTGGTTCACAGGAGCATGTCTACATGTTCAATGCACAGTAGTCACTGCACATTTAGTTTAATACTTGTTTTGTGAAGTGCTAACTAAATGTGCAGTAACTACAGTTACTGCACAGTAGCACCAGAGCATGGTTTTTTAGTGATACTTTCTGTGCAGTAGCTTAATAATACTGCCGTAGCAGTGTATTAGCACAGTTTTTGCCCGGCACACTACTGTGCAGTTTTATTAGATTACTGCACATTAAGCGTCTGGTATAGATGTGCACAAGGTTAGTAACAGCTAATACAGATGTAAATGGTTCAGAAAGGAGGGGGAAAAGGTATTCAAACATTGCACTTTCAAGAGAAAAATCTGCTGAAGTGTTGACTTGAAGGGCCAAGAGTGTAGGAAAGGAAAGAAGAAGAAGAAAACAGGACTATAGAGACCCAAAAAGAAAAAGAAAAAAAAGAAGAGAGACAAGAAAATCAGGAGCAAAGATGAATGACTGGAGGACAATAGGAATAGAAACCATGACATGCAGATTATTAGCAATGAAAATCTGTTGGTACCTTGCCTTTGTAGATTATCTTTGTGCATAATTTAGTATTTTTTTTGTAACCCATAGGATTTTTAAGTCAAGACATTTCTTTAAACTTCTAAATGAAGACTGAGGTTTTTAAAAAATTCTGAACTTCTTTGCCCAGGTGAACACTTAGATCAAGATCCAAAAATGATTTAGGTGCCTTAAGCCCAATAATTTGATTCTAAGATCCTCCACCCAGCTGCTTCCTGGGCCTAGACTCACTAGGCACCTGAGTTTTTGACAGTAAAGTTTCCTAGATGCTTTAAGCGACTCAATATACATCTACAAGCAACCAGGCTTGACAGAGCTGAGGAGCTCAGTGTCTACTTCACACATTAGGCTGGGATCCAGAAATAAGGGTTGATCTGCCAAAGATCTTTGAGAGAATCAATCTAATGGGTGTTCTCCAAACAAGCCAACCAGACTCCTATGGGATTAGGTTCCTCACAGAAAATCAATTGTGGCCATTGCTATCTTTTAAAACAGCTGGAGAAACACTGCCACCCACTTTTATATAATGGCTAAGTGGCTGAAACATTCACTCACGAAGTGGGCACTCCAAATGCAATCCCTCTTTTCCCTGAGAGGGGTCAAACCTAAACCCCAAAGGATTGTCCTCAGAACCAGGTTATAGCTATGAGGGTTGGTAGCTGCATCCTTTCTGTTGAATTTGTGCCACACCATAGAAAAGGTTTCAAGATACTTTGGATCAACAAAAGAACACAAGAGGGAATATGACTGATGCCACTGACAGACACTAAGAAGGCATTATGGGATCTGATGTGTGATCCCAGCAGTCATCCTTCCTGCCATGCCACACATGGATTCAATTAAAAGCATGATAGGAACCAGCCATAAAGTTATTACATGTATTTTCTGTAATGATTTTGTCTCTTATTCTTGGTTTTATCAGCCCATTAATTGAATGAACTAGTGGCCAGGTCACTAGTTAATCACATCTTAAGTGTAATGTGTCAGGGTCCTTTATATATTTCATGCTTAGGGAAAGAAAAGCCTTGGGTTCTGATGCTCCTCCAAACATTGCTACCATCTTTCCCTCAATGAGTGCTTAATGTAAAACACAGAAATAGTACTTGAAACAGGGACTGGAAACCAGGGCCAGCTCCATATAACCAAGAGCCTAGGGTCACCACAGCACCCTGCTTGTAGGTGTAGCAAAACACCCAGTTTTTCTTTTTTAATATATACATATACATATATGTACGTGTGTGTGCGCGCATGCGCTTATATGTATTCCCTTCCCTTCCCCAATTATTTCTGGCTTTTCTTTCTCTCCCTCTCTATTCCCTATAGACAAGCATAAGCGAGCTCAGACTTAGGATAAGCTTTAACATTTTTATTTTGGTAGCAAGTTTTTGGTTTTGGATATCCACTGTTTTATATTGTATTATTATTAGGTTTGTATTGATTCTTACTGTTGTATATGGTATTATTATCATTTTCTTATTGATTTTTATTGTTTCATATGAATATTGTATGGTTTAGGCCTGTGTTTGTAAGTGAACCAAAGTCATGTCAAGTTTCCATTTTGTATGTTAAATCTCCATCTTGTGTCCTCTGCCCGGGCATCCCCTGTGTCACAGCTGTATGAGTCACGTACCCTTCCCATGTAAATTGGTTCCTGGATGAATGAGAGTGATTGGGAATGATTGAAATACAATGATAGCAGGCCCCTACTGAATGGCCTGTAATGATTAACCCATCACCTCGCATTGATTCATCCAGGAACCACAGACCTCACCCAGGAACAGAGACAAGAACCCAGCATTTGAAAGACCAAAGACCCTGCAGAACCAGCAACTCTACCATTGTACCCCACCATTACAGACATCCAAAACATTCCTGTATGAAGCACACATGCTCAATATGCCAGGGGCTGACCTTTGCCTGGGCATGCCTCTTGTCACTAGGGTCACACAAGGTCTGTCCCTTTAAAAAGGGGCAGTGAAGCCAGACCGAGTGGGACGCCTGCTCCATCTGGACCAGCACCATGCCACACCACCTATCCACCCAGAGGCCCTGCCAGCGACCCCCCTCTGGACTACCCCTTTCCAGCCTGGATAGGTAGCTATACCCCCCACCCCCTCTTCAACCAAGGACTTTGACTTTGTTTCTCTTCCCGACCTGGACTCCAACCCTTCCATTGAGTCTCTTTCTTCTGCTGCCATTGTGAGTGCTTGTGTGTGTTTGTGTGTGTAAAAAAATAACTTCATGGGGCTGTGTACTGTGTTGTCTGTGTAATAAAACTGTTATTTGGACCCCTAAGTTGGGTTTTGCTTTACTATGGTTTGGCCCTGTTCCAGTCTCTGCTCATCGCTCCTCTAACTTCTGTCTCATTTCTCCCTCTCCTGCTTCTGGCTCACTGCCACCTCCAACACCTGTCCTGAGCTCCTCTCTGCTCCAACCCCCTGTTTCTTTGCCGCTCTCTTATTCCCACTGCCTTTTCCTTTTCCCCTGAGCAACCAGGTTTCTGTCTCCATTTCTTTCCTGGCTGTCTCCTCCTTGCCACCACTTATCTGCACCCCCCCCATACAATATCTCAGCTGTCTGCCTCAGTTTCCAGCCCCAATCTACCTTATGTAACCCCAAGCCTCAGTTCCTCAGCCAGCTTCTCTGTAGTCCACTGGTTCCAATCCCAGTTCTGGCAACTTTCACTCCCTACACTTTAACTCTCTCTCTCTCTCACCTGAACCTTCCCCCAAGTATCCAAGCACACATTTACACACTGTACCATCCAAGTTAGGAAATTACCTGTGTGTATGTGTAGGTGGGTTGTATGTGTATGAACTGGTGAGTGTGTGTGTGTGTGTATATATATATATATATATGGCATTGTGTGCACGGTATATAAATTAGTGATCTGTGTCTAACTTCTGGGGTGTATAGTGTATGTGCTTGAATTGGTGATAGGTATGCCTGTGCCTAGGCTGGTTTAGATGTGTATATGCCTGAGTGAGTGTGTGTGTGTGTATGCACCTAATTGATTTGTGTGTTTGTATATGCGCAATTGTGTCACACCCTCCTGTCTAACAGTGCAATATTGAGATCCTGAGAGTTAGCCTGACCCCACAGGGCAACATAGGCAGCTGCTTATTCAGCATGCCAGTTTTGCATCCCAAACTAGGGTTTCTAACTGCCCCCTTAAGTTGCTTAGGCAACTAACTTTAAGTGACTAAATCTTTATTGAATCTTTCTCTTATACATTAGTTGGTCATTGGCTGAAGCAAAACTACTTCTGGAAGTAAGGTATTACTCCTGATAAGTAAGGATGGCAGAATGAAGTTCACCAGGAAATTATCCTCATTTTCCATGGAAGCACATTCTTTCATAGTACTTTTTTCCTTTAAGAAAGCAAGACTGAGCTGAAAGAAAACTGTATACAATGGCCTTTCCCCCAGAGAAAGGGTGCACAGCTGTGATCAGAAACACAGCTTAACTAAGCCTGGGAGGATCACTTCACCACAGCTGGTAAACCCATAGTAGTACTAGGCCAATAAAAAGGCTCATATCCCTATTGTTAGCATAAACAATAAGCCTAAGGCAGCCCCACTGGTACACTTCTAGGTTTGGAGTGTGCCTGTGGATGTGGATGGGCTGGACATGGGCAGGACATACTGAAGAACCTTAGTGCTAGAACCCAACACCAGGGATGGGTCCAGGATTTAGCAAAGGTAGGTGTGGGAGAAGAAACCCACACTACAGGGGTGGCTGAACCCCTGCTCCCAGCATCCTTTGTTTCTCCCACTCACTCATACAGGCAGACCATACTGCAGGAGCCTTTTTTAAACTCCCTAGAGAAGGTAAACCCCACCTTTCCCTTTATGTTCAGAACCACACGCTATCCTCTCTTTTTCCTCCCTTTCCTTGCTCACTGCTGCTGCCTTCCCTCTGTCCCCAGGATGGGAGGATGAGGATGTGCCAGGACTGGGCTCAGGTGGGAAGAGTGGCGATGGACGTGGCCATGGCAGTGGGTGGAAAGGGAGGGGCATTCCTCCACTGTGCCCAGTCCTCTTGGGAGCAGGAGGAAGGAGGAGAGAGCCCCCATGCCTAATGCCACTGTCGTGGTCCCTGCTAAGCCCAGCCCCCAGGCATCCTTGCTGGAGTGGGCAGGAGCAGTTCTGAAGCATCCTTTACCCCAGGACAGCAGGGAAAGTGTCAGTATCATGCAGTGAAGGGCAGGAAACATGACTGAGCACTGAGGGGATGATTTAACTAAAGTTCATTTGACAAGCTTTAGTTAAAGTGGCCCAGCAGCCATTTTTAAACCTGCAGGGGCTTATACATGTTATGCTGAGGTGATGCTAGAGTGTTCTAATTAGAATGCGTTAGAGCACATGTATAGACACCCATTATTGTTCTGGTGGTGGCAACCTCAATGCCATTATAATGTTGTTTAGTGAAATACTAGGAGGTATTTTGATACTATGTTTATCTGAATGGAATGATGAAATCCATCTCTATGCCTAACACCAGCACAAAGGTTATTTAAGTGCTACACATTTGGGTGTTTAAGCAGGACTCAAGTTTTGTACTCTTGATTTAATGGGTGTAATTTATTAACTTTTGAAAAATGCTAGGACCTCACCAGAAATTGCTGACTGCATACTACAGGTTTTCCCTCTAAACAGCTTGGTGCACAATAAAGGTAGTTCTTAATTTGGAATGGCTTTACGGTAAACTTAATGTATTAAGAGACGAAAATCTAAAGGGGAAATAAGGGAGCAACAAAATAACTTAGTCCTTTCAGTATTACTGGGAGTGAAAACTATGACACAGTCAGACACATTTAGGAGAAAGTCAAATCTGAGAAGAAAATACAGTCTGAATTAGTTTTCTTTGTGAATGTGTTAGATACTAAATACATATTTGTTTACCATGAGAAAACTTTCCATTTTCAAATAAAAGCTTACAGACATTTTCATTTTGTACTCAGTAATAAATCCTGTAAGTACACTGTATGCCCCCGAATCCATAATCTTTATTTGCAACCATGGGTAGTACATCGTCTCACATAAAGAGCTGTTTTTAGACTTCCTACCAGTTATGCCTGTTGGTCTGGGGAACTAATCTTCTTCAACTCTTTTTATATCACTCTTTCTTAACTTTTTATTTAAATCTTTTCATTAAAAAAAATCAAGATTTTATGAAATAGAGAATAAGACACAGTGGGAATCATTTTACTTATCACAGACCATGCCAGGAATGCAGCTGTTGTAGATTATTCCATTTGCAATGTTTATATTAGTTAACACTGATTGAGCAGATCCCAGATATTTCTTCTGCACTGCATTTTCAAATCAACAACAAAACATGTCCTAAATGTTATAAGGTCACTGGGGATCAATCCTTCATTTACACAGATAAAATATTTTTAAACATTAATATGGAAAGCAATCTTGAAAAATGTTAAAATTACTTCAGGAAAAATACCCAGTGAGTCATCTGCTGGGATTGTCTTGGTATATCTGACATAATCAGTTCCCTGCCATTTCAAGAGGCCTCAGGCATTGGTGGCACCCTGGTCTCTCATTTTCGTGTCCTGTGGTGCATGGTTTAATCTCCTGAGGATTGAAAAGTTTGAATTTAAAGTCCTCAAGCTGAATATGAGGACTTGCATAATGGCCAGTCTTAGCCAATCTAAATTCAGTAATGTTTCTCATGGCCTTAAATTCTATAGAATAACTTGGCCACAGATTCAGAAAATGAGATTTGGAAAAATAACACCAAGGACTGTCCTTATTTGTCACAAAGCACATTTTACATGTGGAAAAAAATAGTAAGTTATGGCCTGTATATAACTAACTGTTCTCTCTCACAGACATGTCAGATACCTGTTTCTCTGGCATGTGATGGATATTATAGAGCTATTCTGTCTCCAGCCACTTTTCATAGGCCACCACCTTTTCCCAGTCAAGGTCATGAGAGCATTATAATTGATGTCAGTGTAAGCAGAATTGCTAATTACCTGGAAATGTTCATAACATTCTAGCTGCATTAACTTTTCTGATTTCTTCTTGATGTGTGTCATGAACCTAAGGGCTTTATGGGGTGTCTTACATGATTCCTCCAGCTTGTTTTACTGATATGGCACGTGTAGTATCTGTTTAAAGGTATTGTCAAGCTGCACTTACCCTTATTGTCATTATATTTAGCTGTATTGTGGTATTTGATTAAAATATATTCCTTATATATCATAATAGGGCCAGGATTAAACAGATCCCATAATGATTTTCAAGTAGTAAACAATGAGTGTCTTGGACACCTAGGAAAGGCTCCAAACCTAAGTATCTGTAAAGCAGTTATGACCTAGAATTAGCATTTGACTTAAGTTATTTACTGACTCCCTTGAATTTACATTTTAAAAAAGGGGTCATAAGAACACAGGCTGGGTCAAACTATTGGGTGGGAGAAGAGAGGCAATAAACTGGAGGAGAGAATCTCCATGCCTGAAGGGATGCACATATTCTCTTGGATTTAATTAGGTTAGGAAAGATTTTTGTTCTAGAAGGCATGCACCTTCAGGAGGAGGGTGGTCAGGAAGTTATATGAAACCCTCCCCAACACACACAAGAATCTAAGAGATGATTTATGTGAATAGCTAGGTAAGCAATTGTACCTAAGCCTGCCTTGAGTGGTTTTGTCTTCAGTCTTCCTGGGTACAGGGGAGTCTCTGGTCCCTTAGCCTATAGGCTAAGTCAAGAAGCAGACAGGAAAACTTGCAAAATCATCTGGTAGGGATGTCAGAGACAGAAGCTGCTTTTTCACCTGTTGAAGCTGGCTGGGAACTGTATCCTTGAACTGAAGGTGCAAGGTAGGAACAAGTTCTTGTTTTGATAATTTATTTATTTATTCTTTTATCTCTGTCAGTATCTTAACATCTGATTACTGATTCATATGATTGTTCTTGGGGATGTTTAATGATAAATCCTTTTTGTTATCTTGCTACTGACATATTGTCAGCATTGACTGTGATTTCAGAGCATTTGAACACACAGGCTTGCCCATTTTATAGAAAGAGGGCTACATCTCTTCTGAATGAATGGGTGCCCAGCTAGGAAAATCCCCTCCACTAAAAGTTGGCAAGACCTAAGTTATACAGGCCAAGGAGGTGCTGCAGGCCAAGGACTTGGTCCCGAGTGCATCTCAGCTAGTTTTCAGTGGTCAAACAGCAGGTGGCAGGGAGGTGTTGGGAGTAGCAGGGTACCCAAAAGATGTGACGCACTCTGGGGGGGGCGCGTCCAGACGAGCACATACGTGTGGTGTGGAGCACTGCAGACCCATCTGCGGTTCTGCATGCTGTACATGCTGCAAATGCAGGAGTTCCCCATGCTGCTAATTTCTCTGCTGCAGGATCACCATGGCTGCAGCTTCTGAAGGTCCCCAGGACCCCAGGTAAGGCTGCTGGGGTCAGCCCAGGTGCTCATACCAGCTTCCCCTATCCCACCCAGGGCCATATGTGACAGAGCTCATGTGTATGGAGATTTCTCAGGGACAAGGAGCAGCAGCTCATATTGTCCCACTGCTGTTTCTCCCTGGGGAAATGCATACTAGGGTTACCATATTCCCAATTTCAAAAAAGAGGACACTTGTGGGAGGTGATGGGGGACAGTGATATATAATTGTGTGTGGAGGGCAGTGATATGCCCATGCCATAGCCCTCCCAGCCCTGTTGCTGCTTCTCAGTCCCAACCCACAGTACCCCCCTGAGACCATTATGGTGCCCCTCACTCCCAGCCTGAAGCCCCCTGTCCCTGCTGATACCCAGCACTCCTGATCCACAGCCCCTGCCCCCCAGCCCTGCTGGTGCCCATCACTTCCAACCTGCAGTCCCTACTCACCCCACTGCTGATACTCCTCACTACCAACCTGCATTCCTCCCCGAGTCCTGCCAGTGCTCCTCACTCCTGACTGGCTGCCCCCTGCCTCCCCAAGCCCAGCTGCCCATGAAGCTCCTTGCTGCCCCTGAAGAACTATAAGCATCTCACCCACCTCCCCACTCTTCTACAGCCCCAGCACTGGCAGGAACCTACACCCCTCATACCCTAATCCAGACACACACACACACACCATTACTTGTCTGCAGCTGCTGGGGTGCATGCAGAGGCATCTGGTGTCCCTACCTCCAATTGCCTTCCCCCACTCTCCCCAGCCCTAAGCAGCTCCTTGCTGGGGCAAGCCGGGAAGTGCCAGGAGAGCAGAGGCAAAGCAAAAACCCAAACATTGGCTGATATTTAAAAAAAACCTGCCCAGATGGAGATGGGAGGACCCAAAAAAAGAATATGTCTAGGAAAATATGCATGGAAACCCGAGCAGACATGGCCTGGGAGTGTGTGATGGCCAGAACCAAAGGGGTTAATGAGCAAATTATAACAAGAAAGATTTGCTCCTTGAGAGCATCTAGCAATGGCACATAGTTAATGTTAGCTAAGGCAAAGCTTGCAAGATTGTTTCCCGCAGGCCTATCCTGTCTGTCATAAGCAGAACCATAATATTAAAATTAACTGTCTGTACCAATCATAAGGCTAACATGGGCCCCAAGAAGCAAAACTAGAAAACAAAACTGCAAACTTTAGCTGACCTAATGGTTTTTGCTCAAAGGTCAGTAAAAATGACAAAACTGACCGCAAGGCATAATTAACACATTTCCAAAAAATTCCAAGTGGGTTGAACTTAGGTGGGGAAAAATGCTAATCTCAGACCCCAAAGTGATGTGGTGTAATTTGCTTATTGGGTAAACCCAAGTTTAGGCAGTAGCCTTTTATACTATGGGTGCCCTATGGGGTTAAAAGGTGCTAAAAACTAGTATTTTTAGATATAAAGGAACATTCATGTCAGGTGACCAGTAAAAAGGACAGAACAGAATGGTCATTGCTGTTCCAAGCCTGCAGTCCAGACTCCCAGTGTGAGTAGGGACTAGATCCTGATTGAAGGACCTTCCCTGTTGCTCCCTCCAATAGCGTCAATTGGGGATGCCTGACTTCGCTGGATCAACTTGACATGTACCTGGCACTGAAGGGCTATTGATAAATTGCCAACCAAGTGGGAACTTTTTGTCAATTTCTCTGTCTGTTTTTATTATTACTGCCAATTTTTAACTTTTATTGTTATATTGTCTGTTTATTAGTTTAACTTTTTATTAACTGTTATATGTGTAAACCATATTTTGTTGCTTAAACCTATTTTTGTTGTTATTTTGTTGCTATAAGTAAAATTTATCTTTACTGTTATAAGTGAAACTTGTCTTTGTTTTGCTCCTAACTCCACCTCCTCAATCCCAAACCAAACAGCCCAGTGGCTGATACAGTTGCAGTGCCCAGTCAGCCTGCAACCAAATTGATACACTCACAGTGCCCACTTGGCCTGTGACAGGAGTGTATCTCTAAGGCATACCCAGGCCATATCTTGGGTCAGGGCATGTCACAATGTGCCCCAACACTTTACAAAGCAGAATTCTGGACAATTTGAAATTAAGTGGATTTTAATTTTGACTTCAATAGGGCCAAAAATTCCACCTCAGTTAATCTTTACATCTCTGAAAAGATACCTCTTTTAGCTATTCCAATGTTGATAGGCAAGCAGATTTAGCTGTTCATAGTCTTTTATGAGGAAGTATAGAAAACATTGTTATTAGAGTAGGTACACATGGTTTTGTTGGAACGATTTGTCATTAAATGCCATTTCATCAGATAAAATTTTGCTAGAAATTTAAATAGGATTTTTAATGGAATTTTATATTTAGTAACTTAACTAGATTTCAGTTATGTCAATATGTTCTCTTTCATCATGTATGGATTGTTTCTAGTTGTGATTTTAATAGATTTTGTATTAAATGTATTTTAATTAGAACTAAAATAGAAACATAAATGCATTCTTCAACAGGTATTTTTAAAAAGCCTGTTTCACAAATTTCCTGAATTCAAAATTCTATTATATGAGACAAAGAAAATTTATCTAATTACAGACTTTTTCCATAGCATTCAATTTCACAGAAGGTCAAGGGAAGCCCTTTCTAGCATATCACTGACAGGAGTTTGTAAGACTTTTAGCTTCTTCATGCATAAATTTTATTGGTTGTAAGCTTGCCATGTCCTTGTTTTACTGTTTTTAAGCAACAGGAAGTTATTTATAGGTTTTGCTCATTCAGTAAATTCATTTGGTACAGCTCAGCTGAAAAGACTCTATCAATAAATACCAAATACATTTCCTTGGTTGCAACTCACTCACTACATACTGCTCCTTGGCCTTAGTCAAAGTACCACACACCTCTAATCTCTCTGTGTGTTCAAAATGTTAAAAACAAAAAATCTCTATCTCCTGTATTGCCAACTCCACCATGCCAAAAATCATGAGACGAACTCTTTAATATCAAGAGACTGGCATGTAAATCTTGAGAAGCTATTTTTGAAATTTGTGTGTGGGGGGAAGGGGGGCATGTTATTTGTGAAGGTGTGGGGGCCTGTGGGTGTAGGGGGGGGTGGAGCCCAGGGAGGCAGGGGTCCCACCCACCCTAGCAGGATGTGGGGTACTGTGGGTCAGGAGTGAGAAAAAGCATCAGGGCTGGGCAGGCTGTGGCTTGGGAATGAGGAAGAGACAAACAGAAACAAAGAGACACACAGAGACTCTGACAGACACACAGACAATGCCCATCTGGTAAGTGGAGGATAAGGGATGGTGGGGACATGGAAGGGGTGGGGAGGGGGGGAATTAAGGCTCCTGCAGTGAGGGAGGAAGTGGGGTAGGAGAAGGGATGGATGGGACCCTGGGGCAGGGGCAAATCATCCAGAGGTGAGGTGGGGGTGCAGCTCCCCAGCAGTGCATACTTCCAGGGGAGCCACAGGGGCAGGTGTCCCCCCCATGGGGCAGAGATGGGCTGCCTCCTGTGGGATGGGTCTCTGTGCCCTGCTACCTTTGTCTTGGGAGCCCAGCTCTGTGATGCCATTGCTGCCTGCTGGGCAGAAAGGGGATGCAGAGCACACCACTCTGAGTGGCATCTCCTCTGCCCATCCAGTGGCAGGAGGCATACTGGGGTCACACGGGTGACCTCCTGGGGCACAGCTAGCAGAGCACAGAGTCCCAGCCCTCCTCTTCCCCATGAGGGATATGTGTCCCCAAGACTCCCCTGGAAATGTGCACTGCTGTGGGGACCCACACCCCCTATACTTCTAGATGACCCATCCCATCCCCAGGAACCCATTAACCTCATCCTCTACTCCAGCTCCACTCCCTCCCTCACCATGGGAGCCTCTGTATCCCACCCCCTTCTCTCTCCCCCTGCCCCTTCCCTGCCACTTAGCATCTGGGAAAATCTGGAGATCTGAGGGCTGGATTGAGAGATCATGAGTCAGTGTTATTTTGACTTTGAAATCCCGAGTTTTGCAACAGTTTCATGACAGTTGGCATTACTGTATCTCCCACTTTCCACTTGTCCTTCATGTTCTTTCTCATTCTGTCACAGACATGAGGCAAAAAATAGCCAAAACTTACCATACAAGGCATATAATAGTAAGAAATATTCAACCTTATCATAAGCCTCCACCACCACATTGCAGTCTTCCAAAAGTACACCTCACTTGCATTCTGCAAATAATCTGGATAACATTAACACACCTGCATCTCTTTTCTAGCTGTTCAGGGAAAGGTTTTATAAACCAGAGAAGTACACAGCAAGCTGGGTCTCCACAACAGAGTTATGGAGTCATAACTCAATTAGGCTTGGTTCAGATGTTACACTTAAGCACACAGAAAGCACTTTAAAGCTGTAACAGACCAGATCTTCATAGCACTTAAAGTGGTTTAAAAATGGCAGATCACTGCTCTAAATTAACCCTCAAAAGATGCGGTATTAAACTAAAGCACTTTCGGTTAGAGGGCTTTTTAAAATGTCTAGGCCACATTCATTGCGTTTCAATGTAGGTCTCATTCTGTCACCACCCCAGTTCTCTGCATGGTGAATAGCCAGCCTGGGCAGCTCCATGCTGCAGCTGCCTGCTGCAGTTGTCAAGAGAGTGGGGCAGTGGGGGAGCCCCCCCCGCCCCGCTGTGCAGATCCAGCCCAGCCCCACCAAAAAAGCTCAGGGCAGCAAGTTGTGGGGGGGCCATCATGGCATGGGAGCTCTGTTCCTGCCCAGCCACTGCTGACAGTTGCCAGCTGGTGGGGAGAGGGGCTGAGGAGAGGGGCCCCTGTGGCAAACTCCTAGGAAGTATGTGGGAGCCCCTCCACCTGCTGGCCTCGACCAGTGCACGCAGGCACTGAGTCCCCTCATCTCCCCCAACCAAATAGCAAATGTCTGTTCAGTTCATTCCAACTCTAACTTATAGCACTTTAAGATAGAGGGGCATTTCAAACATCTGTACTTAGCCGTAGTGTCCACGGTGGCCTAGGGAACAAACAGATTTGATTACTCATTCTAAGAAACAGGCCCAAATTTCTAAAAATATTAGCATCAGAAATCTCTTCAGAACATCCCATATTAATATTGGTGACTTTCTACAATGATCAATAAGACTTCATAGCACCACAGGAGAATAAACTTTGTCTTGATAAAGTCTTTAGCCTAATGTGAAGAACAAGAAAAGCAAAGAAAAGCATCAATAGCATTATCAATAATCTCCCATGTAATAACAAGCTTTGTAACATAGCTCAGCAGCAACCTCTTCAGGTTGCTCTTCAGCAACAGACCCAACAGTTAATCTACCAACATCAAACCTGTCTGCTACTGAAAAACAAGCATGAATGGCAATTTTCCAAATGGTGATAGAAGCATGCTCTTCCACACTGAGAGGAACTCACCCTCTTGGTGTTTTTTGTGGCTGTAATTCAAGGGCAGACTCTGCACAGTTGTGAAGAAAGGGGCCTGAAGTTCTATCAACCTTTCCATTAGCTCCAATTCCGTATAACTACCAGGGTCCAGCAGTCCCTGTCAGCTAGTACAGCCCAGAAGTGGTGCTCAGCTATGTAAATCTATTCCCAAGTTTCATTCTCCTGTTCCTCATCCTTTATTCTTCCATCATATTACCTATGGAAGCTGAAAGCCAACTTCTTCTATGCACATGACTCCTAATGCACTTCCATGAGCCTGTGTTAATGATAGCCACAGTCACAGTCATTCTGCTTTGCAGTAGTTTGATTTTAGCATTGGCAGAATTAATAGATGCAAGGAAAACAGTCCTATGGCACTCAATAACAGCAAAGGAGACTAAATTTCTAAAGATCCTGGTATCACACAGCATATAGGAAGAAAAATCACTGAGCAGAACACCAAATGGCAGAACCTATCATGATGGGGTATCTTTTCAGAATAGTAAGTGGGATTTTAGAATTCAATTAATTGCTGCACTGCTTGGACATAATGATTAAAAAGGAAAACTACCATAACCCTGCTTATAAAAAAGTTCTGTGAACCTACTTCAGTTCAATATACTTAAATCACTGCAATTAGAGCAAAGATGCTAAATCAATGTAACATCCTTATGTACACACAGCCTCATTGTTTTGTTGTTGCAAAAAACAGTTCTGTTGAAAGAGGTACTCTGCATTTAACCATGGAGAAGGGAAAAATATAATTGAATCAAAGATTCCTGTCTTTTGTTCGTTACCTAAAAGCTTTTATATATAGTTGGTGGGTCAATCATGTAAACACTCTTAGAACTTGCCATATGTTAATATGGTAATGCTTCTTGTATTCAAAAGCATTCAGCATAAGAATAGATTTAAAATATGTCTGATATTTTCTCACTAATGACTGCTAAGAGATTCATCACCTTCCCTCCTTTTTCCTCCCAGTTACCCATTAAAAGCATTCTGAAACCTCCCTATTCAAATGCAGATTCTGACTTCTCTCTCAATATTATATACAGGCTTTTCATGAATAGCTTGTGGGATAATAAAGTTTAGTCTTTTCATGTTTTGACTTATGTTGTTTAATAATTATTTTTTTTTAGGGAGATATTATAAAACTTGTATTTTTTTTACGTTTCATAGTTGGTAGGGTCAGAAGAGACTTGAATAGATCATCAAGTCTGACCCCCTGCCATGGCAAGAAAGAGTCATCCAGCCTCCTCTTAAAGACCCCCAGGGTAAAAGCTGATTTAAGTATAAATACTTAAAGCTTATGATATGGTTGTTTAGATGAGTTCTGTATCTGAATAACATCACAGTGATTTTGAATACGAAGAATAAGAAAGGCAGGTATGCCCTCTGACACTGCAAGTTCTTATTAAGAAGGGTAAAACGTAAAAGTTCCATATAAGAAGACTATTACCTTGGTTAAGGGCCAACACTGTCTAGCAAATGCTCTTTAGCTATTGGCTACAACTTCTGAGTGGTCTTGGGTATCTGGTGGCAACAAGGCAGGGTACTCGTTGTGGGGTCACTCTTATAAAACACCATAATGTTGCATCCCTCGAGTAAGATGAGTATAGGGCACCTCAAAAAACTAGCCCTAGTGGGTACTCCTTGGTTGGAGAAAGGTTAAGGGAAATGTGCCCTCACTGAGTTGTTAGGCAGTCATCAGCAGTTCTTATCTGTTACTCTCTGGCAGAAGCTACAACCATCGAGGCACTGAGTGTTTGGACTTATTTTGGCTTTTGGATTCTGTCTCAATGGTCTAAAGTGGGGATGGTAGGTCTAGGGCAGTCTCTACTTCTCCACACTCTTGCCTAGGTGTACACATTAAAGGTCTTGGTGTGATGGTTGCAGGATTCTGTACAAGTGGATTAACTGAGCACCTGACTAGATCTCTTACACACAGACCATGATCCAGAGGACTAGCAGTTGCTACAACTTCTGAGTATTGCTATATTTTTGCCTGCATTTGTTAAAGAATTTTTAAAATAACTTCATTCAGAAACTGTTTGGCATTCTAGAAATGCTTCACAAACCTGTTGAGGAAAAATTTTCTGATATTATAAAGAAGAAAAGCACCGAGAAAAACTAAAGACAAAAGCTATTCTGGATTTAGTAATTATAAATACAATAGTAGATTGGGAAATGCAAGCGGCTTTGTGAAAAAAACGCATCTTCATTTCTTTTAAGATGTCAGCTCAGTACATTAAGTTTCAATAAAGTGTAAAGTTTCTACTCATCTTGCATGATTACTCAAATACTGGTGTAAACAAAGGTATTTCCTTCCTTTTTTCTGATAGTTTCACTAGATATAAATTTGACTATTAGATTACACTAAATCAAGTGATCCCAATCTCAGCTGGTAGAAATTGCTAATTTATACTAGGTAAGATTCTAAAACTATCAGTCTTTCACCAACTCTTTAGTCAGCACCCACTTTCACTTAACATAGACTGAAATGTGTTTTGCTTGGGGATATCAAGCCAGCTTAGATATCCCCCCAAAAGATAGATTGAAAATCCTAGGTTCAATTAATCTTTTTTATTCCAGGCTAATATATCACAAGGGAAAATGCATAAACATTGTCTGTCAAGAATTCAAATGTGCAAGTACTGGGACAGAAATATTGCTTTTTTCCAGAAGTATATAGGTTGAACTCTTCTCACAGCAAGCTCCATAACATCAGATGGCATAGTCTGAACCTTAAAAAACAGCTGTGTTCATTTATGAGTTATCTGTCTGAAGTCATTTGGCCTGGAATTCATAATTTCTCTATCATTGCAGTAACAGTCACTTTAGAAACAATAAACCAGAGTGTCTTATTTGAACTTTATATTGTTATGTATTTCCAATATATTAAGCATTTTGTCTCCAATAGTTAGACAAAGTGTCTCAGACATTCATTTTCTTTTTTACACCAAAAGAATATCAGAGGCATTCTTTCTAGTTGAACCTAGGTATCAGAAACTACTTACTAATAAATTACTTGTTTATTATTATTGTTATTATAATATACCTGCACAACCCTTCTGCGACAATATGATACACATGAGAAATCTAGAAAAATGGTTATTATTAGGGTGGTGATAATGCAATGGCTCCCAAACTATGATTCATGCAGCATTGCCTAGCACTTTTTATTGAAGACTGTTTTTTTTTTTCAGTTGCTTAAAATGTAATCATACTTCTATGGCTTGGGCTAAAATTTTACATGGTAGGGATCTTTCCATGTCAGGATTACCAACTATTCATAACTTTATAGACAGTCTGTTTAAAAAACAAACAAAAATGGGAGGGCTAAAAAAGCTGATCCATATATATATTGAGCTTTGTCTAAAAAGCTAAGAAACAGTGAGCTTGACTGGAGACCTGTCATTAGAATGAAGCTGGATTCAAATGTTCATTGATCAACAGAGCAGAGCAGTGCCACCTTGTGTTTGAGTGAAGTACAGCTTGGTGCCCTGCTGTCAGGGCTTTGCATTAGGGCTTTCCATCAGGGCTTTGTGGCCCACAGGAACTTTCATAACTACTCCAGTCCTGTGCTGTTACTTCATCTCCTACTTGTAAACACTGCTCGAAGGCAAGCAGGGTTGCAAGGCACCAGGTAGTCTGGGGCAATGGGCAGGACAGAGAAGAGTGACTGGGAGAGAACTATAGGGCCAGGGGTGGGGAGAGGCAACAGATGGGTGTCCATGCCAGGATGGGGAGAGTGGTCCCTGTGTCCATCCACAGCACACTGCCCTGCCAATAATTCCCTCAATTAAACAGGGGAATATAAACCTATGTACACCTGGGCTACACTACAATCAAATAAGATTTTATTTTGGATGAAGTCTCAAGCCAGTATTGGAAAATTAGTGTTAAACCCCTAAATTTGGCCCTGGATCATTAGTGCTCTCCAGACCCTTGGAGAAGATTTGCATCTATATTATGTAAAACATGTCAGTAAAAATGTTTGGTTGTTAGTAAAAACAGTTAAGAATTATAGAATCATAGTGCAGATGTTCAAAATTCCTGAGGCAGAAGTGCTCTTAATTTCACATTTTACTCAGAAGTGCTCTAGATTTAGGCTGGGAGTGACAAGAACTGATGTTTGCTGTTTGCTGTTCAGTGGGGGCAGCTTGGAGCTTGCCTGACAAAGCTGAGCGTACACATGCTCAGGCAGCAGCCAGCCACCCCTTACTGGCCAGTGCAGCCCCTCTTCCCAGTACAGCCCTACTCCCCCACCAGCTGGCTGCTGTCAGCATCAGCAGCTAAGTGGGAGGGGAGGGGGACAGAGCCCCCCTGCCATTCAGGCTGCCTCACCTTGATGGCTTGGGTCCTGGAGGAGGATGGAATGGGTAAGTGCAGCAGGGGGTTACATTTCTTACCCAGCCTCCTGCCAGCTGCAGCTCAGAACTTCCCAACTTTTTGCTACATGTGGTGTAGGGGGTCGGGGGAGGGGGGAGACAGACCCCTGCCATGCAGGCCCCCCAAGCTTGCTGGTTTTGGTCTAGGGAGGGGTCAAGCTGGGTCTGTACGGTAAAGGGGCACAGTTTTTGAGCCTACCCATCCCGTTACCAGTGGAGTGAAAAGCTGCTTGCAGCTCTGAGCTACAGCCATTAGGACACTAGGGTGGGTGGGAGTGGGGAAAGGAGCTCCCCTGCCACGCACACCAGGCCCAGCCCCTGCAAGGCCCAAGCCAGAAAGCTGGTGGGAGCCACATGGCAGGGGGGCTCTGTCCCTCCCACTCTCCAGCCTCCTGAAGCTGCATCTAGGATCTAAATGTGGCTTTTCACTGTTTCAGGAACTGGGGGCAGGAAGGCACAGGAACAGAGCTGCCTTGCTGTATGACTCCTACCCTGGGGGTCTTTAAGAGGAGGCTTGATGCTGGGATCATTTGAGCCCAGTTGTTTCTCCTTCCCAGGCAGGGGGTCAGACTTGAAGATCTACAAGGTCCCTTCCAACCCTACTTCTATAATTCTATGAAGCCTGGCTCAGCCACCATCCCCCAAGACCAGAGATACCAAGCTGGGTTGGAAGGCCCACCTCCATTCCCTGCCCACTCCCCACCCCCAAGCTATGCAGGGAGGAGATAGAGTCTTTTCTGTCTCCTCTCTGTGGCACCCCAAGAATGGAGCTGGTCTCATGCTTGCCTGGAGCAGATGAGCATCCACTAAGACTAGCAGGTTACCCAGCAAGGGGCACCTGGGGTACAAGCAAAATGCAACCTACCTTAACTCACAATGAGATCTGGTACAGATATTCAATAAAGAGCTGTAACCTGAAGTGCTTTAGTCTGATATCACATCCATCCAGGGTTAACTTAGGGTGGGATCCAACATTTTTAAAGCATTCTATGTGCTATGACCAGCTGTTTGGTTCAGGCTGTAGAGTTCTCTCTGTGTGCTTATCGTGTGATAAATATAATGTCTAGCCATACAAAAGTAGGGTTGAAAGGAACCTTAAGAGGTCATCTAGTCCAACACTCTGCTTGAGGCAGGATCATCCCTATCCAAGCTATTCCATACAAACCATAATCTAAACTCTACATAAGACTACCATTAACCTTGACACAACACAGACCTAACACGCTAACTTCCCACAGATAACACAGGAGAATCACAGGAGCCAATATCCTGCTTCTATTAAATATTGTTAATATATGCTCAAGAGATCCTGGGTAAAGGATCACACCCTTCACTACAGAGGAAGGCAAAAATCCCCACAGTCTGTACCATCTGACCATGGGGTAAAATTCATTCCTGACCCTAAATCACCCTGATCAGTCATCATGGGTGACTGATGCCTCCTGAGTTGAGGAGGGGGTACTTGCCCCCCCAGCAGACAGTCAGCGACTTGTGGGGGTGGGTCCCCTGAAGCCTATCCTGCCAACCTGTAAGTGACAGCAGCATGCCACTGGCACTTCTGGGGCAGCGTGATCAGCTGCGGAAGGACCACTTTTCCTGGCACCTGCACTCCCCCCTCAGTGCGCTTGGGGGGGGGCACCAGTGCTCTTGCCTGCTCCCCCCTGCCCAGGAACACTGCTATCTGAAGGGGCACTGGAGCTCTCAGGGGGGTGTACCTGCACACTCATGCAACCTCTATGCATTGCCACTAATAGTGATCATTCTAACCCTACAAGAAGGGGCAATATTGAGATTATCAGTAAGAAATTTTTCTTGGATTGGCAACCCTGGCCAATGTAAAATATTCTCTACAATCATTTTACTCACAAACTCTAGTATGTCCTTTCTTTGACTCTAGGACCTGACTTTTACTGGGTGATATAGGCAGCCATGTATTTCAGGCTCTCAAGGGGTTAGACTAGATGCTATCCTGAATTCTCTTCTGACCTCCTTTTTGAATAATTCTGTCATTCTATTTCTAATCAACCATAAATCCCATTGATTTAAATGAGATTTACAGGTATTCTGCACCTTTACATAGAAGAGGGATATGATTTGTTAGCATAATCCTACAAACACTGGAATGAGTTACATGTATGAAAAAACTGGGGCCAAGTATATATTTTTTTTATTTATGGAGACTCCAAACTCCAGTCCCTTCATACATTATTTTATTACAAGTATTTGTGGTATAAGGCAGGCTGTCTAATTTGCAATTTGTTTATTTCTTAAGCATAATTTTGGAAGGCAATTAACAAGTGTATATTTATGCAAAATTAAATGATTTGACACTCTATTATTAATAAACAAAATTGCATAGAATTATGAAGAAATTCAAAGATTAATAAACACTGTCTTCGCTCACTTGGCTACATTGTAAAGTATGTTCTATATTTATATCAAGTGTTAAAATTAATTGGTGAACTTAGTAGCCATAAAAAATGCTCAGTTCCTGTTTCTTTAGGATTTTTATTGAAAGCTTATAAGGAATATGTACATGTAATATATGGATAGATTTACAAACACACCAAAAACCTTATTAGAACTGGGCAGGTTTCAGTTCCAAGACATATTTTGGGATTCCATAATGGCTTATTTCTGACAGCAGAGAGTATATATATTTTTAAAAAGTGAATCATGTATAATGTTATTTGCAGTAAAGGTCTCTGTACTATAAAATATAAAAAGTATTGAAAAATATATGGTACCCTAATTCCAAAAAAGGGAGGGTGCCTTCTCTGCCTCCTCCCAGAGATTTCCATGGTTGATCTAAGCAATGGGTACTCCTTACAATATGATCTCCATAGACCCCGCCCCACTCCTCAACAGAATCTCTGACTGTTACCAAAACAGAAAATTTATGCAGTAGTTCAGTGCTGATGAAATTTGTCACAAAGACACAGCAGGATATTTAAATCTGTGCCTTTTTAATAGAAAAAAAAAATTTAAATCGAACACAAATGAAATGAACACAAACAGCAAAAAACAATAAATCTGAAATACTGTGCTTTGATTCCATTCCATTTTTTTTGTTTTGAATGTGTTCCTAGATCATAAATTGAAAAAAACAAGATAAGAAAATGACCCTCAATATATTTCTACCTACACAAATAATTATTTTCAAAGGAAAATAATATGCTTTAAAGGTAAGGGGAACTACATCAAGTTTATAAATAACATTCTATAATTATGTTTAAAGCTTTTAGCATTTTTCTGTTGGAAAGATTTTCTAACAAAAACTACTATGCAAAATCAAGATTTAAAAAAATAAATACAAATTAGATTATTTTTATCATTTAAAGGGCAGTATAATATACACCTACATAAATTCAAACTTCGGAGTGTGTACACCTGCATGATGTGTACTGTTTTCCTACTCCAGGAAAAAGTTGCAATGGCCTAAGAGCAATTCAGGTTGTGTGTATCTTGATAGTCTCTATAGAAAATGGAAAGCGGTACGTGCTAGGGCTCTATGAAACACCACTGTATCACTTCAACTTCCGTTTCACTGGTTCAAAGGGACAATGTTTCATTTCAGTGTTTTGTTTTTTCTTTCAAAGCACTGTTCTATTTTGTTTTGTCAAAACTGTATCACTGTTTCAACGTGTTTCTACATTTAGCCCATGGGCTATAATGGGGAATCACAAAAATGCCTTTTCGGAGGGAAAAGAATCAAAATAGACTAACAAAAACAAAAAAAGTATTTGGGGGGGAGGAATAAGTTGAAAGAGATGAATGAATATAATATAATACAATATAATATAATATAATAATAAAAGGGTATAGAAAGCAAAAGGTATTGAATCCCACTTTCTAGTAACAGGCTAGCAAGTAGGAAGTGACAGGCTTTATCTGATGCTGCTGACCTGCTGGAAGACACAGCTCAATAACTGATCCCAAGGCAGAAATCTGCACTGGGATTGGAAAGGACCTCAGAGAAAGGATCACAGTCACTGGCCAGCTACACAGTCAATATGAGAGCAGTCCTTCCCCTTCTTCCCCCTCCCTCTCCTTAGGTTCTGTTTCCCTGCAAGCAACTTTTAAATTGAGAAGCATTTTGACTGACCTTGTTTCATTTCAAGGCTGTTTGGAAGCCTTGCATTTCATTTCAATTTTGCTGTTTTGAGCTCAAAATGAATCAAAACAGCATTGAAATGAAACACCCGGCAAAATTTCGTAGGGTCCTAGTACATGCCAGGAGACAAGGAAGTTCAGAAAGCCTAGTAGGCCTTCCAGATAACCATTGGGGAATGCTAAAGCCCTAACTATCCCTTCATTATCCATTCACAAACACCTACTGACACTTTTGAAATTACTGCAAACTGAGTTTCTCAAGGTAGATGAATCTCAGTGGTGGCAAAGGCCATGCCCAAGTTTTGTTCAGTAGCTAACATTACTTAACCAAGATATGGAACAGCCAGTTTCTAGGCATCCCATCACCTGAGCTGATTGAACCAAGTTCTCCCATGACCCAGAACAGTGCCCATCACCTAACTATAGAATAGGCTAGGTAAGTTTATTTTCCATCCTTCCTGTTGAAGTTAAGCTACTGGGCACACAAGAAAGCAAGCATGCTGTAATCTAATGTTTAAGGGATTTGCTTGGGAGAATCTGAGATCTAGTTTCTGCTGACTGTTACCTCTGTTTTCAGCCAATGGCAGTCTAATGTTAAATTCATTATAGTACTGGGAACCTTTTCCTCCTTTGAGCTGAAGTTAGTGTTGTTGATATCAGCTAATCATGGTTTTGTCCACTTAAAACTGTAGGCATTTCTGGGGATTAGAGAGAGCTTGGCTGCTTCCTGAGGCCAATTTGATTTGCTCTGGTGCTCAGGAGGGAATTCTAATTGTGGAAGTATGTGACCTTCCTAGGGACCTTTGCAGTCCCAAATACAGGCAGGTAATGAGTTTTCAGGGTCCTGGTGCCAGGCCAGTTTGAACCACTGAGCCAGCAGGAGTCGGATGCCTAATTGCCAGTTAAATGCAGGATAAAATCTGGTCTTTTAAATTTCTATTGAGGAAAAAGAAAGAAAGAAAAACAAATTGCTGCACAAGGAGTATAGCTACAGTGGTGTTACACACCTTAAAGAATATCAGGGCACCACTAAGTCCATTTCACTAAGATGTTCTGCAGGAATTATTTTAAATTGAAAAATGGATTTCCCATAGGGGAAAAACAAAGCAAACAAGTTTCCTGGCTACTAACCTGGAAATCTCCTGCCACTTTCCCGGTACAAATACATGGTAGAGGGAAGCATTGCTGCTCATCTGCTTAGGATGGGTTGAAAAATAGGCAAAGAGATCAAATGAATGGCCGTATAGCCTGATCTCACACACAGCAGGTTAGAAGCAGCAGTCTGGATAAAAAATATGCCATGTTTACTCAAATCCAAGACAAATATTTTTCCCTTCATTCAAGATGAGGTGAGAAAAAGGCTTATTTTAGATTTTAGTACCAGCCTGGAGCAAGCAGCTGCTGCAGCTTGACTCCAACTCTGGTTATGGGTCAGCCCTGACCCAAGCTGGGCCTTGGGGGCTGGAGCCACAACTGCAGCTATGTTCTGCCTCAGGCTGAATGCAGGGCCGGAGCTGCTGTTGCTGCTGCTGCCTGACCTGGCAGATTGGAGCTGCTGCTGCCACTGCTGCTGCCTGGCTAGGGCCCTGTGCTCCATGCCCCAGGCCAGAGCTACAGCCAGAGCCTCAAGGCAAGTGCAAAGAGGGGAGGGAGTTGGGGCAGGCAGCAGAGGAAAGCAGGCGGAGGGGTAAGGAACAGAGGACAAGGGACAGGTATTGGCATCCTACCACCTGCCCTCAAGCTGCTGCTTTGCCTACCACAGTGGTGGTGGAAGATGAAATCTAAGGAAAAAAAATAGATACATGGTATATAAATGTATAATTTTCCATGTATAAAATCTCATTATTGTGGAGTTCTCTTAAATGCAAAGTCATCCTGGATTTGGGTAAATACTGTATTTCTTTACTGTTAGTGCCCATCATAGAATCATAGGATCATAGAAGTCAGGTCGGAAGGGACCTTGTAGATCTTCAAGTCTGACCCCCTGCCTGGGCGAGAGAAAAGACTGGACTCAAATGAGTCCAGCCAGGTAGTCATCAAGCCTCTTCTTAAAGATCCCCAGGGTAGGAACCAGCACCACTTCCCTTGGAAGTTGGTTCCAGATCCTAGCCGCCCTGA
>NW_017728886.1:20029092-20030715 GCF_001723895.1 Crocodylus porosus
TATAAGTGTGCTGCTGGTTTCTACTGCCTAAGTGTAGCACTCTGCAGTTGTCAGTATTGAAAAGCATCCTGTTTATGTCAGCTCACTCCTGTAACCTATCCAGGTTGCTGCAATCTTTCCCTCCCTACTAGCATGCTCACCTTACCTCAAATTTTGGTATCATCACCGAATTTAAACAGGTTGCATTTCACCCCATCGTCCAAATTGAACAGCACAGGCCCAAGAACCGAGCCTGGGGGACTCTGCTGCCCACTTCCCCCCAGCTCGAATATGACCTGTTCACCACCACCCTCTGAGTACAACCCTTAAGCCAATCTGCAATCCATCTGACTGTGTAGTCATCAATGCCACAGTCGCCTAGTTTTTTAATGAGGATGGGGTGGGAGATGGTGCCAAAGGCCTTGCTGAAGTCTAGAAAGACTACGTCCACAGCGACACCTGCATCCATTGCCTTTGTGATCTGATCATAAAAGGCAATCAGGTTGGTCTGACATGACCTACCCCTAATGAAACCGTGCTGGTTGCCCTTGAGCATCATCCCTGAAGCCGGCCCATCACAGATGTGCTCCTTGAGGATCTTCTCAAAGCATTTCCCAAGGATAGAGGTAAGACTGACGGGCCTATAGTTGCCCAGGCCCTCTCTCTTCCCTTTTTTGAAGATGGGGACCACGTTAGCTATCTTCCAGTCATCTGGCACCTGGCCCAAGCACCACGAGCACTCGTAAAGCCGTGCCAAGGGCCCTGCAATAACCCCAGCTAGCTCCCTCAACACCCTGGGGTGGAGACCATCTGGACCCACTGACTTGAACACATCCAGCCCCTCCAGAAGCTCTCTAACCCAGTCCTCCCCAACCTGAGGTCTGCAGGCATTCCACATCACTAGACCATGGTTAACACTTTATGCATCTATTTACTAGAGACCTAATCACCTGGGAAAACAGCCCAAAGCGAACTGAATATTTAGGGGGTTTTGTCTATTATAAACCCAGAAGGCAAAAAAAGTAAGCCAGCCTTTGATATAAACAGGTTGTATGCAAATAAGTTTTAACAGCATGGGTTTCCTCCCCTTCCTCCCCCGGGCTTGAAAATATATTATTTGATAAATACTGTATTTTATTTCAGGACAGATTCTGCATCTTTGGTTTTGTTCCCTCCACAATGGAATGCAAAATGATTGCATTTTTTTCTATGTAATAATTTGCATTCATGCTTTTACACCATAACTATAACTTTTGATGGCTATCCATAGCTTGAAGCAATAATTTGGTCATAAATATGTAGTTGCATATATTCAGTTAAACAAAGTGGACCTGATTCTGATTAATCTAGATTTGGGAGAAATCAGAGTAATGTCAACAACCACAGTGATTTAAAAACCCACATGAGAGTTATATTATACTTCCGTTAGCCAATCAATCTGTTGGTGATCATTTATATTTCTTTAGACAAACGGATGTTGCTACAAAGAAGTGTTAACAACATCATTCAGCAGTAGCAGCCTCTCACTAATGTTTTATTCATAGAATCATAGAAGTAGGGTTGGAAGGGACCTTGTAGATCTTCAAGTCCGACCCCCCACCTGAGCAGGAGAAAAACTTGGCTCAGATGATTCCAGCCAGGTAG
>NW_017728886.1:20032308-20037472 GCF_001723895.1 Crocodylus porosus
GAGGCAAAGAAATCGTTAAACATGTAGCTTTGCCATCTGGTGTGATGACCAAGTTTCCCAATGCATTGAGGTAAGACTGATGGGTCTATAGTTACCCAGGTCCTCCCTCCTCCCTTTTTTAAAGATGGGGACCACGTTGGCTATCTTCCAATCATCTGGCACCTGGCCTGAGCACTATGAGTGCTCGTAAAGCCATGCCATTTGTTGCCTACTCATTTCATTTGGCTGCAGAGAGGTGAAAAGTTTACTACTTCTATCATTCTTTATAAAGAAGATTCTACTTTTTTGTTTTCTTAATCAGGTCACCAGAAAATCATCCTTGTTTGCTGCAAAAATGCCCACATTTCCATCACAAGTTCAAGGAGGGCAAAGCAGAACATGTAAAAAATCCTTATTTGCATTTTATTTTCAATTTTCTACAAGCTACACATTGGTACAAGCAAACTCTGTCTCTGAAGAAATCAAAAAGAGGTCATTCAAAAGTCACACAGAAATTAAATATAGGCTTAAAGTCTATTCTCCTGTAAGTGATCCTCCATCATGTCTTCCTGATATTCAGGACAGGTCGGGGTCACCCTTGTCCCAACTAGACTAAAGGGGACATAGACCAGGTTGGAGGCTGTTCTGTCTTCTGCCAGCTGGTGACTGTTTTGTCAAAAAATGCCTGAGCAGGGCCACCTAGTGTATGCTTTTTGGGGAAAGAATATTTATTTACATCTGAAATGCTGATTTGTCACAGCCTACTTCAAGTAGTGCTTTGTGGGGGCCCGGTCTGTTTTTTTTTTTTATGTTTGAAAAGGGATATCTATCAAAAGTTGTACAATTTAAAAATATCCACTCACAACACTCCCCAGATCAAAGAGTCTTGTTCTCAGTATAAAATAACTGTTTCAAAGTTTGATTAATGTTTTTAAATACAAACCAAGTTTAAAATAAAACTAAGGAACTATCTTCTCTATGTTGGACCGTGGTCTGGAGCGCAGGTGTGAAAGTTCTCCCTCTCAATCATCCCCACTCCACACGCACAAAACAAAAGGAAAATGTCAGACTTTCTTGGTGTGTGCCCAAGATACGTCCAATGCTATTCTCAGTCTCATGTAAGCTCATCACAGTTGTACGAAACACACATCAGGAATATTGCATTTTTCAGGATATGGCATGGTGCGAGTGGGCAGTATATTTTCATAGCAATGCCCCTCTACACAGTGCAGTTTAGAACAGATAAATGTTCTGATTAACTGAAAACATTTTTGAGAGTTTTAAATTGCAAATATTTGCAATTTCAACTTTTCATTCCACTTTGGGACCCAATAAACCATTTTTCCTATAGGAGGGCTAGATGGTACAGAAACCAGATGTGTCAGTTCTGTGCCAGCTGAGAGCTTTTCTGTGCTGCACAAATTGGTTGTAAGGAGCTGAAATGTACTGTGTTTTTTGTTCAAGTTTTAGATTCAGGGGACAAATTAATTTTGTATGAGATGATGAGTGGAGTGTATGGGTATTCAGCAATTACATTTACTTGCAGGTTCTTTTTCATTCATTCAAAGAGAAGGAAAGTTAGTACACATTACATATGCTGGCCTCAGGTAGGATACACCATATGTGCCTGCCAATTATACATTACACTTTTCTCTTGGTAACCGGCTTCAGTTTGCAATACTTAATGAAGCACGGTTACATTCATCTGACATCTCAGCGTACCTCTGACTTTTTGTCTTCAGTTACTTGATAGATCTAAAAAAATATTGCAAGAGAAATGCGAAATAAACACTTACTCCTACTGCTTTGGACAAACATACAAATTGTTTAATGCCAGACCTTTTCTGTGCACCTTCTAGGGTTGTCATGGAGCTTTCAAGTAGTGTATCTTCAGTAGCACAGGAACCAGTGACATGTGAAGTCTAATAAAAAATTCTGGCAGCCTAAGCTTTCATGCTTTAGCTCTGTTGACTTCATAGCTGGCTTCCTTGAGGTTAGTTTACTGAGAAAATCAGGTTCCATCTGCAATGTTTGCAAAAGGGAAGCTTGAAGAAACAGCTTCAGCCTTGTTAAGAGTAAACTGCCATGAGATGTGGTTAGTAAAAAAAGAGACATGAATTGTCTGGGGGCAAAAAACAAAGTTTTCTAAAGTAGCATAAATGGGCTGAGATAAATCAAAGAGTTAACTAGTCTCCAAGAAAAATAGCTTATATTCTTTTTCCCTCCAAAATGATAAAAAAAATGTTCTTTTACCTTATCACATGATAATCCCTAGTTCTCAGATCATTATCACTTCCAGTGTTGTGTGATGATACTAAGTATTTTCTTCTCAAACCAAGAGATAGGGTGCAACTCTCAAAGATTCATGAATATGTATCCCACAGCATTCCAGTGTTTGTAAAGCAAAATACCTTTAACTTTTCAAGTTTGGCTTTAAGTTCCACTGATTTGATGATACTTCTATGATTTTTTTTTTAATTTTGCTTTTTGAGCTGTTTCTGCTACTATTTATATTTTCCCTAAAATAAATTATTGTGTGAGAGTATACAACTATTGATTGATAATTACGAATTGTAAATGCAACAATATTCAAGTGCTTTGCTGTGTTACAAGTGTAAATTTTTTTCTTTTTTAGCTGTTCCATCATAGAAGTAAATGAAAGGGGAAAAACATTTTTTCTGGCAATCTTTAAATGGGGCAATTGTTTAATCACCAGTGACCAAACAATTCTGAACAATTTCAAAAGACTGTTCATGCGACTTTCCCATTTTATAGATTCTTTTGATTTCTTAATGGTAAATCCATCGTTATTGCCCCCCACCCTGCTCCATTACCTCACAGGATCTGCCCGGTCATCTAAGTGTGGCTTCAGAATTGTCCAGTTGCTGTAAATAGATGTCTAGAATTCAGTACAGTGCCTTACAGAGGCGTATTGCTGGTCCATCATTGGAAAAGGGTCTAGAATGAAAACCAATCACTGTCAGGTCTCATATTTTTGCTATGGCCAGAAGCTGCCTGGATAAAAACGGTCTGAAACTCCTCAAAAATGATTACTGCAGCTCACACTTTGCCACTGTGAAAGGATGAGGTGCTAAATGAATATGGTTGTTAAGCCAAAGGAGAAGATAGCATTGCTGTGTTGTCTTGTTGATGAGCGATTAGAGAAAGTTGAAAGCACATGCCTCCTATTTTATCTAACTGTAACTGCTCTATCCCCTTAATGGCAATGGACCAGTCAAGCTGATGAGCAGTTTATGTACCAGGACATGGGTACTGTGAGCTAAGTCAGTAAAACAGCTACATGCTCAAAAGGTGGCCACGACTATTAAAGATCATGGGGAATATTGGTTCCTTTGTCTTCTCATAGATACCTGCTTCTGCTAGAAAAATAGTAATGCTGATCCCAGGAAAGTCAGCCTCAGGGCTCTAGTCCACTCTCTTCTCTGTAATGGTCAAATTATAAACTATCAGCTGCAGAATCCAATGCATAGAAGAACAGCATTAGATTACTTGTTACAGTCCATAGGTTGAAAGGTCCTCTACTCTGCCAGTGTAGCCTGTGTTTTTAAGCCACAAAAAATGATCTTGAAGACAGAGGAAGTAAAAGTTTGCAGACAAAAGAACTCCCAAACAAGATGCAAAACATATTCCCTCTAACGTCAAAGAAAAGGACGCTAATTTAGGATAATCATAGAAAATGCAATGCTAGTATATTGGTGATAGAAACAGGAAGAACTCCTTTCTCTTCATGAAAGGCTATATTATCTTGAAGTTTATAAAGATATGTGTAGGAAAAAGTATTTCTCAAAATATTTTTGTTGCATCCACAACAGTTTGTGATGTGAGCAATGATCAATGGGTGTTGTTTCAAGTACAGGAGGAACGCTGCGGGGAGGGGAAGTGGGGATGAGGGGTAAATGTTACGTTCATGGAGTAAAACATCTTTATTTATAGCACTTGGAGGGCCAACCTGCAGCAGCCTGTATGTAACCATAGCAATCATCTGTGTTGATGGAGATTCTAGTTATGCTAAGCAAAGAAAAATTGCAGTACGAGGAAACAGATCTGATCAGCAGAGTTATGCATGCTGACAGCATGAGGATATTGGCTCTTGTTGGGTTGAGCTGAGCAAATAGTGTGAAATTTTTTCAGCAAATGTTAGCTAGAAATTAAAAATGAATTTGCTCTGGCCATGTTCGCTCTTTGTGCAGAGCTTCATAATTCATTTGAATTGCTTGCAGAGAGGGAGTTTGAGCTTGCACACCAATATGCATAGCAAAAACCAACCTTGGGAGCATTCATGTAAGTTAAAGGGCAGGCCTATTTATTACATCAGAGCACTCCAAACTCGCCTCAAAAACACTAGCTACTAACCATGCCAGACAAAGAACCAACTGTAACCTTGGTAGATAACCCATTCACAACCTGATGATAATACTGAGCCATATTTTCAGCTGTGGCTGGTGCAACATTCAGCTCTACTGCACCGGGAGAAGGAAAACTTTCTTGAAGTCCACTTGTCATGGGAGATTCTGTAACTTACTGGTCCTCCAGTTCACTTTAAATAGGGTGACTGTATGTGCCAGTTTAGCTGGGACAGTCCTGGATTTTGGAGGCCAGTGCAGGCTAGCTGGTGAGAATTAAAAAGAGCATACCAGAGAATGCAGGGGCACGAGGTGCAGTCTGGCAGGGAGGCAGAGTGGTGCAGTGTGGTGTGCCATGCTAGGCAGGCAGGCAGGCACCATGCTACCCTGCTCTGCCCCCACCTCTGCTGTCAGCAACACTGCTGACTTGGGAGAGAAGGGGGAAGATATCCTGTAGTTCCTTCTGGGTCAGCCCAACTTTAAAGCAAGCTTTCAGCTATGAGTTATCTGAAAGACCAACTATGGTGACTGAGGCACTGGAATACAGGCTAGACATTATCAATCCCTGCTTCCCCTGACTGTGTGTTTCCTTCACCTCCACAGGGAATCAAATCCACTATTTTAGAATGCCTCATTGCTAATGGTGCAATGCACAGAAACTGCAGTACTATTCAGAATAATGGCCTTAAGATCAATGATTGTAGGGAGGAAGGACAAATTGTACCAAGGTATGACAATACTACATAAAACATGCCAGTCTCTTGGAGGCAGTCTAACACACAAATTTCAAATTACTTTGATGTTTTATTATATATATATAT
>NW_017728886.1:20037652-20078821 GCF_001723895.1 Crocodylus porosus
TGCCTCGAAGCTCCATTCTTTGGATCAGAATGTAACTATACTGGTTCCAAGTGCAGAGCAAAACAATGGTCCTTGCATGGCAAAGAAATGAAAATACAACAACAGGAGAGCCAATCAGTAGATATGAGAGGGAAGCAGATGGAGAAACACAAAAAACAAGTTGGAAAAGTGGGCCAGTATCATAGGCAGCAGTCACAGTATACTAGCTGACTAACTCTTGTCAAAAACAAGCTGTGGATTCTTGAGTAAGGAGGTTTAAGGGTTATTGCAAACTAGAATGGGAAAAATACAATTCAGAAAAAAAAAACTAATTTCTCACAAAAAGGTGTCTCTGTCAAAACAAAACAGTTTTACAAGGAATAACATATTAAGTTATGACCAGCTCTACTTCACAGCTTGCCATCCTCAAGAAAGCCCTATCAATAAACTGTTTGAGAATTCCCCTTTGGATCTCACTAGGCAAGAAGCCAGCTCAGGACATATTATTACACAAGCCTTCCTTTATGGAAGTGTAAAATGATTCACACAGAGGTCAAGACCCAATTCATGTAGCTAGCCTGGGAAGGCATCAGAATGCAAGAGTCCCCAGTCCCATTTCCTTTCTTTAACAGGTAGGATATAGTGCCTCTCATGCAAAATCTATTGAGGAACAGCCCGTATGGGATCACCCATCTCATATTATATATAACCCCATTTGGGCTGTTCCTCAACAGATTTTGCATTAGAAGCTTGATATCCTAGTTATATATGTATCTTATGTATCCTATATATGCACGTGCGCGCGCACACACACACACATGCACGCATATATATATACGCGCGCGCGCACACACACACACATATGCATATATATATGCGCACACACAGACATATATGTGCATATATATATGCATACACACAGACACACACACACACACACACACGTGTATAACTAGGATATAGTGCTTCTTATGCAAAATCTGTTTCATTATATATCTATGCAAGAAATTTCTGGAATTATTTAAATGAATATTAGCAGAAGTCGTTTTTGCCACTTAGTTGTAAGTTCAGAAAACCAGACTACATTTCCCTGTAAGGATCACTTCAGCACAAATCAAACAAGGAACATATGGCTAATAATACAAGAGTCACACCTTATGATAACGTGGAGAAATGTAATTTAGGTATTAATGTCGCGGGGCACTCCCGCGCCCCGCTCCTAAGGAGATGCCCCAGGAAGGAGAGAGGAGTACAGGTGCCTGGTTGCCAGGACAACCAGGTGGTCACATGGCCGGAAGAGGGCAGGGCCTGGCCTTTATAACTAGCTGAGGCCGGAGCTGGAAACACAGTTCCCTTCTGGCTGCCGCAGGAGCAGGAGCTCTGTGGCTGAGCTGAGTGGCCTGGGTTAGTGGTTGCTACCTTACCACGCTAACCGGCTGCAATGATGCGGGGAACAAGATCACCCTGACTGCAGGTAGGACTGAGAGCCCAGGCAGGGCTGGGAGTTATTGTTAGGCGTGTGGAGCCTCGGTTTATGTTGGAGCCAGAGGGCTCGACTTTAAGTTACGGTTTACACCGGAGGACCGGGTGAGGCTGTAGGGGAGCGAGGAGGCCTCAAGGGAGCTCCCCAACAGTTTGGGGGTTCCCAGTGCCCAGTTGGGGCACAGTGCCAGGGGCACTATTATCGGTGCTGCAGGGCACCATATTGCGCCAGGGAGGCGCGGTGCGCGGCGTGTCGGCCCAGAGAGGGCAAGGCCCAGAGCGGGGCCGAGACAGGGCGCGAGGCGCCGGCCCTAGAGAGGGCAGACCCAGGAGAGGGTCAAGGGGGCCAGGCACGGCTACGGCCACCTGAGCCCAAGCCCGGAGAGGGTGCAGTGCAGAGAGCGCGGTAGAGGCCCTAGAGAGGGCAAGGCCCAGAGTGGGGCAGAGGCAGCGCGCGAGGCGCGCGGTGTCAGCCCAAGAGTGGGCAAGGCCCCAGAGGAGCGAAGCACAGAGGGTGTAGTACAGGCCCCAGAGGGGGCGAGGCCCCAGAGGGGGCGAGGCGCAAGGTGCGCGGTATTAGGCCCCGTGGGGCGCCAGGTGGCCGAGAGGCACCCGACGGGCGAGGGACAAGACAAACGTCCCCCGGAACAGCTGCGAGGCTTGGGGCGTGCTAAGGGGGAGGCTTGGAGGCACGCATTGCCCTTAAGGCAGGACGCATATCGAATCCCCCAGTCTGGGATAGGGACGAACAACAAGACCGTCCAATAGGGAAACTGGCAGCCTCCGCATCATATATATCAGCAAAGTCGTGGCGGGCGAGAATTCTGAGGGTGTCAGTCCACCCTAATTGGCACGGCAAGGGGGCGCCCGCGAGCTCACGGCCGCTCGCGGGGCCATCCGTGACAATTAACTTACAGGTTCTTGTTAGTCCCGTTACATATTCATAGTTATTTACAAGATTGAGGGCAAGTTCCTTCAATGGCCATTTCCCAATCAAGCCCAGCGGGGAAATATTACTGTGTCAGGAATTTCAATATGATTTTGAACTCCATTCATTTAATAAATGAATGTAGGATTATAATGGGAGCACAGGCAATTGTTTTTCTACTAATGTTAGTCTTTTTTAATTTTCAAAACCAGTAACCTTTGAAAAAAAATTGCTAGATCTAGATTCTTTATTTTGAAACAGTAAAACTTGAGTTAAGAACTTTCTCCTGATCCTGAAATTGCCTAGGTATGGTAGTAAATTCCTGGAGCTCAACACACAGAGCAAGTACTGATTATAGGAGTGGTGTATGTGACTTAGTACCAGTAACAGAATCTCTGGGGGGGAAGCTGCAAAACTCTATGATCTGTTAGTGCATTTTGAATTCATGGTCACTGATTTATAGCATTATAGATAGTCTGGGGTATTTCCTGAACTAAGTATCATGACTGAGGCATTGATGCTGAGGATGGTTATTCAGTAACAATGATGAATATGGCCAAATAAATTGCCAAATGCTGTACAGAAGTAAGTCATTAAATTAAAATCCCAGTGGCTTGTTTATACATACTTATTTTAATTTTTAAAGGATAAGAACATAAGGACTGCCATTTCCTGGGTCAAACCATAGGTCCATCTTGCCCAGTATCCTTGTCACACAGTGGCAGAGAGTGAATGGTGAAAAAGAGAGGGAACTGGGTATGACCAGGGCTTTTTCCACTGTTCCTCTCTCTCTTGCAGTCTCTAGCATTTAGGGTCTAGGGCAGGAGTGGGCAACTATTTGGGCTGGAGGCAGGGGGAGCAGAAAAGCACCTGGCTGCAGCCATACCTGGAACAGCCCCGCAAAGCTGCACACTGGCCAGGGCCAGGCCATGGGAGCCTGCAGGAGCCCAGCATGGGCTGCCAGTGTGAGTGTGTGGGGGGGGCATGGCCACATGGAGAGTGCCATGGGGGCAGCCGCAGGCCAGATCCAGTCACCTGGTGGAGTGGATCCATCCCACAGGCTGTATTTTACCCACCTCTAGTCTAGAGGCTGTACCCCTAATTCCCATGCACCATTCCTCCAAGAATTTGTCCAATCCTTTTTTTGAATCTGGTTAAATTGTCAGCTTCCACCACATCTTGTGGCAATGAGTTCTACACTTTAACTACATGCTTCATGAAAAAGAAATTCCTTCTGTTTTAAACTTACTACCTACTAGTTTCATTTTGTGACCCTAGTTGTTGATGCTGGCCCATTTCTAATGCTGTCTTTCCTCAAGACTAGAAAACATTGGCCCTCAACCTTTTTAGATTTGAGGCATCCCTTATTTGACCTGAGACTTTCCTCCATCCCTCACTGAATAAAACATAACCCCATTTCAAAAACACATTTATTACGGGGCTTACTTTCAGAGGAGCCAGGCAATGGGGGCAGGGCAGTGGCCAGAGAGACATGAGCTGAGCCTGCACCTGTCTCTCACACTCACCAATCTCTTCACACATCACAGCACCTTTCAAAAAGACCTTGTGGCACCGTAGGATACTGTAACAGGTCGCCTTCCTGAGGCTGATTTACCATTGCCCTGCCCACCTGTTCTGGGGCAACCGTTCGCCTTCTCACCTGCCGTGCCTTGGTGATATTTAATTAGGATGTTAATTAGGCAGAAGGCTGCGCATTTCTTGCTCTGATGCCATCAGGGGGCACCATCTGCAGCTCTGTTCCTCCCCTACACCACAGCTGAAGCCTCGCAGATGGCATGCACAGTTGTTAATATCACTGGCCCCACTCTGGGCCCCAGAATCCTCCCACCAGACCCCAGCTGACTCCCTCCACTCAGGCAGCCTACTCCACCTTCATTCAGGGCTGCCTAGCTCCATGAAACATTTCCCCTCTCGGGCATGGTCCCCCTGAGACCTTTGACCACACAGGCCCTGGCCTCGCCTCCAAGACCAGTTAGAAACCCAGGCCCTCAGCTCTGGGCATGCCTCATGGTGAGCCCCTGGCTTTTTTGATCATTCTGGTTGTGGCTGCAGCACTGACCAGTGAAGGGTACTCTATGTCAGGCCTCTGAGCCTCTAGCCCCACCCTCTCTTGTGGGTCAGCCTTCTGGCCCCTACTTGGGGTAACCCACCTGGCTGTGGGAGCTGGGGTTATTAAGGTGCCCTGACCCACCTTTCACCTGGGTGGTAACTGGCCTGGTATTTCCTGGAGGCTCCCACGCCACTGGGAGCCCCACCAGGCCACCCACTCCCAGCAGGGTGTAGTTTTAGGTTATGCTGAGGACCAAGAGCCTCCAAGCCATCCCCTACAACTCCTGCCCTTACCTCCAAGATCTTGCATGCAGCCTTGCAGCCAGGCAATGTTACTGCCTGCTTTGCCAGCAGGGGACTGTTCTGTTTATATTGGCGGCCAAAGATCTAAAATGGCCACTGCAATCAAGCACCTGCTGGCTGCTTGGCTCAGTTGTTAAAGTGGCAGGCACCAGCAGTGCCCTGCCACAGATACCTTGGCACCCTATTTGATAATCACCACTATAAAGCCAGGGACATTCAATCCACACCAGTTTGGACTCTGGTCTTGAAAAAAAGCACAGAACAATTTTATAGAACAAATTAAAGTGACATTCCTGCCACCTTTCACTCAGGATATTTTAGGATTTCAACCAAGAGGGAAGTCCAAATATCTTCACTTCATGATCTACTGAAAGTTAATACTCAGTCCAGTCTCAGCCATCCATGTTTTAGCAATTAAGGTGGAGAACATAAATCATTTCTAAAATTGGCATAAGAGGAAGCTAATTTGGTCTGTACATTTTACAGTATTCATAATTTTATGAAATACCTGCTCCACTTAAAGCTATCGGATACAGGATAGTGTGAAAAAAACTAATATACTGCATGAAATCCTAGACCTACTAAAAAAAATGGTGAAGTTTCCAATGGAACTAGGTTTTCATCCACAAATGTTTCATAAAATATAAAGCCAGAAAGGATCATGGTGATCATCCAGTCTGATATCCTGTAAGACACGGGCCATAGGACTTCTCTAAATTAATTCCTTTTCCAGCTAAAGCAATGAAATCTTAATTTAAATGTTGCCATTAATAGTAAACGCCTTGGTAAGTGGCTCCAGTAGCTAATTACCTTCACTTTTAAAAAATTCATAATATTTCTGTTCTGAATTAGAATTCTATTCTGTATCAACTTCCAGCAATAGGAAGTTTAGATGTTATTAAGCTTGTGTCATCTAGAATGAAGAGCCCCCTATTATAAAATTTCAGTTCCCTATGCAGGTGTTTATATACTGTGATCAAATTGACCAAATTTTTTACGCTCTTAATCATGTCTCTTCTCTGAATCCTCTTCACAGAGGCATAACTAGGCAGCCCTGTGCCCTGGCCAGCAGAGGTACACAAGGCAACGCTTGCTTCCACAGTGCTGATGGTGATGCTATTCTTTGCTTCCCTATCTTGCTGGGGCCCCATTTGCTCTGCACTCTCCACAGCCAACTTGGTTACACTATTCCTCTTTATTATATTAACATCTTCCTTTCTTTTATAATAGAGATGTAAAAATAATGGATATGGGGAGTTGCTGGGAAAGAAAGGAAAAATTTGAAGACAAACTGAATAAAACCCAAAAAACTCAAACTGACAGCTTGGTTCAGATCAGTCAAAAAATGGATATTGTGGAGATTTGTTAGCATGAAGGAAAGAAAAAGAAAAGAAAGGCCCCCAATGTTTTGTTCATTTTAAGTTTATTTAATCTCTTTTCAATTCCTTCTGTAAATGGGTATTTTCAGTTAGGAACTGACCTAGGTTGAAACAAAATGATGTGAAAAACTTGGACTTAAAAAAATTAAAACCAACACTTTCACTTTTCACAAATTCCCAACCCCCATTTTTTTCTTCTGTCTAATCTATTAGCTGAATTCCATTTGAATTCATGAACCCTTTTATACACAGCCCCTCCATTGCATTCCTGGGCAAACCTGCAATTCACAAAAACGCAACCAGCTCTAATTTAAACTTCAGGACTGGACACTGTCATGTATTAACAATTGCACAAACCTAAACAGAGACACTGTATTCCCACTTAATTGTCATTTTTTTATACATCTCAAACTCTTCCAAATTCCCTTTTGATGTATGGAAGACTATTTCTTAGTTAGAGGGACTGACTATGGTAATTACATAACACCCCCACAGATTCCTTCCTTATAGATCTCTTATAATGGTAATGAGTTTACTTCAAGGATTAACTTGTTCCTTACTACTTAAAACTTTCAACATTTAATTTTAAAAGATACTCCTTTGGCTGATCTCACCTATCTTTGATTTTCACGGCTAACCTAACACAGGATTTATTAGCAAAAGGATCATTCAGCTATGAGCTGACTTCCAAATACTAAGGATGAATACCAGTACAACTGGTATGATTTACCAGGAGAAAAAAGGTATATTTTTCCATTATTCAGATCTTGAAATTTGATTTCTCCCAAACAAGGATGCAAAGTTAAAAACTCAGCATCTTTTTCTGAAAGAGCATACTTTGAAATAGCTTGTTTATAACACATCAAAACATTTTGTGTTGATTATATCATGTTAGAAAATTTTGACCTAATATATATAGTTAAATATGTATACATGTCAAAACAAAATCCTTGATCCTTTTGCAATGAAATATTACTGTATTTCTCCATACAAATTTCAACTAAAAGTGCTACATTACTTTCAGCTGCATCAAATCAGCATTTTAATGATAGAAACATGTTCCTTTGGAAATTTTTCAACCATCTCTTGGTACTTTTGAAATAAGAAGCATAACTAGAGGTGGGTGAATGCTGGGCACCAATTTAGAGGGGGCACCAAAATGGCAGCCAGCTTCTGGCAGAAGCAGCCATGGTATGGGACACTGCAGCAATAGCCAGGCTCTTTGAGTCACTGGGATCAGCACCTCCCCACCCCTGACCTACCCCTGAATTTTCTGGCATCTATGACCAGGGTGCAAAAATTGTGAGATGTGCCTTTGTGTGAAAGTTACAAAGGTGCTGCTTGAGGTCCTCCTGATTTAAAAGTTTTGTTTTAAACTGATGTTCTATGATAATGTAGTGCAACTGGATATCAGGAAAGAGCGTGAATAGCAAAGAAAATCCCATGATCATGGAGGGGAAAAGTTGTTGGGCTTTCAAGCATAGCTTGTATGATCAGAACTGCACATGCAGGCTTTGAGAACCAGTTGTTTTATAATCTAGAAACATGGACTGTACAGCTTAACACTCTTATCCCTTGCCGTCTCATGACAACCCTTGAGTGCCTTAGTATTCTAGCATATTATATTCATCTTTATATGTATTTTTAAAAATGACTTAAGTAAATGGAGGGATTTAATTTGCCTTATGGGCTCTTACCTATCTAGACAAATATCTTGACTTAATCATGCATTTCTTCAGCTAATAACCCAAACGTATAGCTCTGTTAGCGCTATAAGGCCCTGGGAAAATCTTTCTACTAAGGAACTTATTTTTAAAAAAGAAGCAAGTACAAATCTCACAACCTTGGGAACAGCACAATTAAAGTCAATAGGTAATTTAAAAGCAAGAAACAAATGAAGACAGCCAGAAATGAATTATTTAAAAATATGCTGTGTCTTAAATCAAGTCTAAAGGAGTCCAAAGCTAGAGGGACTTCATAGCAGTCATCATTAATGCAAGTATTTGAATGCATCAAGGTTAAGGAATGCCCTGTGGCAGGTTTAATGAGACTGTTTGGAAGAAGCAAAATCCAATCCCCGTTAAAAATAACCGAGGCACAATTTTTTATGTATATATGTGAAGCATTACTGTTAAAAATGAATAGCAAATATATCTAATAGGCCTGTGCAAAGCAACTAGTATTCGCTTCAGATTCGGATTTGTCCGATTCAGCAGGCAGTGATTCAATTCGGTGATTCGAATCACTGTACTGAATCAATTCAGCTGAATTTGATCCGAAGAGTCAATTGGATGAATCTCTGAATCGGCCCCACCCCTGCTGACTCTCAATGGCTGCCCTGCCTGCTCTCCCAGGTCCTGGTTCTTTAAAAAAAAATAAAAGATAAAAAATAGTCCCCATTCACCAGCTACTGCTAGGTGGGGGATGGGGGTAATCTCCACTGCCCCCTGTTGCTCCATGCTGAGTGGGGGGCTCTGCCGTGAGCCCCCTGACAACTGCCCGCTCTTCTAGTCCCCACTCCATAGCTGTCCTGCCCGCCCCAGCTCCCGGCCCTTAAAAAAAAAAAAAAAAAAAAAAAAAAAAAAAAATGCTGGGCAGGGGGCGATCCCTGCTGCCCCCTATGGTTGCCCCACTCACCTCAGCTCCCCGCTTTAGCCCTGCACACATAGCTCCTGGAAGACAGGGGGCAATCCCCACTGACCTGCACTGTAGCAGGGGGCTCTGCCACAAGCCCCCAGAAGCCCCAAGGCCACTGCACTAGCCAGTGAGCCTGGGGAGGGGGTTTAAAGAGCCAGGAGTTGGGGCTGGGAGGGGCAGCCATGGGAAGGACTGGGAGAGTGGGTGGGGATCAAGAGGCTAGTGGCAGAGCCCCCTACACAGCATGGGGCAGTGGGGAGCAGTGGAGATCACCCCCCACTTGGCAGTAGCTGGTGATTAGGGTTTTTTATTTAAAGAGCTGAGCATTGGGGTGGACAGGGCAGCCATTGAGTGGGCTGGGAGAGCAGGCAGGGGTCAGGGGGCACAGAGGGGGACTGTGGGAGCAGGCAGGGGGTGGGGCCTGGCGGGGGTCTCCCCACATTCCCCCCCTCCTCTAGTCCCTCCTCCCTCACCCCCTACTTACCAACATGGAGTTTGGGTCCAGCTCCCTACTGCAGCAAGTCCGAACTGTTTAAATCACTGAAGCTCTCCAAATCTTTTCTGAATTGATTCGGAGACCTTCAAATCAATTTGGACCTTTTCATTGGTCTCCTGATCTGATTTAAATTACGAGATTCAGCCACCGAATCAAGCCAAATCTCCTCCAAATTGAATCAGCACCTGAAGCGTCATACAGCCCTAATATTTAATCTCTGTCCCTATCAAAACCACTGGTGTTTGCAGACAAAATTACTCCATAAACTAAATTTAAAGAAAAAGAATATATAATATATTCTGGTCTAACTAATGTGAATAGTTTTGATCCATATAGTTGGAAGATACCCTGGGCACATCAAGAGTAAAAAGGATTTTTCTGCCTCTTTCTGCACAGGCATGCTCCATTGTAAGCATTATTGGTGTCAGATATTTACACCACCCTCCTTGGGAAATATAATATAGAAAGACATATATAAGAAACCAGGAAAGTGCTGTCTTTCTTATGCATATATCTTTCTTTGTAATCATTACTTCTGAGATATAAAAATCTATTGGACAATCTATCTTCTCAATTGGGCCCTAGCCACTGCACAATTAAGGGTTTATAAGTATGTCTACATTTTAAGCTCAGCAATTCCAGTTGTTTGTACTATTCAGTCTCTTATTTTTCTTCTTCCATCTCTTCCATTTATATTATTTTCCACCATCCTCATCAGATACTGATCATGGCACAGTTTTGAAGGAAGATGTTAGTAATAACATAGCTCTTCCTTAATTATAGTGATCAATAAGTGTGGGGCTGGGAGAACAGGCAGAGGTCAGGGGGCACAGAGGGGGACTGTGGGAGCAGGCAGGGGGTGCTCCACAGACAATATGTTCCAGGGATTTCACAGAACAAAGTTAGGATTCACTGCTGTAAGCCCTTTTATGTCACCAAAATAAGAGTGATCTATGTGGATAAATACATAATATATACCAATCTATATTTCTAATATACATACAGTAGGAACAATTGTAAACTCTTTAGTTCATTTGCTTCAAATGCAATACTTTAGATGCCAATGAAACTGAGATCAGAATTTGACTTTTAATTTTCTTTCGAAGTCAAGAAAAAGGTGGGTTCCCCTTAGAGGAAAGGTGGGGAAAAATCCCACATACATTAGATAAACACCAAAGTTAGTGAATATTTTCTCTTAGAGAATGTGTTCCATTTTTTATTGTATATTTGACACCATTGCTAAAGAAGAGTTAACAATCCTGGAATGCTACTACTCTCATGTTGTCTTATGCATTCCAAGGAGGACATGAATAATTTGGTCTTTCTGGTGTCAGGACCTCCTTGGAGACATCTACTTTTTGATGCAACTGCCCTTTTGATGAAACTGCAAAAACAATGCATCTGTCTTTAAAGCAGAGGATCATTTGTGTCTGCTTCTTCTGCATTTATCTGCATTCTAAATTTTCCTATCATCTTACTTCGACTGTTCTACGTACCAATGTAAACTTGGATTAATGACATAAAATAATGGTGTTTCAGTTTTATAAAGGTTCTGCTACATGATAGAGAGTAATATGCAGTGAAAAGCAGATGAAAAAGCTAAGCAATCAAAATACTGAAAAAATTGTACAGACTATTTTTACATGTAAAATGTTAATAGCAGTGACCTGTAATTAAAAAAAATCTATAAATGCCTTTAAGAAAAATAGTGCACCTAAATGTCTGCAATTTCCTCTAGGAAGTGCACGTTTTTCTATTGGTGTTTTGTGAACTTTGTACTCCTAAGTGTATGTTTTATATAGCTTTTGCCTTGGAACTCCCTTGTTTCAATCCTCTAAAACTGTCAAGAATGACTCCGCCTGCTTTATTGTTCCCATAAATTCATATGAAACTGGTAGCTAAATCCAATTTGTGTCATTCTGTCTCTTTTTGTAGCCTATTCTAAATCTCCCAGCATGTTTCAAAAAAGTAGAATCCTATTAACACCAAATAACCACCTCTGTATTTTATTCTATGGTTATTATAGTCCTTCTAGTGTCACAGCTCCTAAAGAATCTTGTCTCTCCATGAATCTATGATGGCCAAAACCTCCAACCTCATTACCCACAGAAAGTTTTGTATCACTGATCTTTTTATCTGACATGCCTGTTTGTTACTTTATTTTTCTTATAAGCTTAGGTGTTACACAGCTCAGGCTCAGTATTTTTTCAAGGAATTTGCTAAATTGTAAAGTGACTATTGGCTTGCCATAAAAAAAATGCAACAGATGTGTATAGTTTATGGAATTCATATCTCAGATTTTTCAGATGAAGGGTCTTAGTTTGATCTACTTATAATTTAGATAGAACAGGAGGTGCCAAAGAGGGTTGTGCAAAGCTTCAGTTGCTGATTTGATTCAGAGATTTGGCCTGATTCAGTGGCCAAATCTCTGAATCCAGATCAAATCAGGAGACCCTTTAATCTCTCTGTATTGAATTGGAAGCCTCTGATTCAATTTGGAGTGATTCAGAGAGATTCGAGAATTTGGACATAGACACAGCTTTCTATGTTTTTTCTACGTACCTCAAGGTACCAGGTGGCTCATGAATGCTGAGATGGTGGGGTGGATGGAGTAGCCAACAGGAGCACAGGGGGGTCCCCAGAACACTCAGCGGTGGACCTAGAAGTCGACCAGAAGCACTTCCAGTCCACTTCCAGATCCACCACAGAGCATGTGAGGGATTCCCCACCTCTCCAGCCCCCAGCTTGGTGCCTGGTGCCCCCTGGCTCTTCCAGTCCACTTCCAGGTCTGCCACCAAGCGTGTGGGCCTCCCCACACTCCTGTGGGACACTCCATCTGCCCCACCATCTCAGTGTTCACAAACTGCACCTGGTAACTCAAGGTATGTAGAAAAAACATTTAAAGCTGCGTCTATGGCTCAATCACTGATTCTCTGAATCAGAATTGAATCTTTAGATTTGGATTCAGCCGAATTGAATTGGGACAGCGATCTGAATCAGCTAAATGAATCACTGTCCCCCAAATTGGGCCAAATCCAAATGTGAATCAAATATGGCCAGCTTCGCACACCCCTAGTACCACACTCATTTGTGGCAGTGATGAGTGGATGAGTGGTGTGGTGCCCATCCATGGGTTGGATCATGCCAAATCCAATTCTCGTAGCATTCAGATTCTCCCCCCTCCCCCCCTTGCCAGATCCAGTGGTTGTAACAGATCCAGGACCCATGCTATATGCAGTACTCATCCAATCATCCAAGCTGGTCTGCTCTGGCTAGTGCAGCATGGGTCCCAGACTGGCCAGTGCAGGCACCACATGCAATTCCAAAGCTAGCTGGCCACAGTAGGTGCCACGTGCAATGCACATCCAGCAAGTACCACATACAGCATGTGGGTCAACTCTGAGACACAATGGCAGCACCCTGGGCTGGATGATAGTGCTCCACAGGCCAAATCCAGCCTATGGGCCATATCTCTGAGACCTCTAAGATAGAAGCCTTACTGCATTCTTAATAAACAGGTGGCTTTGATTTAAACTAAAAAGAGGGCTTTTTTCTGTGCATGATATAATCATGAGGTCAGCATTCATTTTTTTTTTTAATTTTACATAGTTAGATACCTTTGGGCCTTTATTTTGTTAATATTTTTAAAGGACAATAAATTGATGAGAGGATGATTCAGATTTCATTATACAGTTGTGTAACATTTTCTACACAGAAATCTGTAAATGGCTAGTGCCATATTCTTAACTGGTGGAGCTGAGGACCTGGCCTGCATACTATTGTTTGAAGCAGCAAGGCTAATTCTGCTAAATTGAGTTCTACTTCTTTATTCTAGCTATCAATCTAAAGTTTGCAATTGCAGGAGTGTGCATTACACTCTTAAGCCACCATGGCAAAATATTCTAATGGATTCACTAGTTATTTATTTACAAATACTCAAGCTCTCAGTGCTTCTCTAACAAAACAGTCCATAATTACAAAATATTTAAATATGACATAGCGCACAGTGAACCCATGAATTAAAAAACCATCCACTCCAAAATAATTTCCATGACCAGGAGAGAGATTGACATGGAATCTAGGAGTATGTATTCACAATCCCTTGTTTTTAACCCTTAGAACGCACTTCTTCTCAGGAGTGTCTACAAATGTGTCTTTGCAAAGCTTCCCTCTGCCACTAATTCAGAGAATATACCTAGAGCTAATGCTTCTATGCAAGATCACAGCACGCTTTTGCCCAGGCTTTTCTCTTCATATCTAGTGCTCACTGAATTCAGTGAAGCAGGATTTGGCATTTAGTAGCCATACTATTGCCATTTCAGGTTAGAGAGCTGGAAAAAATGACTTATGAGAAAAAGTTGAAGGAATTGGGCAAATTTAGTCTGGAGAAGGGAAGACTAAGGGGAAATTTAATAATGGACGTCAACTACCTGAAGGGTGGTTACAAAGAGGATGGAACTAGACTGTTCTCAGTGGTGACAGCTGACAGAACAAGAAGCAACAGTCTCAGAGTTGCATCCAGGGAAGTTTAGGTTAGATATTAGGGGGGGAAATCTGATCTGGAGGGTAGTAAAGTACTAGAACAGGTTACCCAGAATGGTTGTGGATCCATCCCTAGAGGCTTTTAAGATCTGGGTAGATAAAGCCTTGTCTGGGATGAGCTGGTTGGGGGTGGTCCTGCTTTGAGTAGGAGGTTAAATTAAATGACCTCCTGAGGTCCCTTCCAACCCTGATTTTCTAGGATTCTATATATGTTCCTGTCCCAAAATAACAGAAAAGTGCAACAGAGTCTGTAAGAATCTTTTAAAAAAATCATTTTAATACATCCAAATTTAGCATAATGTAATTTAGGACTAAGAATTACAGGTTATATCTACAGGATGGAAGACTCTGGCTATATACAGACATTCAGTTCCTCCAGGAAAGAATAATTATATGAGTATTCCCACTGAAAACAATGCAAATATCCATGTCACTAAGGACATGCTATGTTTACAGTATTCAGAAGTACAACAATACAGTGGACACATGATACATGGCCTTTAGCTGGGGTGACATTGCCCAAATCCAATGGAGAATTACCCTGAAAAATCAAAAGTAAGATTCCAGAGATGCAAGTTACAGCAATTTAAGTGTCACCTGTCTGAAGCTTGTACAAGAATAGTGCTTTGCTCAAGGCAAACAAAGCATATCAGAGCTGTCCATCTTTGCAGCTAGGGACTGCATGTGGCACCGGCATGCAGCACCGAGGTCACGCTTTCTTCAGTCCGCCACAGGCTCTGCAGGTGCCTCCCACTTAGAACTATGCCACCTGCTGAGTAGGCTATTCTCCTATTGGCAGCCTGAAGCCCTGTATTTTAGCATGTAGACCCCCATCTCTACCCTCAAGGCTGTCTAGGGAGCACATGAACCCTCCCCCACAATCCATTCCTCTCCATGTGGCACCAGGAGAGGCAGCCATTGGAGCCCACAGCCTGCAATCTGATTGCTCACAGGGTACATGAAGTCCATGGAACACGACTTAGACAGTGCTTCACTATATCACCTGCTTCCCTGCCCTAACAGTCTGAGTTACCCTGAGCCATAGATGATGTGTAGAGGGGACACAGGGGAGGTACATGCTGCACCCTGAGATTGGCCACTGCTGCCAGCATCTGTGGGAGGTCACCGCTCAACACCCCACTCCTTGCCGCCAACAATGCAGCAGCCACCTGCAGGTGATCACTGCTTGGCCAGCCCTTGCCACCAACATCACCATGCCCCCCTCCAACACTGCTGCCTGTGGGTGGTCACTGTGCCCCCTACCCCAGCCTCAGAGGTCACAATTCATTCATGCCCAGAGTTATGCCACATATCTGTTTCTTATAGCTACCAAAGTAATTTATATTAGTATACAAACCTAATCTAAATCATATGGAGTCTGGAATATGCAATAGTCTGTCCATGCCCCAAGTACTAATCAACATGAGTAAGGATTACAGAGTCAAACAAAAAAAATAACAAGACATTATCAAATGGTTGCTTATTTCAGTAACAAAAGAGTAAAAGAAGTTTGAAATACAGAAAAGTCATGCCCCCATCTTCAAATAGCACACACTCTGATGGCCCAGCCTGTGCTTTGAACAATGTAGACAGATCCCTGCATACAAACCAGTTTCCACTTTAGTTAGGATGGTTCTGAATGGAAAATCAGGTCCATACTTGTTTCAGACTTTCACAAGATTTAAGGCCAAAATAGACCATTAGATCATATACTGTGACCTCTTGCATTGAGCAGGCCATTGGATTTGACACAACAGTACATGGGTAAATTAAAAAAATATATAGTCTGAAGCATTTCCGTCTTTAGGAGAATGAACTGTATTCCACATAGAAAGATGTGAAGAAACCAAGTCATTGTTGCTTAAGGGCCTTGATATGTCCTGGACACATGAACATAGACACCAATACACCTCTTATGCACTGTAATTATGGCACATTGGAGCAGACTCGATTAATCGAATCTGCTGGAGCATAGTAATTACTGCACTCCAGCAGCCTCCTGTGTCTTGGGCATCAGTGTCCTCGTGCTTAAAAATGATAGCGGGGGTGCTTGAACTAAAGCTCATCAAACATCTTAAATTAAAGGGCTTGGAGGTGCTCTAATTAAAGCACTCCTCCCCCCACCTCTGTAGCATGTATAAAGTGTCCAATGAGTTGGGTGATAACCAAATGCTCCCAGCATGTCGGCAAGTTATGCACTTACTAGACTTCAGGAAGAATGTATAAATACTACAGTGTTTAAAAGAGACCACAAAAAAAGAACTGGAGTCTAGAAAACAAGCCTTTTGATGTGAGGCATAAGGAGTTCTTATTTTTCTCTTATTGAAGATAATATTGATGTTCACATTGTCTCTTGGTTGTCTGGGGCATTGTGCCTACTAGATTGTTCAGAAGTATTAATAAGTTAGATGAGTTGAAAAGCTAGTGCTCTTGCAGAATTGGTATGATCACTGCTAAAATATCATAATAAGGGCTGGGGTGTGGTGGCACCTTAAATATCTGCGTCTCCCAGAGCTGCAGCAATTAATGAAGATTTTGCTTGTCATGCCTATAACTGTCTGGCCCTATGGGGAGCACTGCAGGTCATCTCCATGCCACTCATCTGGGCACCATTGGGATAAACAAAAACTTGTATAGGATATTTTATATTGGAAAGATCCTGCCTAGAGGAGGGGGTTGGTCTCTTAACTTGGTTATAGTATTTTAGTGGTTTTCTTACCAGTGCTGCAAGATCACTTGGGTTTTTTTCCTCATCATTGCCCTTTTTATTAAGTTAGATCACCTTAACCATGGTATCTGCAGCATTACAGAGATCTATGAATGAGGTGATATTCTACGATGACTCCTAAATCCTTCTTGGAGTCACCTGCCAGAAACATGGGCTGTCTACACACATTCAAGTCATCTAGAATAACTTTCCCAGGTTTGTTTTATGCATTCACATTCTTAATAACTATAATGTAATCCATGGGTCTAGGGCATATGATCAAAGCTCCTTCCAATGACTGGCATATAGACCCTATGCATTATTTATTACTATTTCACACCTAGGATTATGAGTGAGATCAGACATTACAATTTGACCTTGTTAAGGGCACTTAAATGTGACTGATCACATATTCAAGCTTGTTAGCAAGTGCTAAATGCTTTCCAGGTATTTAAATATATACCACTCTCCAGGTATTTAAAGTTACACGAATTCAGGTCAGTATTATCTTTATGTTTTGCTAACCAACTCAAGTTAGCTTTATCTCTGTTGAACAGTCAGAACTTAAGTGACCAATTCATAGTCCTCCAGCATCCCAGGAGGCACTATTCCCAGGTGGACTTGAGTCCCAAATTTATAAGCTATTACAATGCTCAAAGTAGAAAAATAATTTGGGCAAGGTGCTACTAAAATACAAAAAACCTCAGGAGCCTTTATCACGGACCAATTCCCCACCAACCCATGCACTGTCTGGTTGTGTGTAGATGAAATGAGGTCTGTGTGTGCACGAAACTTTAAAGTAGGCTAAATGTTTTTGTACTGCTTTAATGGTGTAGGTGTTTGCATGCCTTGGCAGCATATTGTACATTAATTCCAGCCACTGTAGGAAATTTAGCAGTGCAATGTACCTTAAATGACTTGGGGTGCAGCAAACTAAAACTCCAAGAAGCTGCAGCAACGTGGGGTGCAGCAAACTAAAACCCTACAGCTGAAAAGCAAAGCACAGGGCTCCATACAGCTTTGTGGCTCTGTAGGAAGCCCTGCAGGAAGCCTAGCAGCAGCCTGGCAAGCCAGCTCCACCCAAGAAAAGTGGTGAGCCTTATCTTTTCTTTTTTTTCCCCTCTGGAACCTGCCTGAGCTGCGCGGGGGCCCGGTGCTTCCCTCCATGGCTGCGGTGCCCCTTGGGGCTGCCCGAGCTGGGTGCCTGCAGAAGGGTCTCGCCAGGGGGTACCCTCCACTTCTGATCCACTTCCAGGTTCACTGCTGAGCACTCTGGAGAGCCGTCCCCCAATGCTTCTGTTGGATGCTCCATCTGAACACAAGCCATGCTGCTACCTCAAGGGTATGTAGAAAAAAACTTTTAAATCTATGCCTGTGTATGAATCGCTGATTCTCCAAATCAGCATCAAATCTTCAGATGTGGATTCAGCCAAATCAAATCAGGGACACTGTTCTAAATCAATGGATCAAATTGCTGTCCCTTATTCAGACCAAAGCCAAATCCCAGTCAAATAGGGTCTCTTCCACACAGCCCTACTTTCCAGCTCTCCTTTGTTCTGTGAATCTTCTCCCAAAACCCTATCAAACCTATGCTGGAGATTTTAAGAACTGATGGTACATTACAACAACGTGGTTTCTGTATAGTGTTAGGGTGACAATATTTGGATATTAGGGAGCATTGGATTTGCAGCTGGATAAAGGCATAACCTGTGGCCTAGCAGAGCTGCTGACCACAAGGCAGAACAATATCTAAGCCAGTCATTTGCTTATACTAAGTAACCATCTTAACTGTGTCAATCATTTTCTGAAAAAGCAGCAAGTGAGTCTGTGTGCTGTGAATGAGGTAACACTTTAGGAATGTGGAAGATGGTACAACCTGAGGCAGAAAAACAAACTGGAATGTGGAAAATAAAATGTAATTGGTAACAGAATCTGAGATGAACATATGCAAAAAGGTGAATGGTGATTGGTGAAGAAGCCTCCAGAAGCTTCCAGGCTTTGTTCAGACAGAGTCTGCCCATTAACCGGAGAGCAGGAGTCAAGGTCTTAGACATGCACTCATAAAAAAAAAAGACATGTAAATGAGTAAAACACATAGGCAATTCCATGCTAATGAAGCAAACAGTAAAGAGGCGGAGCTTGAGATAGGAGAAGAAATGGGTGGAACAAAGGAAAAGTGAGGATGAAATAAATGTTAATAAACATGAACCAGAGTGTATAAATGTGGGAAAAAACTATTGTTCACTGTGGCACCCGGGTTTGTTGGTTTTTTTGGGAGCTAGTCCGAAGCTGTCTGCATTCTAAATAAAGCTGCTGTGAGCAATGTGTGCTGGTGTTTGCTCCCTGTCTGCTCTGGTTAATGAGTACCAGGATCCACGGGCAATTGGATCTTCGCCCCCTAGTCGGACGCTGCATGGAGTCGGGGTCTAACATAAGGCAGGCCAGTAAACCTCACACAATCATTCCTCCACACCTTCCTTTCCCCCTGCTGCTCTCTTATTGATCCCATTACTTCTATTTGAGCTATGGCAGATCTTTTAAAGAACCCCATCAGGACCAAAAGATCTTACATATTGGGTAACCATCATATCTCCAGATGAATTTTCCCATGGATTAATTACCCTATGTTTTGGCAGCAAACCTAAAAGCTCACCAAATGGATGTGATTTTGATTCAAGTAAATTCCATGGTTGTGGAGCCCTTACAGAGAATGCCTTGCCAATGCCTCTGACTTTGAGTGTTCCCGGGTGACCTCACATGGAAGCTGAGTAGCTCAGTCCCAGGCTATTTAGTACAAAACGCTAATAGGCCAACACAGTGCTATAGACTTCTCCTTCTTCCTCTGGTCAAGTACAATGACATGAGTGTCAGCATATGCCCTCGAATTAAATTAATAAAGGGATTTTTGAAACAGGGCAGGATGGCATTCAAGAAGTCTTTTAGGGATATGTTCTGTAAGCAGCCCCTTCTCTGTGTAGGGAAATCTTGAATAAACACATTGCCTGATGATTATGGTGAAAGAGAAGGTTTTTTTCCCCCTTTCTTTCACCTTGCCATGGACTTAAAGTACAGCTTCGTTCCAAATAAAGGAAATATTTACAGTGTTCAATAGTACTTTACCCTTTTTCCAGCCAAGCCTGTATCTGCCCCTCAGTTTATTTTTCTTTTATTCTTTCATTTTCTATTTGTATTACTTTCATGAGCTTTAATCAGCAGCAAAGCAAAAAATGGAAACTTCAATTCTTCTCAGATGTATTACAGTCTGCAGCTCTGGACTGTCTCTTTATATTATAATCCTTCACAGTCATATCCATAGATAGATTTTACTTTGGTTTCATTCTAGTCTTTTTTTGTTATCCTCTCTTGAAATGTCTTATGTTTCAGTGTGCCAGGGAGGAGGCCTTTTCTTTTCAGATTGAGATAATGCGATTTAAGAAATCTGTTTCATTCCTTCACATCAAAGGATCTCCATTTCATTCAGCATATTTTGTACTCAACAATTCCCACTTCCTTTTGTTGGTAGGATATCTGCTTTATTTGTTAAAATAGATATTTAATTGTACATTATATAGATCTTCACTCCTTATAGTAGCATGACTTTTCATAACTCTTTTCCTGCCCTATAGAATTAACATGTCTTTCCACCCTCCTCCCTCATTCTCTCTCAATTTCGTTCTTCCACTGTCAGGAGATTAATTCAAAACAAATGGATTCACAGGACTGTGACTCTGTAAAGATCTTAAACTGCTTTGACATCCATGAGGCACATTTAAAATCAATGTTTAGAATACTTGGAGACTGTGAAGATTATGTTTATTTTGTAATCATTATTTTTGTCCCCAATTTCACTTAGCTTCTGCAATGTTTATTGAATGTGAGTGTATTAAACGTATGCTAAAACTACTAGTCTTGGGATATTCTTTCATTGCATAGAATTAAAGGATAATGCTCATACTTGTAAGCATATGAAGCAATAAACAGCTGTTGTTATTGATGGAATGCCGGATGAAAACGACGGCATTTCATAACATTCAAAAACTGTTTATTGCTTTATATATACCAGTGCCATAAACATTATTGCTGTACGCATGGGACAGTCAATGCTTCAAATATTTCAATAGGTTAAACAGTTTGTAGGAGAATGCGCGTAAACAAATCATGTGGATCGAATGCATTTTCAATAATATATGTGTAAAATAAACCGGAGTTTAGGCAGCTCTAAAGAGTTTGTACAGAACCTACCAGTGGGGTTCTGGTCCATGGATGTGTAGGTAATACATCATCAGCTGACACACACACACTTCATTGTATTAGTTTCAGTTTAGACAAGTGTTTAATAACCATGCACTAAAGTATAGTATTAGTGCATGTTTATTAAACACTTAGAATTATACATCTACTTGAACCTATTTAATTTAACTGCATGCGCATTTACTCCTCTCCTCTCTCCGTCTTCATTCCTCCTCTCCCCTCCACCCCATACTCTTATCGTTCTACATTCCTTCAACTTTTTAAAAAAAATTTTTAAACACTATGTCTTAATAGTACATTTTTCCTTGATTTTCCTTATACTTTCACCCTGGAAAGGCCTCTTATCTGTGGTGATTTTGCTTCTGTGCACATAGGGCCAGCCTTCTTGGAATGCTCTGACTCAATCAAAACATCTGGACTATGCAAGGGAAATTATGACCAAGATTAACTGTTTCTACTGATGCCCTCTCTGTAATAGAATCTCGCTGAAATTATTTATTTCCTTTTCTTCCCAAGAAAAGTCTTTACCTGCTTACTTATAAATACAGTGTCACCTATCCTCCAGCAGGGACTACTATAGCTCTTGAACTCCAGAAAGCCTCTTTTCACTTCTGGTGGTGAAATCCATCTCCAAACTGCTTAGGTTCAGTAGTGATTTAGGCTGAGGTTTGACAAGTCACTATTTCTTATGGTGCAGTTCATATAAAATAGTCATTTGATTTAAGTAGAGTGGATATATTGCACTCAATAAACATATTTTGACATGAATGAGGAAGAAACAGCAAGAAATTATTATGGTCAGCATAAAATTATTCAGTGGCATCCTCATGGTACCAGTCCCTTCACTGACTTCATTTGGAATATTCACACAGCCAAGACTTATTACCAAGGATAAGCAAGCAAGGGCTGTAGGATCAGACCCTCAGCTATATCAAGTTGAAAGCTCTCTATATAATGATTAATTCTGTTGAATCACTGGTCATCTAGCTACTCTCCAAAGAAATTTCAGCAGAGGTGTTGGGCATACTCAAATCATCTTGCTGAGGCTTTTCTTGATAATTAATTGCCCTGTGACATTGTGTGTCACCTTGGGATTCTACCCTGACATCTAAGGTGATCTTTGCTCTGGTGATTGCCAGAAGATAGATAACAAATGGACTAAATTCCATTTCTGCCTCTTTTATAGGGGACTTAGCCTAACAAAGATATCTTAAAAAATTCCTTCACTTCTTTAAAGACTTCATTTTCACAGGGTCACCCCAATAAACTCTAATCAATCTGCTTCATTCATGACTTTGAGGATGATTTCTCTGCACCGGTGCTTACCTTTGTGCTTTTGACACTTATTTACTTAGAAATTATTTAACCCTGTTCTGGTTTAGAAGTTGCAATTTTGTAAGTTACATTATTATTCAATCAACATGCAAAGTATAACACTGGTAAAAGTTGCTATACTCTACACATAGCATGCCTGGCACAAAGGCAAGGACTTGAAAAGTTGAACTATGTGAAATGATGTACCTGCTGTTCCTCTAGCCAGACTTTCACAACTTTAAATCAAGTCATAATATTGCTAAATATCATTACCTTATTTACCTGAATTCAAGATTACTTCAAATTTAAGATGACCCCCCAATAATTGGATGTTATAATTTTATATACATATTATTATTGGAAGGTCATCTAATTATTGGAAGATCACCTTACATTCACTCCCCCGCCTCCACCACTCTAGAAGGGGCCAGCTGTCTGTGGGGGCAGGTGGCTGCCACTTGTCTCCTTTGCAGTCAACCCACCTGGTGGTGCCTGTTCCCTTCCCACCTGTGCCCCCCTGAATGGGAGAAACATCCCCATCTTGGATTCAAGTGACTATGGTATTGATATCTGTGGCAGAAGTAGGCTAGTAAGACACAAGTGAAAAATATAGTAAGGATGTAGTCAGTAGGAATGAGCTTTGCCTTCTTGGTTATATTTACTTGAAGTTTATACACTAGCAAGAGTATGTAACTCAATACATGAGTGTTTGTGGTGATGTTCTCACTGTGTTAAGCATTCAATTTACAGCCTGTTTTATTGCTCACTTCATCTCAGGAGTCAGAGCTGATGCTACACTTTATTGGTGGGATTATGATTTCAGAAGATTCTTGGGAAATGGGATAACCTCTGCTTCACTTGTTTCCAGTTTTGTTTATAGTGCAGATGATAAGATGCGACTGCCAAGTCATTCCAGTTTTGAATTTCCTCTGTCAGCATAGATTTTATGCTGGATTCGTTTCTATGCACAGTAACCTTCATAACATTTCTTGTTTCAATTATAGTCCCTACAGTAGTCTTGAAGTAGTGATTGATGAGACCTGGGCCTCTTTCTTAGTTTTCCTTCCTATTCTGCCTTCTAAAGTGTAGTCATTTTCCCTCTCAAATGCTGCAGCCTCTCTGCCCTGAACTCATAGCCTCACATTGTACTTCCATCCAAACTACTGCCTTCCATCAAAGCCACTGGTGCTAAAGTCACCTTCCTCTCTTGGTATTCAAAACACAGAATTCCTTTTAATTTCTTCTTTTCATTTGTCTCTCTTGCAGATTCCTTTATCTTCACTCTGCTTTGGCCTCCTCTTCCTTGCCTCTAAAGTCCTGAACACTTTGTGTGTAACTTAGCCCTTACTTCTTTCAATCTATAATCCTGAGCTAGATGCCTGGGAAACAAATGCACCTCAGAAGTGGCTCCAAATTAACTCTCAGTCTACCTAGATTTCATAGATCTCTAGAGTTGGAAGGGCCGGGTAGATCATCGGGTCCAACCCCCTGCTTCAGGCAGGAAAGTGCATCGGGGTTAGGTAAACCCAACCAGATGCCTGTCTAATCTTCTCTTGAACACCTTGAGAGTAGGGGAAAGCACCACCTCTCTCGGAAACCCATTCCATATTTTGGCAGCCCTTACCATAAAGAATTTCTTCCTTATGTCCAATCTAAATCTGTTCTCCTTCAGTTTGTGGCCATTATTTCTGGTAATCCCGAGGGGCACCCCCGTAAACAGAGTGTCCCCTATTCCCTGCTGGCCCCCTGTGATGAGTCTGTAGGCAGCCACAAGATCACCTCTTAGCCTTCTCTTGCGGAGCCTGAAGAGATCTTCAGATCCCTCAGTCGGTCTTCATAGGGTCTTACCTGCAGGCCCTCAACCATACAAGTAGCCCTCCTCTGGGCCTTCTCAGGGTTATCCACATTCATCTTTAAGTGCAGCACCCAAAACTGGATGCAGTACTCCATCTGCGACCTCACCCATGCTGCACAGAGGGGAATTATTACTTCCCTAGACTGGGGCAAACTAAGTTAGATAAGGTATCCATTCTTAACATGATCTAACCTTCTCCTAACCCCAGCAAATGTCTGCACTTAGCATCAGTGTCTGGGACAGGACAGCAGGATGTTGTTCCTTGGTTTTTTGTTTGAAAGACTGTGCGCTATCTGGGAGCAAAGTCCACCTACAATTCCCAGCAGACTAGGCAATATGCTTACACAGTGCCATCCAAACAATAAACAACTAACAGGGCTCTGACTCCCCCTTTCTCCTCTGAAGGCAGATGTAGTCCATATCTAATATAGTCCTTTTTGTCTGTCTTTGTTTGTGCAGCTTTGAAAGCAGTACCCTGCCAACACCATCTATTTAGGTTTTTCCTCCATTAATTGCTGGTGAGTGATGTGACAATATAGTTAACAACTCTTCTCTACTCACTTAATTAAATATTCAAGGATGTACAATTTAAAGACAAAGGGGATGTTTACATGAAAAGATATGACTGTAAAAGGAGAGCTAGTATTTTAATGTACTTTATGCTGCTGTTTTGCAAATTGTTAAAGGTGGAAAGAATTGACTATCGTATAAGTGATTTTACAGTTGCTTCCTTGTCATAGTTATATTTATTCATTTATAGGCTTGCAGGAAAAAGTGATAGCACCTTTTCATACCTTTAGGCATTGTTTATTAATAGTACAACTTTGCATGCAAGAGTTTTGATTTGAAAGTGCTATCATTGGAGCCAATTTTTTATTTGGACTACTAACATTATTTAATATGCGATGCCCTGATCTGCCTTATATATTTTTGTGGGCTGAGGATCTGAGATAAGTAAATCTATGCTATATTAATCTGCAAGCCCACACACAACAGCACAATCATGATCTAACAGGAGACAGGACAGCAATACAAAATGACCAATATAATTACTCACATAATCTTTGGAGGAAAGGAGACATAAAACAGATGAGATAAGTAGTAGTTACCATTCTGATATTCTCCTATGCTGCAAAGCCCCACTTGTACTTCATTTATCTGAAGTATTCACTTCATCTTATGCAGGGCTGTCCAACTTCTAAGGGACCGGCTGCTACATCCCCCATGGGCTATGCTAACAGGAGCCACATCAATGTAGCACTGTGGTTCCCTGGGGCTGTACATCACCTGCCTTGCTCCCCATGTACTGTATGCTCCCATCACCCCCAGCTACACCATGCACTCAAGTGGCCCTTCTCACCCTAAGGTCCCTGGCCACAGGCTCTGCCACTGTGTCACAGCTATTGAGCACTTCCAGACACTAGCTCCACCAGCTCCAGCACTGTGGGCTGTGTTGTGCCGCACCACCCTGCTAACAGGCGTCACAACTTAGACTAATTACCTAGGAGGCCACCCCTGCCAGTTGGACAGCCCCTATCTTATACATTTAGAAGCATTCCTTATCTTTAGATTTCTGTACATCACTTATTTTGGGGTCTCTACTTTTCTTAAGCTAGTTTCAACTTCCACCTTAATTTCAGTATCAGATTCAAATAGTTACTAAAATGATGCCAGTTTACGCTTGACTAGTAATTATGCATACTTATTAAAAATACACTTAAATATCCATAATTTGCATCTGCTGTTACTTAACAATTGCAACTTTTATAAAAAATCATGACCAAACTTCACCTTTTGGTCTCTTATGCCAAATCTAATTAAACCTCGGGCCTTCTACTAGGCCTGTGCAAATAGAGAAGTTTTCAGTTCAGAATCAGCTGATTCGGAGAACAGTGAAATAACACAGAACCCAGAAATAAAATGCTTGCTTTGCTGCACTATTGATTGGAAAAGGCGTATTTTTGTGTTAAACAGAAGATTCCTATGCAAAGTTCTTGAAAAATTATATAAAAGCTATCTAAGTACAATATATAGTAGAAAGCAAAGTATATTATTGCATATTTCTTAACCACTAAGAAATGCAAAAAAGTAAATAAGAGCAGGAGACTGATAACATCCACTCACTGGAGCTTAAATCCCAGTGAAACGAAAAGAAATGCTGGTATAATTGATAACATTAGAACACTCTTTTAAAACTTTATTCCCAAGGAAATTACTTATTTTGAAATTATTGTTTACATTTTCTTAGCATTATGGGGAAATGTACAATTCAATTGGAGTTAATATAATATCAAAATACATTTTTAGTGATATATGTTCACAGTCAGTCTGAAAGGTAATTAAGACTCACAAGCTCATTAGCATATACTCTGTTGCCTTTGTGATCCTGTCTCTTAATCATAGCTATTATATACTGAAGATGGATTAACAATTACCAAAAGTACCTTTCAAAGCAATACCCAACTGGGATGGATGTGGTTTTCAACCAAAATACAGACATTTATTAGGATACATTTGGCTTAGGTATTACTATTCTTACTGAAGGGTTTTCATACACAGTCACACATGGCCAAAATAACAATGGTAATTACAGCTGATTAACCTATATTACTACATATGCTGCGTTGGTATTAGATTTTTCATATATGCATCACAGCCTTTGACACAGTTGTGTATGAGATGTTGGAGATGAAGCTGAGGTCATTCACTTCAGTTGCTGAGCTCTTCTCTAGACAAAGCTGGGAAGGGCAACATGAAATTGGGAAGAATTGCAAACATTGGAGGATAGGAGTAGAATTCAAAAAGATTTTGATAGAGTTAAGAGCTGGGCTAAAGACAACAGGATGAAGCTCCATATAGGCAAATCCATAGATTTCATTGACATTTGGGGCTGAAAGGGACCTCATGAGATCATGAAGTCCAGTCCCCCTGCCATGGGCAGGAAGTCTGCTTGGATCAAATGATCCCAGCAAGATAAACTTCCAAGCGCCTTTTGAATGAGCCTAGAGTAGGTGCTTGCACCACCTCTGGCGGGAGCCTGTTCCAGACCCTGGACACTTGGACTGTAAAGACGTTTTTCTTTATGTCCAATCTAAATTGGCCTTCCAGAAGTTTTTGGCCATTAGAACTAGTTATCTCTTGGGGAGCCCTGGTGAACAACTGTCCTCCCAGATCCTGGTGCACCCCCTTATATACTTATAGGCTGCCTCCAAGTCCCCCCTGAGCCTTCTTTTCTCCAGGCTGAAGAGTCCCATGTCCCTCAGCCTCTCCTTATAAGGCTTGCTGTCTTGGACTTTGATCATGTGGGTGGCTCTCCTTTGGATTCTCTCAAGCTTATCCACTTCCCTCCTGAAGTGGGGGGCCCAAAACTGGATGTAGTTTTCCAGCTGCGGCCTCATTAAGATTGAGTAAAGCAGGAGGATGATGTCCCTGGTTTTGCTTGAGATGCATCAGCAAATGCATGACAGAGTTTGCTTTGCTTTGCTGGCTCTGGTATTGTATTGGTGGCTCATTTAAGGTGCTACACCTAGGGAAGAATAACCTAAAGTACAAATACAGAATGGGAAATAACTGGAGGTTTCCGTGGACCGTAAGACCCAACTTGAGTCAGCAAAGTGATGCAGTTGTTAAAAAAATGAAATATAAGCTGCTAGACACAAGAAGTAATACTGCCACTCCACTTAGTGCTACTTAGGCCTCAACTGGAGTATGTTATGTAGTTCTGGGCTACATATTTTAAAGGGGATTTGGGAGGGCCAGAGGGAAGCAACAGAAATAAAGGTGTTGGAAAGGCTGCTGTTAAAAGAAAAGGTGGAAGAGGTACACACACTTAGCTTGCAGAAAAAGCATTCAGGGAGTAACAAGATGGCAGTTAGCAAAGGCCAGGACATGAAGTAATGGTTTCAAATTGCAGCAAAGTAGATTTAAATGAGATATTGGGGAAAAAACCATCCTTACTGTTAGAACAGCAAGGCAGTGGAATAGGCTTCCCAGGAAATAACAGAATAGTAGGGGCCTAGAGGTCATCTAGTTTAACAGGAGGCAGGAGCTTTCCTATCCAAACCATCCTATATTAGCCTTTGTTCCAGGGCTGTTCAACTTACAACCCATGCATTGTTAACCGTGCCCTCCCACCCTCCTTCCCGCCCTCTCCCCAGCACCCATCCAGCTGCTAGTTCCCCCATTTCTCTGGCTGCAGAAACAACTGGAGGGGCCGAGTTCCCTCTCCCTCTAGCTATCCCTTCCCTACTCCAGGTAGGGAAGTGCACTGCAGCACAACCCACAGTGCTGGGAGAGCACATGACTTGGATTGCCTGAGAGGCATGATGCAGCAGAAGAGCCTGCAGATGGGGAGCTTAGGGTGAGGCATGTGATGCATCAGGGGGAAGAGGCACACAGTAGGGGTGTGCAAAACAGGCTGTATTTGATTTGGATTCAGCCCGAATCGGGGACAGTAATCAATTAGTTGATTCAGATCACTGTCCCTGATTTGATCCAGCTGAATCTGAAGATTTAATGTTGATTCAGAGAATCAGCAATTTGGCCATAGACACAGCTGTAAATGTTTTTCTACATACCTCAAGGTACCAGAAGCAGCTTATGAATGCTGCAATGATGGGGCAGATGAAGCATCCCACAGAAGCATGGTGGGGAGGGGTCCCCTACATGCTCAGTGGTGAACCTGGAAGTGGACCGGAAGTACTTCCAGTCCATGTCCAGGCCCACTGAAGAGTGCACTGGGGGGGCGGGGTCCCCTGTGCCCCACTGGCTCAGTGATCAACTGTGGTGGGATCCTGGGGGACCCCCCCAGACCCAGGAGACATCAGTCACTGAGCCAGGAGAGTGTGGGGGTGGGCCCCCTGTGTGCTCCCTGGTGGAGCCAGACATGGACCCAAAAGTGGACTGGAAGTGCTTCTGGTCCAGTTCTAAGTCTGCTGCCAAGCATGCTGGGGACCCCCCTGTGCTCCTGTAGGACACTCCACCTGCCCCAGCATTGCTGCATTCATGAGCCACTCCTGGTACCTTGAGGTATGTAGAAAAAACATGTAAAGCTGTGTCTATGTCAGAATCACCGAATCTTTTCAAATCTCTCCGAATCAATTTAGAGGGTAGCAATTTGATTCAGAGAGATTAAAGGGTCTCCTGAATTGATTTGGATTCAAAGATTCAGCCACTGAATCGGATCAAATCTCTGCCAAATCAAATCAGGGACTGAAGCTTCACACAGCCTTAGCATACAGGTGTGTAATGCAATGGAGGAAGTGTATGTGGTATACAGCCCTAGGGGCCTGCGGCCTCTGCTAGTACAGCTCCAATAACTGAGAAGTTGGACAGCCCTGTCTTATCTAATCTATTCCTACAAACTTCATAATCAACCCTGTTGCATAACTGTATGGCATATTGCTGAAAGACATCAAAAGCACCCTAACCAACCACAGGTAAAGCAGGGGGACAAGGGCTGCCAGGTATTCTGCTGCTGCAAGGGTTGTTTCAACACACTTGAGAGATCCAAGCAAGAGGGCTATACCACTCCACTACAAAAGAAACAAAACCCCCAGAGTCTTACTAATTTTGATGCAATCATTTTGCCATGAGGCAAAATTCCTTCCTGATCCCAATTTGGCAAATGGCCTGGCCCTAAGCACATGGGCAAGACCCGTTAACAGGAAACCTCTAGATTTGAGTCCAGCAGGAACATTTAAACACTCCAGTTAAAACCTCTAGCCTTGGCTGCAGATTACACCCAATGTTTCTGAGAGGGGTGAAACAAACCCTTGATTCCTGTAGCAACACGAGGGAAAAATATCCCTTCCTGGTCCTATGTGGCCACCAAGACACAGAAGCATGGCGGGTGGGTGAGGGGAGGTAAATCATCCACCATTCTTCTCTGGGACAGCAAGCACAACTCCATAACTCCCTCTAACTCAGCAGCCACAACTATACCCTGCTCCATACATTTCTCCCAGCCACTTTAATCTTATTTCCTAAGCTGGTTACACAGCTCTGCTTCCTTCTCCTACTGCAGATATCCACCTCCAACATCCACCTTTAGAGTTATCTGGGGGAGGGGAGAAAACACTTCTGAGCTTACAGTTGTTGTTCTTTATAATGTTCCAGCTATTCCTAGAACAACCTTAACTAATGCTTGTCCATCCTCTTCCTGAACACTTCCAGTGACAGAGATTCTACATCTTCTCTAGGTAGTCTTTTCCAGTCTATTCTAACACTGAAGAAATTTCACTTGATATCCAGTCTAAACCAACTTTGCTGTAACTGAAATGGTTGGCATGCATCTTGCTTTTTTTAGAAAGTGAGAAAAGGTGTTTTCCTTCACCTTTTTGGCACCCATTCAGATATAAAAGCCTGCTAGTGTACCCTCTTCTCAACTGTATTTTCTGCAAAGTTGAAAATGCCTGTTCCTTTCAACATCTCCTCACACGGCTTGCTTTCCAAGCCCCTTATTTGTCACCCTCTCCAACATTTCCATGTCCTTTTTAAAATGTGGAGCCCAGAACTGCACATGATTCTGTAAATGAAGCCTAACCAGTACTGTGTAAGAGGCATTATCACCTCCAGTGCCTTGCTCTCACGTAATGCTCCTATTGTTGCAACCAAAACCCACATTCAACTTTGGTGCAGCTGTGTCAGGCTACAGATTGTGATCTTCCATACTGAGTATAAATCTAGAGACCTCTAAATCTCTCTCTAGTCATCATCCTTTGTATATTTGTGTTTTTGATTAGTCTTCCTGAGGTGTAGCATCTTGCATTTGTCAGTACTAAATACTGTGTTTTCTCTGGCCCAGGTTTTCAATCTATCAAGATCCTTCTGCACTCCTTTCTTCCAGTGTGTTTCAATCCTTCCCAATTTTGTGTCACCTGCAAATTTGCTCAGAAATCTATATTCTAGCACCCAGAGTAATTAAAGCACTCCAGCCAACTTCAGCAGCATGTGTATCAGTGTCTCCACACTAAAAATGGCAGTGGGGGTGCTTTAACCAAAGTTCATTTGAGCTTTAGTTAAAGCTTCCCTGCCACCATTTTTCAGCACAGGGATATTAATAAACATGACACTCTAGGTGCTTTAATTACACCCCCTCCACCTCCTGGAGCACGTGTATAAACACTCAAAGTGTCCAGTGGTACAAACCACTTCAGAATGGTTTAAACCTCTTAAAGTCTTTCCAAAGTATACTTCATAGTCAGATCCCCCCTCAGCCTTCTCTTGTGGAGGCTGAACAGGTTCAGGTCCCGCAGTCTGTCCTCGCAGGGCCTGCTCTGCTACTCCCTGATCATGTGGGTGGCCCTCCTCTGGACCCTCTCCATGTTGTCCACATCCCTCCTGAAGTGCGGTGCCCAGAATTGGATGCAGTACTCCAAGTGCAGCCTGACCAGTGCTGCATAGAGCGGGAGGATCACCTCTCTGGACCTGCTTGAGATTCCCACACTGTCGGCCCATGTTCATCTTGGGTTCATCTGAACCAGTTTGCCCATCTCTAAATGAGACTCCCGGGTTAGGCTACAGAGCCTTTGTTTTACTCAGACACAACTGTGAATGTTAAAAAGGAAAATGCAATAATAAAGCAACACACCAAGGACAGATGCCCAAATGTTTATTTTGTCACTATGTCAGAAGGCAAAGTCCTAATGGAGAAAGGAAGTTATCATTGGTTGGAATATTTTGAGAAAAATGAAGCATGGTACCAAGGGAAATTACAGACTTAACCAAGAATGTCACCCTCACAGTCACAAATGAAGGTTTCAGAAGGAAACCTAAAGTTATAATGGAAATATTATACGTGTATCAAACTGCTTTAAGAATGAGAGCATATCAGATTCTCAGCATTGAATTTCAAACACCTAAAATAAAAGTTTCTGATAAATATGTAATTAGCTCCTTTTATGAAACCATTCATGATATGTAGCATAGAAAGCAAAAGGAATAGGAATTAGATTGTAAGTGAACGCTACTTTATTTAGGGAAGTAAGAGATACTCAGGAAGGATCTTTATTTAATTTCATTTACATTTAAGTACCTCTGCTTGCCGTTCTGTATGCAATCTCAAGGAAGAATTAAGTAAACAGGGAGAGATTTAGTACCAAAAGAAACAATTTACCTGCCAACTGGGCTCTTGGGTAAATAAGCATGGTCATATGGATTAGAACTGGTTGGAATTTGGCTAAATGTTCCCTACCCCACAGCTTTTTTTCATTTTCATCACCAGTCCAGATAATTAGTGATTAACAAAGCAGCAACTGTTTGCAGGAAAGAGTTAGCATCACAGAAAGAAAAGGAAGATTGCTTCTGCAGCATTAGGAAGGCAAAGAGAGGTGAGTACACTGCTCCAGGAACCACTGCTTAACACCATGAATGATAGCATAATGTTCAGTAAGCACTCAAGCATAAGGCAGACTAGTTTTCAATAATTGTACCAGCACTTTGCTCAGCCTGAGGCTGCTCATCTTTTGGAAACATTTAAGTTTAACACTAAAGGTTGTGCTCAATATAATCAGCATAGCCATTCCCACCCTACTTATATGATACCTACCTTTACAGATGGTAGTGTATGGGAGAGATTAGGGTAAGTGGTCCTGATAGTGAATGAGACTGGTGTTGAGAGAGGGAACAATATGCAATAGGAGTGAGTAATGTTGTGATTACAGCTTGTGCGATTTTTTTCACTAAAACATTTTCTCAATGAAAAATTACCAGTTTCATCAAAATCAGTGGTTCTCAACATTTCCAGACTTGAGGCACCCCTTAGAAAATGCTAGCTCTTAGTTATCTTCATTTTTTACTATAGTAAATATAATGGAGCAGTTTCTCTCTTGCAAATAACTGAGAAAGACAGCAATAGGTCAGAATGCTTTTAATGTCACGAATTTCAGTTTGAAATCTCTGGGTTTGGCTTATAAATCAAACCTACACACCTAATAGTGTACAGTACTCCATGGCACCTTTGAAAGGATCACAAGGCACCTGGATCAAGAATCACTCATCTAAATTAAGAAAATTAGGAAAAAGCAACACCTTTGATAAGAGCTTCCATGGGAGAAACAATGTGTCTACTTGTAAAAAAATCAGAATTTTTCATTTTGAAATACCAAAATTATTTTCATTTTAGGTACATTAGGACATAGCTGATTCCTCATACATTAAAAAAAAGTCAAAGTAAAAAAGTAAAATTTCTCAAAGCCCAACATTTTGAATGGTTTGAAATGTGTGTTTGGTTTCAAATTGGAATGAAAATATGTTGCCCTGGATGTTGTTTTCGGTGCATGTAGGGGGAGAAAAAAAGTTATATAACTGGAAGTACATACAAACCTTCTCTGGTATCTATATTCATCTACCCTCCGTGCTCTTCCTGGATTTTTTCTGCACCCTCTTCCCTTTTCCTGGGACACTGATTATGGGCATAAACAACAATTGCCCCACGAACTTCTACGAAATCATGTACCTCAGCATCAAATGTGGTCACATCTCCTAGCTCTACCTATAAAAATAGCCGTATTATTTATACTGGGTAACAGATCAAATATTTGAAGTCCTGTATGAATAATAATTTTCACTAGACACTACCCTATCTGGTTTATTGAATCATACCTACTTAACTGTAAAAAAAATACCAGAGAGACTAAACAATTTGCTAAAGGCTGGATATAAAATTGAGAGTCAGGGTTAAGAGCTTGCCTCATGACCAGTCTATTTAAGCACAGCAGGAGTCTCTACAGTCCAGAGAGTCACAAAGTAAGCCAGGTTATTAGTAAACCACATAATTATGTTTTTTCAAATATCGACTTTGGGTAGTTTTTATCCCTCCCCCTTGCATAGAGGCAGAGTGACAGTGTACAGGAGCCCCAAGTGCAAGGAGAACAATTACTAAAGACCAGCATGCAATCTCACAAAATGTACTTATGTGCAAGGTTAAATGAAACAACAGAAACAGACTGAGCCTAGCACTCCATCAGCCGTCCGGAGTGAGAATTTATGCATCTATAGCTTTGAAACTCAATTTGGATTACCAGGAAACATAACAATTGCTATAGAAGAATTTTGCTCTCAATGAGAGATTAAGAAGGTTTATTTAACACCTAAAAATCTCTATTTAAACCTCCTTTTACAATTAAGGATTGACTAGTTGGATTTCACAACAAACTTTTGTGTAGGTATGATGAAGGTATCAGACTTGATCACAGTGCTGCAGATACCTTTGGTATCACTTAACAAACCCCTTATTTTTCTGTGATCCTATCAGCAATGATGAATTTTGTGAGATTTTCTTATTGTATCATATAAAAGGTATGGCAGAGATTTAGAAGGAGCTTTATACTTAACCTCCTCATGTCATTCAGTCATTTTGTCATTTCAGTTCAGAGTGACATTTCTCGCTTTCGGCTATTTCAATTTGACTTCTCAGCCTAAATCATAGGAGTATGATGATCTAGTACTGAATGCAGTTTTCTTTAACTATGCACTCTCACAGCATGACTACTGTGACAGTTTTGGGGTATGTCTGTTTCAAACTGTGAGCACCATTTTATGTGAAAACAGCATTTTGTGAATGCAATCCTCACTGTGTCCTTTACTGTACTCTAATGAGGGCTTGTTGGGATTTTTTTTGATAAGACAGTCATTCGGTAAAAACTGTTGTTTTGTCAAAATTGTACATTTTTATGAGAACATATCAGTTACAATGAAAAATTAATCAGATAATATTTTGTGGAGGGAAAAAAAATAGAGAAAGAAGGATGTTGACTCATTAGCACAGTGGTTATAGAATTTACCGAGGTGCAGGAAACCAGAAGTACCTGCTTAGGAACATGGGACCAAAAGGGGTCTTCAGGGCGTTCAAGGTAAGTATTTATACAAAATGGAACAGCTCCAACAGGCAAAATGAAGAGCAAGACCCAGCCCAAATAGCTTTATTAGGTTCAAGATTAATGTTCAAGTCCTGGTTTGACTTTGTGCCTTAACCAATGGACTGTTGGCTATTTTGGGCCCTCTTGTACTGGCACACATATCATCTCAAATCAGAATATTCCCTTTGAGTGGACATTGGGCTCATCTGAGGTTTGGAAAGAACTGAAATTTCAAATACTGTGAATTTCCACTGGGAAAGATATTTTGTTTTGCAGCCAGTACTGCCTGCCACTTTGTTCTGAAAGGGTTGAACTAGAAACCAGGCTTCACATAGCTAAATAGATCTTGGAATGGGAGACTGTAGAACTTGGGAAAACAGTGTTGAAGTAATGGGGAAAACAGGAAAGCTGGGATTCTAGTTTCAGAGTAGAAGACAGCTGAACTTGCATTTCAGATACCAGGACCTGAGAGACACCAGAGCTAAAGTACAGGCCAATCATTATCTGGAACTCAAGGGAGTTTAAGAGTGGCGGGACACAGATTTTTTTATTTGTTTTCGAAGAGAATGGTGCTTACCCAGAAAGGCTAGATTGGAATAAGTCTCAGAAACAATCACATTTCTATATCCACAAATACCCACTTCAAAAGAAGGAAAGCCAAAATAGTTCTCTTCAAATAAAACTCAACCGGCAGTACTTTGCTGCCGTACAGGAAAGGCCTTAAAAACAAATCAAGGTTCCTCATTCTATAGTGCCTTTGCCATCATTACGTGCACTCTATTGTCTAACATAGGAAAGAATTTTTTTTACTGCAGGGACCTTGAACAGCATGTGTTAAATTTTTATACAATATCTATAACCATAATGTGGCTAGATTTAAGGAAAGTACAGCCAGGGAGACTGAATCGTATTCTCCTTCCTTTAAGGAGATGTTTATATTTAACTTTGTAATGTTGGATATTGTACAAGTCCAGAATGCCATTGTCTAGTGCAAGGCACCATTGTTCTGTTCAGCTTTGCCTTTTTAACCACATCTATTTTCTCCGGGCAGAGACTAATGCAGAATAGCAGTGTCCCTGTTGAGGTCCAGAAGGGATTCTCTTTCGGTAATATCTATGGCTATACTGCTTTGTAGTTCACATAGAAATAAGAAAGCTAGATCTAAAAAAAGGTACCTCATTCTCTGTTGTGTGAGGCATAATACACTTTCTATGGTAGTCTAAACCAGGACTGTCCAACTTCTAATTGGCTGGGGGCCACAGGCTTCCCAGCCACACACCGTGTGGGCTGCATGCCACACCACACAAGCCCTGCTGTACCAGCATGAGCCGTAACAGCCACATGAGCCACCCCTTCCCGCCACTGCCCTGCATGGCCTCCAGCATGGCACATGACCCCATCACCACACTGTGTTGGCCTCCGATGAGCTGTGCCCCAGTGCACCATCATAGGCACTACTTCACAAACCCCCTGCGTGGACAGGCTGCTGCATGCATGCAGATATGACGTGTGGTACAATCCCACCCTGTGGTGAGCAACCCCCACTGCACTGCACTAGCACAGATACTGTGCAGGGCCCCTAAATCCCCTGAGCCCTCTGGCCACTAACTCCTTCAGCTCCACATGCCACGGGCAGTGGAAGCTGGAGGAGGGAGGAGGAACTTGGGGACTCTGGGGTAGCAGCAGGAGTGGGAATAAGCCAGGAGCCCAGGGGTGATATTTTAACCGCTTGGGGACCTCACATGGCCCATGAGCTGCCAGTTGGACAGCTCTGATCTAAGCATATTTCACTTAACAAATACCTTTCCACTGTAGTGGCCATTGTGTTGGTGACACCTTTATCTCTTTTGCAGCACATCATAGGAATTTCCCTTTTCTGAGGGGGTTTGTGACTGTGGTGCATGAGAGGCTGGAGAGAACATTCTTGTGGTCTCTTAGTCAAATATACTTGTGATCCCAAGTGACTAGTCTCAATAGTTTAGCAAGCTCCTTCCTGACCTATGTTTTTAGGAATAATGGGGACTTGATGTGGAGTAATGGTGTGAATCCAGCTCTGATATCTGAAGTGATTGCCCTGAATATAATAGGTTATTGTGTGCAATGAGGTGGAGCTGATGAGGGTATATGGCTTAGAATCCTGAGTGGAGATATCCACCTCAAAAGGTAGCACATAGGCCTCACCACTCTCAACACCTTACCGCTCATTTTGCGTGGTTGCCCACACAGCTTGCACTCTTAGGCTCTTAACTCTCCCCATGGACTGTAAAAAGGAGCTTAGGTAGCTAGGATGCAGGGCACCCCAGAGTTGTGTTGCAGTGGAGTAGCAGATCAATTATGTCTGCCTGAATACCATTTCAATCCTTCTGAGTTGCCTCCTTACCATCTATAATAATTTATTTTCAAAAGTGTTGCACACACTTTTCTTTTCTTTCTTCCCCACTACTTCTTCAAAATCCATGGCATTGCAGAATCATAATCAGCATAGGAGCAAAGGAACTCTCCTAATGCAACCAAGGAGTGGTAGTACAGTATTAGTCCAGAGAACCCCTGGCACATTCTGGGTTTGCCCTTCAATGTCCCAGCATACCCTTTTACTGGAAGCAATGCTATACTAGCTCTCCATCAAGTCTCATTACTACCATGAAGATTCATAGGGTGGGTTATACAAGATAGTTGGTTACTTCATCTAATACTCACTTCAGCTTCCAGTGAAAGTTCTCACCAACCTTGCAATATATGAAATAACAGGACTTTGGAAAAGCATATTGTTTCCCTATATTTGAAGAATAACTGCCAACATAAATAGGTTGACTATAAGGAAAACCAGGACATTCATCTGGGACCTCTGGCATACCGGTCCCTCCTCCCTCCCAGTACTCTCACGAGTTGATGGGCGCAGGGTGTCCTGCCGGGCAGGCAGCAGTGCCTGCCCACCTACCTGCAGGCACTCCACACCACTCCGACTCCTGAACAGACTGTGCCCTGCGCCCACACATTCCAGGGATGCCCATTATGATTCTCAACAGCCAGGCAGGACTGGCCTGTGAAATCTGGGACTATTCCAGCTAAAACAGGATATAGGTCACCCTTTCATTTGAGAGAACCAAATCCATACCCTTTTTTTTTTCCATTAGCCCCCAAATAATTCTATCCTGTCTAAAGAATTTAGGCCAAATCCCCTACAAGCAACTGTGCTCATCTAACTCAGAAGTAGGGAAATTGCTGCATATAATATTTACTTTTCATATGCCTTTTCTATTTCCTTCAAACAAAATGCAGAGATATTTTCAAAGCCTGTTTTCCCCTAAGTTCACGTTTACTTTCAAAGTATCAACATCAAACACAGTCTTCAAGACTATTTTCAGATCTGTTCAGTCAGCATGAAAGCAAAAGAGAATCCCTTAAAAATAAATCACAAAAAATAGCCAAGTAGATGTCAGGTAACTTGTTCTTCAAAAACAAGGGAAATGACTGGAGGTGTGTGTCCTGTTTGAGCCTTAATGGCAAAATGGCACCAAATTAGCATACCAGAGACACTGACAGAGCGGTGCAGATCACAGAAGGAAGGGTATCAAGCTTCTGAACTTTAGAAGTGGCAAGGAATCATCCAGGGTATGTAAGCTAAGGACAGAGTAAATAGTTTGGATACAATGCAACATCTAAAAACTTGCATACCTGGTGAGACAAAACCTTTAGGAATAGTCAGGCAACCGATTTGTAAGAGCCTGATCAGGCAGGCCAGCCTGAGACAAGGACCTCAGCAGCCACACTTGCAGACAGCCCTCAGCTAACAAACTCTTGACTTCATTAGGAATAAAAAACAATCTTGATTGGCTACTGGGAGCATCACCTATCTATTCGTACTGGCTGGGATTGTGGGATTTCAGTCAACAGCTCTGACCTAATCTACTGGGGCAAGTCTCCTGACTTTTGAGCTCTCTGGTTTTCCTGGTTCCTGATCATGATCTTTGACATTTCCTTGGACTTTGGCTTTGGATTTTCTCCCCAGGACTTGGTAGCTGGATCTTCTGGATCCTGACCCTGGCTTGTATTATAGACCCTACTTCGGTTTCTCCTTCCAGATCTTGTAATTAGCTCTCAGAACCTCATTCCTCCCTCAGAGACCTGATCCCCATACCCGACTGCCTATGACTCAGTCCCCTAACACTAGTTACTCTCTTTGACTTGTAGTAGCTGTAGTATGTGGGGGAGAGACACACACTTAGTGTGGGTTGTAATTTGGCTCCCCTGCAGGAGTTTTCTAACCTTTACTAACCTCTCCAGCCTGGTCCTTCTAATCCTCTTTATGAACCAGGACTCTATGATTACTCCAGATCAGCCAGCCAACCACAGTGGAGAAGCCTGGTTATGAACTTGAATACATCTTCTTTGAAGAAAAATAGCAAATTACCCATCTAGTTGAGGAAGGGGTCTCCTTCTGATTGCAGCCAGTGGACTTGTTGTTTAATTCTATCAAGTTTGGCCTCCAGATTCCTCAGGAAAGAAGTGATATAGCAGTCTCTGGCATCCAGACATAAAAATCAAAATTCACTTGGTTACTCCCATTTCATCTGTCTACCAAGTATTTACTAAACTATACAGTTCAGAAGCACATAAGATCTCACTTGTCTTACTATATGCAAGATTAGTGAATGAGGATCTAGTAATTATTTTATTTAAAACAGATGAAAGTCAAAGTATAAAAAGGCCGGTCAGTATGAATGGTGGCATTTGACAGTCACGCACAAATTCAAGTAGCTTCAGTCTGAAAATGGCACTTTGACAGTACCAAGCAAATCTGTGCTACTCTTATGAAGTCAGTCCACATATATACCCAGAAGGGAAATTTGCCCTTAGAATAATAGAGTGATGAGGCATGTGATAGATAGCAAGAAATTAAAACTTTTCTGAACTACTAATATTAAAATAATAAAGTACTCTTATTTTAACGTGTGTTTAAAGAATTAAACAATGTGTATTTCAGCGTTGTTTAAAGAATTGTTCTGTATTTTAAGGGCTTGAGATTGAAGAGTCTGATAAAAGCTTATGTGAGGATTAATGACAAAATGTAGCCTGCTGTCCATCATGTTTGGCTTTATCATTTCCTATTGTTCAATGGAAGCCAAATAAAAGTTACCAAAGGCAGGGATTATACAAGTGCAAAAATTGGCCAGGACCTACTGAATGACCATGATGTTATCATTTTTGCAAGACTTGAAGATTTGTGTGAAGTGAAGGCATTTCAGCATCCTTCTAAAGCCAACATTCATTACCCAAGTCATCAGAACAAATTACTGATGTCCCTAAGGCTCAGGCAGAAAAAAATAGCATTATGTTATTTATAGATTATTATTATTATTATTATTATTATCATCATCATCATCATTATAATACCATGACCCAATGGTAGAGATAGTGAGTCTGTATGCACTGCTATGTCTTCCAAATATACTTGGAAATTAGTATTATTAGTGACCAGGTAGCAGGTCAGTACTGTAGATTAATTTCCCTTCAAATATAATATAGACTGGGCAAAAACTACTTGGTATAAACATAATGTTATGCCCTCTGAGTTTATCTGTATACCACATGCATCTCTACCCTCCAGAATTAACCTTCTAAAATTGAGGTGTCTATCTTAAGCAAGGAAATTTATTTTCTGCCGAGAATAGGCCTATTCAGGCAACCCTGAGAGAGTCAATTGAATTCATGGCTTATTATAATCTGCTTGATTCCTGTTAATTACTCTTCACTCAACAGATATTAAAAACCTAGTCTCTTTTTTTAATGGTCATGATGTTCCACTAATCAAGCTATCCTTTCTTTGGCAATTTTTGCTGAAGAATTTTCAGTTTAGCTATTCCTTGTCCCTCTCCTATTTCATAGCACTTCAGGCTTGTTTTGAGCTCTTTTCAGAATCCTATATCCACCCATGGAGTCTAGTCTTCAGCAGAAGCTACAGTTTCAGCTTTAGAATGAGCAGCCAAGAATTGCTGACAATTCAGCTGTGAAATGGTTAAAACTGTAGCTGTTACCTGAGAAGGAAAAGAAGAGTGAGTGAGCTGAAGATAAAGTTCTCTCCTTGTTGTAAGTGGCCATAAATCTGGAAAAATCTTTTTCTTCTTTATTTTGCCTTCCCAAAAACAAAGCCTGTGTCTTATCTGGAAGCATGGTACAAGAGGAAACACAGTACTCAAATAACAGACAAATAACAGACAACAGTACTCAAATAACAGACTGGTACTCACCAGTCCCCCTCCTGTAGGGCAGGGCCCCCCAAATCCTGGGCAGGGCCCCCCTGGCCTGAGAAACCAGCGTTCCCTGACGGCAGGCCCACTGCGCATGCACACAGTTTAAAAGGGCCCGC
>NW_017728886.1:20078832-20105418 GCF_001723895.1 Crocodylus porosus
AGCTGACTTCCTGCCCTTTGGGCAGGGGGCTGGACTCGATGATCTCCCAAGGTCCCTTCCAGCCCTAATGTCTATGAAATCTATGAAAGCTGCAGAAAGTGGTAAAAGTGAAACCTGCACCCTCAGCTGATGGGTTGCTTAGTTATTCAGGTATTTTACTAAATTATCTTATGTTTCTAGAAGCTCAGAAGGAAGCTGGAGTATTCATTCCCTACCCACCTACACTTGGCCAGAAGTGTATCACATGTCTTTCAGGTGTGGTTATTGCTATCATTATCAGACCATTTGCACGTCCAGATTAGATTAAAGTAGTTGACGTGTACACACTGAGAGTCAGAAAAGTCATCTGGTACATAGTGATTACCCAATTAGCTGTGGTTCTGGGCAGAAATGAACTGATTCTAACCAGTGGTAGTATATGCTTCAGAGAGCACTAGTCTTCCATTCACTGTTATGGCTTACAATTTAGCAGCAATTTAATGTGTTGATTTTGATCGATAAAATCCTGCTTTGTGTTAGGTCTTACATACATTACAGAATAGTTTTATTCCAGTACATGAAATCTACTGAACTTTGAAACTTTAAGTCCCTGGAATTCTTCAACAGAAGACACTATGGAGGAGTCATCAGTGGGCCTTTATTGTTAAATTTTACTCTCCTTTGACCCAAAGATGGAGTTTTCTGAACTTTGTGGCACATACTACAATTCTTTCATAATTTTCCAAGATTAAAAAATAGAAAAAAAAAATAGAACTGTATGTCTCCATAGAGAGACAAAGTGATTTGTTTTATAAAGTTGAAATAGTCAAAGCACATTGTTGAGCAGACATAAATACCAGTGTTTAACACAGGTGAAAACAGCCATGAGAAGCCCATCTCTAATATTTTAAAGGGGGCATGAATCTGCTTAAACTCAGTGCCCATCCCACAGGCCAAATCTGGTCCATAGAACCATGACATCCAGCCCCTGGGGCTCCCTAATGGATCAAGAAATTTGACAGTGGGGAAGCAGTGGCTATTAGTAGTACTACCCCTCCCATGCTGTCAAGTTCCAAAGCCCTATATGGTCGGGTCAGGGCTGGACCATGCTTCCTCCTACATGCAGCCAGACTGGGGCCAGGCCATGCCTGATTCCTTCACAACTCAGGTTGGGACCGGGCCATGCTCCCTCCCCCTGCATGGCTGGATTGGGGCCAGGTTGCTGTCCTCCTGTCCCCTGTCACCACTCCCCTCTGTGTGGCCGTATCAAGCCCACTGGCTAGATCCAGCCTGGGGACAGACAGGGCACTGCCCATTCAGCCCATGGGCCAAAAAGTTTGAGCACTATTGACTTAGGCCAGAGTTTTCGCAAATTTTGAATAGCCAGGCACACTTTTTTTCTGATTAAATGTAGTGGCACACTTCACTCTTACACCCAAAAAGGTATATTTATATGCAAGACTTATGCAGTAGAGCTCATACTTGGCCACATAGGGCCAATCCCGTCACACAGGGTCAGGGCCCGATACCACCACATTTGGATATTTGGTGGTAGGAGGTGATAGCGGTATTAATTATCACCATTCTCCCACTGCCAAATTTCCAGACTTTTGGGGAGACCCATGGGCAAGATAACATGGCTCCAGTCTTGCCAACCCCACTGTTTCAAAAATCATGTGACAAACTTAAAAATCAAGATATTTGGAATGTAAATCATGAGATGCTATTTTGAAGTATGTGTGTATGTCAAAGGGGAGGGGAGCATTATTTGTGAAGGTGTGTGGGGTTTGGAGCCCAGGAAGGCAAGGGGAGTCCCTGCACACCCTGGCAGGATGTGGGGTACTGTGATTCAAGATGAGGGACAGCAACAGGGCTGGAGGGAGGAGCGGGCAGGATGTGGCTTAGGAGTGAGGGACAGACACGTGCACGCACACACAGCTGCCCATGGCTCTGTTGCATGACTTGCCCTGGCCTCAGGGCCCCATTCACCCCATCCCCTGCCCCACTCCCTCCCTCACCATGGGGTCCTCAATCTGCACCTCCTCCTGCCCCTTCCCTCTCCCCGTGCCCCTTCCCCTCCACAGACTTACCAGCCTGGCACTCTCTCCACGCGCCAGAGAAAATCCCGAGATCTGATCGCTCTGTCAGGAGATTGTGAATCAGAGTTCACTTGACTTGAAAAACAGGATTACTGTTAGCATTATTGTGGCTCTGTGGGATGGATGTGATACTGATAAAGTATCGTTCTTCATGGCACGCTTCAGCCACTCTTGCAGCACACCAGTGTGCACATCGCACCCTGGGAATCACTGGCTTAGGTATACTGCGGTGGGGATAGGAGACATTTGCCTTTTTCAGCATTCCACCTCTTATATTCCCAGAACATCCAGCTAAAGTATGGATTGTCTTGCAAAGGTTAATGCAGACTTTGTGTACATTCCTCTTCACACTTGGAAAGTCTAAGATATTTCTTAACCAGGCAAGCAATCATTTGGAAAATCTCCCTCTAAGAGCCAGAGACAAAACAGATGGCCAGCTTCCACTGAAACTCAGTTGGAGCTGGGCACTTAACTCTCATTTGCATCTCTGAAACATATTTTCCTCTTAAGGATAAATACAGCAGACACTATTAACATATTAGGCCTTACAATATTACACATACATACTTTGGCCTATGCTCTGCTTTCTAATTATATCACTATAAATCTGGAGTGACTCCCTGTAAAGTAAAGGGAGTTACTCTGCATTTTCATTAGTTTGAGGTCAGATGAGCCCTAGAGCTATATAAGCATGTAGTAATGAAACCTAGCACCATGCAAAACCCACCTGGCTTCGAGTTTTCCTACGAACTAGGAAGTGAAGGTGCTGTATCAAAACAACACTGGAGCTTCAATGTTTTTCCCCATTTGGATAAGATGATAGTAAAAGCAATTGCTTTTTACTCAATATTCTAAAATGCAGAGTGATATAAATTTGATTTTTGATACAAATTCTCTGTCTCTTTCACCCACACACACATTCTGAAATAACACCTTTCTAGAGTTTAACACGCGATTCTGCAGAGCACTCCAATTTGGACTTAAATAACTTTATTTAGAATAAAATGTTTTGGAAAATATTTAGTGGTCAACTGAAGTCCTGCACATATTTCATATTCCCACCCATTTTACCTGGATGCAGAGAAGTCTGCTGGTACAATGGTATAACAAACCATTTAAGAATTACATAGTGATATAGAAAAACTATTCTCTGTGTGCAAAACAGTATTGTTAGAAGCAAAAATTACTGTCCTGGGCTAACCTTTAGAAATCTTTCTGCACTTGCAAACCACCTCCCCACTCTCACCCCCCTATACAATTGTGCTGCACTTTTTGATAACTTGCAAAATTTCTGCCTTCTTGCACACAGAAGGTGCAGATAGTCATGGGGCATGCTGATATCTTGGAAGACAGAAAATGTACTGCTCAGGCACACAATATATATATAGGCTGGTAAGCAAGCTGACAGTCTTTTCACAGTGTAAGCATGATGTGATTTGAAATTCACAAAATCTGAGCCAAGGGTATGAGGTCAACTGCTGCCCAGGCTGTCTCAAAAATGTACTAACACTCTCTCTCCTGCTGTGGTACTTTAAAATATTGTAGGCATTAATCAAAAGTCAATTGTGTATTTTAATCAGATTTTACAGAAAGTACTTTGTAGGTGTAAGAATTGTGAATTACCTTGCAAAATGGAAACATGTTAAATGTAATTTGACCACTAAAAATGGGGAAACAATAATTACTAAAAGCAAATGAAATTGAATTGTGGTAAATCATAAATGAGCTGATGATACAGTGCAAATACTGTAATGACCGAATCATATAAGCAGCAACATAATTTCTCTTTACTGAAAATAAAAGAACACAATGAAGGAAAATTCTGGCATCACTGAACACACATTGACTTCATTGAAACCAGGTTTTCACAAAGTGTCTGCAGCCTGTTATAACACTACTTTAAAATGTAGCTACAGTATGCAGTGTGATCCACAAATCTGACAGCTGGAGAAAGGAGGGAAGGTGAGGAGGAGCAGCACATTTACCCCTGGGTTCCAGAGCTTCACTAAGGCTAGGGACAGAAGTTACACATAAACCAGTTTAAATGACTGAAAACTGGTTTAAACCTATAACAGAACAGAAGTGCAGTGCTTTCAAAATGACCAAAACAAGTATAAGATAAACCTGGTTGAATGCAGTATCAGACTTAACTGATTTCGGTCAAACTGGCTTATGGAACTTCTGTCCCAGACCCCTTCCTAGTTCAAGTTAACTCACAGTCCCCCAGCATCCCAGGATGCTTTGCTCTGCTCCAGAGGAGCAGGCCTTGCCCCTCTGCTCCTTAGCATGCTTCCTGCCTGTGTCTGTCAGCCCATAGAGAAAGGTGCAGGGCAGGAGAACAAACCCCCACCCCCTAATGGGGGGAGGAAGAGTGCCTGTGGTGTGGGTTTTTCAGACCCTGGCAGCCCACTCCCCTCCTCCTTCCCAGCTGCTGATTGCTTCAGCTGCTGCCACAGAAGGGAAGAAAAAGTTGTCCTCCTGCCAGGTGCCTGCCCCTACAGCCCAGCATGGGGGCACCAGGGAGCCCCTGACTTGGGGGGCTTCCCCCCAACCCCACCCCAGGGTCCCTTAGCCCTGGGCAGCCACATGGAGCTGAGGGAATTCTTCCCAAGGCAGGGGCTCCCTAGTGCCCCCATGCTGGGCTGCACGGGCAGGCACCCAGCCAGGAGGACCTCTTCTCCCTCACTCCTATGGTAGTGGCTGAAGTAATCAGCAGCTGGGAAGGGGAAAGAGGGGAATTCTCTTCAGCTGCACAGGCCTACCTGGGCTGGGGAAAACCTCCTTAGGGGGAAGCTCCCCCAAGGTGGGCCAGCACCCAGACAAGGGGCTCCTTAACCCCCTATGGGGGAACAGCAGGGGGTCTGGGAACACTTGGCTGGGTTGGCACTGGCCAGCAGGCTGGAAGGTGTGCTCTAGCACCCCCTGCCTACTGGCCTGGGTCAGTGCAGGGTTCCCCCTGCCTTCCCCAATTAAAAACTGAATGTCAATTCAGCTGGTTATTGTTCAATCTACACAGCTTAGCAGAAGCTGCCTGGTTTGAATTGATTCAGCCTCAGGCTTTTTGACTGTCTGTACTTAGCCTAAAACAGTGGCTCCTGCCAGAAGCTGCACTGACCAAAGGGCTTTGGTACCGGAAGTGGTGCATCCTGGGATAACAAGAGGACTACAAATTCCTCATTATATTTCTGTGGAGCAGACTAAAGTTAACTTAACATGAGCCAGGTAGCACACCTGAAGTGGTGTAATTTTGAGATGCTCAGAGGGCACATAGGCTGAGTTAATGAGCTTTAAGGTGTAGACGTGTGTTTTAATGGCCTTTTAATTGCCTTGCTGCCTGGTGATGGCAATCCCAGCTGCAGCAGGGGAGATCTCCTTGAATTGCACTGTCCTGGGCTGCAAGAGTCAGATGCACCCTGACATCCTCATCACAAATGATGAGGCCAAGAAAATTGTGATTGTGGAGTCACCATCCCCTTTGAAAACTGGCACCAAGCCTTCAACGATGCCCAGGCTTTCAGGTAGGAGAAGTATGTCCCACTGGCCAACATCCTGAGGGGCCACAACTATGACGTAACAGTGCACGACCCAATCATGGGAATTCTTGGAGCCTGGGACCCCAGAAACAAGAGTATCCTGCATGCCTGCCATGTCTCCTGCCATTACGCCAAGCTGATGTGCCACCTCGTGGTGTCTGACACCATCCATTAGTCCTGTGACATCTACGTTGAGCACATCATGGGCTATCACCAATACACCGACCCCCTCTCCCCAGCCCCAGACTGAGTTGGCTAACATTGTATTTTCTGTAATCTAGTTGTGTTCCCCTCCTCACCCCCATCCCTCTTATGTTAGTCCTGCACTCGGATGCTCTGTATGTCCCTTATGGCTTTGTCATCTTTTTGGTTCATGACTTAACATCTACTAATAAAACTCAATCTGTTCTAAGTGTACTGTGCAAACTTGTTGTTACATGTTAACCTAAAAAAAGAAAATGTGTTAAGGGCCGTTAAAACAGGAGTGACCACACATTAGGGCAGGGAAACATGTGCTAAGGGCCCTCTAAGTGGCTCAGAGGTCATCTTTTTCCATCAAGGATTATCTCTAACTGGTTTTGGGCAGGTCATGCTCTACTCATGTGTGACTGCAACACACTGCGACACACATACACACGCAAACAGGTAAGTCTGTGAAGGCATGGGGGGAAGGGACATGGCGGGGGGCAGATCGAGGTTCCCACAGTGAGGGAGAGAGTGGGGCAGGGGCAGGCTGAATGGGGCCCTGGTGGTGATTGTGGGACAGTCGTAGCTCAGGTGGATCATCCAGAGGTGCAGAGGGCCTCTTACTGCTGCATGCACACCAGAGGAGGCATGTGGGGCACATGCCTCCCAGATTTGTGCTTGGGGCATCACAGAGGTGGTCTGCCATTGCACGCTGGACTCTGCGCGTCACTGCCATTGCCTCCAAAGATGCACGTGACGCCATGTGCCTTCCATGCACTGGCAGCACCGTGTCCCCTGCCCACCCAATAGCAGCAGGCACATGGCATCGCACAGCTCTGAAGGCAGCGGCAGTGAGGCACAGAGCCCAGAATGCAGCAGGAGCCCACCTCTGCCCTGCACACAGTTGTAGGGGACATGTGCCCCCTGTGCCTCTCCCAGGGTGAATGCAGTAGTGGGATCCCCCCGTGGCCCTGGACAAGCTTCCCAAAGCTCCGACCATCCCATTACCTGCCCCAGCCTAGGGGCTCCATTCAACCCAGCTCCTGCCCCTACCCCTACCCTACTCACTCCCTCACTGTGGGGGCTGTAATCTGCCCCACCTTCTTCTTTCCCTTCACAGACTTACTGGCTGGGTGCTGTGTTCCTAGATGCCTCTGCAGGCTGCAGCTGTGTCTCTGTCTGGGTGTGCCCCTCCCCTCCCTGCTGCAGCTTCCTGGAGCCAGCAGTCAGGCTTCCCTATGGTTGTCTGTGCTGCCACCACTGCCCTGCATTTGGCGGGGCTAAGCCCTGTTAACCCCAGTCTTCTGCCATCTATGGGGAGGGAAACTGCCTGCTCAGCCACCACTGCTGCTGTTGCTGAACCTTTATCGCTCTGTGTAGAATGTACAACTGAAACAACTTTTATTTAGAATAACAGGTTAGATCAAGAAGCTTCTGAACCAAAAAGAAAAAAAAAAAAACAACCTAAAAATAACCTATTGTGCTGGTGATCTCTGCAGTTTTTGCTAATAATTTTCACAATTTCTCATTAACCCCAGTTTAAGCTCAGTGGGAGAAACTGTAATGAACAGAGATGAGCTAGAGTAAAAGTGGCCAATGGGATCAAATCAATGCAACTATAAGAAAATCTGAATTTAACAATGCACATGAATTGCCATGATCAGCACTGACTGAGTTCATGAGCAAATTTTTAAACAGCAAAAATCTAAATATTTTCCAATTGAGACAGATAGAGTGCAGATATGCACTTCTAAAAGACCCATTCCTAGCTCTGTTTGAGCACTCAATCCCTTCAGTTTGTATGTACCTTTCTAGGTGTGCAGGGAGAAATTTGGATATGAACAAATACTTTAGAGACTGCAAATGTCTGAGCATATATATATATGCCCAAATAAAAGACATGAGGATATTTTACATGCTATTCCTATTTTGCACCTGCTTCCCAGGTATACTCTTAGCAAATAATAGAGAAATAGGGCTGAAAGAGATCTCAGAAGGTCTAACCTAGTCTAATGACATTTGCCCCACCCCTGGGCTAGAGGCTTGCTCTGCTCTTGATCTTGCAATGAGAAGTAGTTCTGTGGAGAAGTTTGTACAGAGTGAAACCTGATGTATGTTCATGGTAGTGCATGTTTGTGCTAATCATGAGGCATGGCTGTGGCTAAAGAGAATACAGAAGGCCACAAAAAGGTGTCATAGCACTCTTGAGAGTTGGCTTACAAAGGCTAGTAGCCCTGCAAAGCCACAACAGGTGCCAGGGAGCTATCCTTTGTTTGGGATAATTGAGACAGACAGGGACCTGGTGCAATGTGTTTGCGGCAAGGCCAGGGGCCTGAATCACACAGACATATACAGTGGCGTACCGATGCGGGAAGGGAAACAGGGGAGCCATGGCCTCTGGGTGCCAAGAGGCCGCAGCACCTCCCACATTTTTTGAGTGGCTCACCTTCCCGTCCCGGTTGTAAGTTTCTTTACCTGTTACAGCCGGAAATTCTGGCCACTGCCCCTCCCCCAGTGTGCCGCAAGGTCAGTTTCCCTGCCATGATCATCCGGGGGGGGGGTGCAAATGCAAGCATTGGCCCCTGGGCACCAGAGACCCACAGCATGCCACTGGACACACACACACAAAGCTGGCCAAGGCCAAGTGGAAGGAGACCACGCTTCTTAGCAAACAAAGTCAAAGTTCAGGCCAGATGGATGCTGGCCCATGATGAGCAGAGTGGAGTGAGGTACCAAAGGACTCACCCTGGTCTGACAGCAGTCTCGCTAACCTATATTAATATTCCAGCAAGGCATGACAGATGGGATCAGGAAGGTTACACTAGTGAGACACTGTGAGAATAAGCAGGGCAAGATTAGTACAGCTGCTAGGGGGTACCACAGCTACCCCCTGAGGCAGGTCCTATCACACCCACCTCTTCCAGCTTGTCCTCTGGACTCTTTTTGATGTTAAAGAATCACTTCCCATGACTTGTATGCAATGCTCCTATTGATAGTGTGCTGGGATTCATTAGGTTTTTTGCACCAGTAAAATACTATTGACTCTTACTGAGCTTGGCATCTACTATAATCCCCAGGTCCTTTTCTGCAAACCTAGCCAGGCCAATTGCTGTCCAGTTTGTATTTGTGCCTTTGATTGTACCTTATCCCTGCTGTTAACTGTGCTTGTCATTTTATAATTGACCTTTACTGTGAAGACTGAAGTAAAAAAGACATTAAACATTGAATCTTTTTGCACAGCATCCATTATTAGCCACTCTTCCCCATTCAGTAGGGGATCTATACTTTCTTTGGTTTTCCTCTTACTTCTAACATACTTGACACTTTTATTTTTACCTCTTATGTCCCTTGTGAGCTGTATCTCAGTTTGTGCTTTGACCTTGATTTTTCTCACTCCATGCCTATAAGATACTCTTATACACATCCTTAGCAATATGGTCAAGTTTCTACGTTGTGTGTGATTTCTTTTGAGTTTCAATTTATTGAAGGATTTATTGTTTAGCCAAATCAGTCTCTTGGTGTGCTTCACAGCTTTCCTTCACCTCTAGATAGCAGGCTATTAATATCGTTTCTTTAAAAGGTACTATATAGATCCTGTTTTCCTTTGGACTGTCCTCCCAAGGGACGGAAGGGTTGGAAACTCATTTTAGGCATATTTTAGGGAATACTATCAAACAAACACACACCATACTAGTAATGCTAAAATCTAAACAAAGAAATCTATATAGGCAATCAGGATATTGGATAATATCAGTAGCTACCGCCTCTGAACCACATGGTCTCTTGGAGCATGTAGTCATTTACTGTTACCAAACCAATGCCTTCTGCAGTCCTTCTGAGAACCCTAGCTGAGAACCCATGCCTCATGTCAGCAATAAATGAAGATTACAGATGCCTCTCTTTAGCTTCCTAACTATCAAGTAATGTAATATCTAATTTGTAGTGTGAGCAACCACAGTCCCCTGTGAAGGCAAATGTGTGCTCATAATGTGGATGATGGAGGTATGGGGAGAGGGAGGAACCCAACAACAACTGCTCCTCCCAATGTATTATGACTTTGAAAATTACTTAATAAACTGGGCAGAGTTTTCTAATAGCTTTCTAATATTAAAAATAAGTTTAAAACATCAAAATTCCAAAACTCTGATTCAATAAAACTACAATTCAATTTTATCTCAGCAGAGGTAATGGCCAACCTGCCAGCACTGTCAGGTTATCACGTCCCTCTGACATAGTAAGCAGCAAAAAAATGTTGGGCAGATCCTACTATAGTTATCAGAGGAAAGAAAAAAAAAGGGAATATAGTTTAAACATTTCAGCTAATCATGGACAGTGAGGGGAGGGGTTCCAATGCTCAGGAAGTAAAAGCAGAAAATAGCACAGTGATCTCATTACAGTGATTGTAATAAGGAGCTCTTCATTGCCAAGGCTATAATCTCACGGTCCTCTCCAAGCTCTGTAATTAACCTAAAATATTCTACTGTTAATGTACCAATATGTGAAACTACAGTGTGATGATTATTCACTATACTGTTAACACACCTTTGGATGATGCTCAGCCACATTACAGTGATTGTTCACTATACCTCTTTTAAAATGTGGTCTATGGTGTCACATGTGAGAATCTCCATGTCCCCTAGAGGAACTAGAGGTCTTCTCTTTATTCCTTCTCTTATTGCAGCTGTAGCAGGGCAAGTTCTGGGCCTGAAAATTGAGATCTCCAAGCTCCCGAGTCCCCTCAGACCAAGAACACTCTGCCAGGTTCACTCTGGACCTTCAGCCTGCCATGGGAGACCTTGCCCACATCTATTTACTCCACGGCCCAGGTTCAGACTTCTCCTCCTGGGCTGGAGATTCCACATCCCACCTTTGAGGTGCTTTGCTTGAATCCTGGCAAGCTTCCACAACCCACCATCTTCCCAGTTCTTCAGTAAGCAGTTCTTTGAAGGACTTTCCTAGCTGATCTAAAGACCATTTTTAACCTTCAGTTCATAACTAAATGGTTTAGCTCAAAGTCCTTCCTCAAAGTCTGGTGGGCTCTCAAAAAAATACCTTCTTTACCTGAATCCAAGCCAACTTTGAATTTAAGACAACCCCTCCTCCCAGTTAGATTCTATACAAGGAACATTTTAAGTGTGCTTTATAATTTTCCATGTATAGAATCTGATTAGTTAAAAGTTGTTTTTAATTTGTCCCCCAGTACTATGAGGAGGAGAGCAGCAGTGGGGGGTGAGGGATCACACTGCTGGCTCATATTCACTTATTGTCCACTCCAACACCCAGGTCATTTTCTGCAGAGCTGCTGCCCAGCCAGTGAGCCTGTATTGGGCATGCGATTATTTCGTCCTAAGTGCAGGACTTCCCACTTGTCCTTGTTGACCCTCATGAGATTTCTTTTGGCCCAATCCTCTAATTTGTGTAGGTTACTCTAAATCCTAGGCCTACCCTCCAGCATATCTACTACTCCCCCCAGCTTGGTATCATCTGCAATCTCGCCGAGGGTATACTCTATGCTATCTTCCAGGTAGCTAATGAAAACATTGAACAAAACCAGCCCCAGGACTGACCCCCGGGTCACTCCACTTGATACCACTCACCAACAAGACATCGAGCCATTGATTACTACCCTCTGAACCCAATGCTCCAGCCACTTTTCTATCCACCTTACAGTCTATTCATCCAGCCCAAACTTCCTTAGCTTGCCTAACAGAAACAATGCTCAAAACCATCAACCAGTGGTTGACAGCTATTAAACAAACACCACACATACTTTAGAAGTCATAAAGGACAAGTTAAATTTAAAAAGAAAAAACCCATGACCAGTTGTACTTACTATACTATATTCTTCATACCCAAATACTTATTCAGTAGCTGTGACATAACTGAAGTTAAAAGCGTGGAGCTTCACACCTAATTTTTTTGTAATAAGTCTCAAATTCCAAAATACAACACAGAATAAAAACTTTTTGCACACATTATTTTTTTTCCAGGGAGGTTTTGATGAAAAATAAATTGACACCTTTGGGGCCTTTGACCACTTAGGCACTCCTTGTAGGCTGATTCCTAGAATAGTAATTATACAATGGTAAGGTTTCTCTGTAGAGTATATGACAACTCTTTAGATATAGCAGAAAATGCATTAATCAAGCTTAACCTGATAAAGTTTAATTTGATGACAAATCTGATACAGCTTGAATGCAGTCCCTATTTACCCAGAAAAGGGAGAGAAACATAAACACCTACTATGACAGTCACAATACAGATGCTGGAAGGGCTACTAAATGGTCCCACCCATCACTACACATATTTAATATAAATTAGTCAGCATGAGTTTGTGCAAGGTCATTGCAGTCAGTGAACTAGGATATCTAATATGACAAAGTCCAAGCTCATCCATTGCACTAGAAAGACTAAACTAGTTTTAAATATCATAGTAACCCCTCTAATTCACATTCCTTTACCAAAACCAGGGACAAAACTCAGACTTCTGAATTCCCAACGTTCTCCTGATGCCTCACAAGCAGTTATTATAAACCATTGAGAAAGTGTAAATCAAGTTTGGAAGTTCATTTACAACTGAAACAAAAGCATACTGAATCTTCAAACTTGCGATCTCATGGAAATCCTAAATGGTGACCTAAGCAGCTGTAGGATAGTCATCTTCTAAATACCTAGAAGTGATGATATTGTTACAATTTTATTGGAGTGTAGGTATTATGTAATGAGGAGACAGAAGCAAGAACCATGCAGAATGCATTAGTGTGTTAGCATTAACACTGGTAGGCCTCGTGAAGATGGAAAACAATGCTCATGTTCTTCATTGTATTTCCATTATTTTAATGTTTAGGGTACATGAATAGCTGCGTCCTGCTGCACCCGTGACTATTACTAGCCATAGTTCGTTTGCTATCACTTATTAGTGGCATTTTCCAAAAATATCCCATGTTAGTCTCCTCCACTTCCCTTGGTTTCAATGAGAGTGTTATCAATAGTAACACCAGTGCTTGACTACTTCTCAAGAACTTATATAATGACAGCCAGCAATAAGGCACCAGGGCAGGTCCTCAGGGTACAATCCACTCAGGCACCTACACTAACCTAGGAATCTACTTCTCAGAAGACCAAGCTTAGTCAGTACTGAAAATCCTCCTTCCTTCAATCCATAAGACTTCTGAAGGCCTGGCATTGCCTTCAAGCATATTGGGGCAGTGTAGAAGCTTTCTTTGACCCTTTCCTGCCTGAGCAGGGGCTAGCCAGTCCATGCTATCACATACCCAGTATTGGAACTGAGTTGACAACTTAAATTCATTTGCATCAGCTAATGCATTTCCTGTTTCTTGTGTAGGAAGATATGGCATATTATAAAAATCATTGCAATTTTATACCTCACTGCAATGCAAACTGCTCCCTTTGTACCACTCCAGCAGTGGAAAGAGATGTGGTGGAATCAAGGTGTCTATATTAATCCCTTATCCCTCTCCTAGCTTAGCATCAGGTATCTATATTAATCCCTTATCCCTCTCCTAGCCTTCCACATTGAAACTTGGCATGGGGTGAGGGAGCGTGTTGGAGGTGTTCTGGCTATAGTCATGCAGGTAGTCTAGTACAAGTTAGAGATGTCCTAATTTGCTACTTATGACTACTGCCTGACCTACAGGTGACCTATGAATATGAGCCATGCAAAAGTGACTTCTGAACATTGTAATAAAAAGACAGGGCCAAACTCTATGCTACCTATTAGATGTCTAAGTGGATTTAAGTTCTTGCATACAATCCTATTCCACCCTACATGAGTTCCTTGAAAACACATTAATGCATCTCTTTTGTCAAAGGGCATCATTTTTGCTTTAAAATGAAGTTACAAAAATACAAGGAAGAAAAATGCACCTTATGTATTAGTTTTGTAGGGAGCGGAGCAAGGTGGAATAAGATTACACCAAGGTATCTAATAGGTGGAATAGAATCTAACTATCATTGCCTAAGACAAGATTTCTGTGATAAATTAATCAAGCCACTCTTTTATCATAGTGGACAGCAAATTGACTTGACCTAAAGAAAAAAAGACAGTCATTCGTATCCTAGAATAAACATCTGCTGTAACTCAATGTTGTCCATCCCCCTACAAATATACAGAAACTTGCGGGGGGGGGAAATCAATGTTGTACAGAATGCAGTCTCTCAGATGTACTTTGGGAATCTAAGAAATGATCATTTTTGTGAGGGAATATTTCTATGTATATCCTGTACTGCCTTCAGCTAGCAAAACAGCTCTCATTTCAGAGGAAAGAACTTGCTAGAAACTAAGATTATGGTCAAAGTAAAGACTTCTTTGTGTACATGAATTCATTACTTACATGCCCACAGCATTAAATTAAACATGTAATACCTTTCTGAGTTCCTTGCTGCTTAGTCGTTAATCTATTATTGGAAACACTGCAAGGTGAAAATACCCTTATAGGCAGATCTAGTTTTGAATACCTTACCTCTGATAATGCCGGCCTGTTTTCACTTGTTATCTTAAATATTTAAGTCTTTCTAAGACCTGTTACTAAACTGCACCAAATGCCAAGCTCTACAAAATAAATTTATATTATTATGTATAGCACTTAAATCTTCATTCATTAAACCTCAGTCTTCAAAGTTAAAAAAATAGGGGAGAGAGAGAGATGCTGTAAGGTATGTTCAGCCTAGATATGGTGTAGACTGTACTTCCAGAAATATCAAGTTTAACATAGTGTGAAAGTCATATTGATATTCTATATTAGTTTTGCATAAAATGCATAAACTTAATGATGTACTTAAAAATTGCCGGGTGTCAGTAGACCTATAAAGCCTACTAACTATGTAGAACAATACTGATAACATTTGTTGCTAGTGCGTCTCTAACAATCTAATGTTTTTAAAGATATTTTTATCTTCTTTTTTTCCTTCCCAATTGGTGGATTTTATCTGACCTCCTCTGTAATACAAGGCATAGACTTCAAACATTTCTGAATTGTGATCAACAATGTCTGGTTGAACTAGAGCAAATCTTTTAGAAAATATCCCATCTTGTTATAAAGATCCCAAGTAACGAAGTCCTTCTCCATCTGCTTTGCTACACTATTTACCTTAGAGCTAACTAAGTAGAAAAAATTACAGAGTCTGTGGTCAGATTTAATGATGCACTACTTTAAAAGAGAGGGTAGTGGGAACTCAGAAGCTTGCATTAGCTAAATTTATGCAGCTGTTTCACCTGCCTCTTCCTGCATCAGTTTGTGCATTTAGGGATAAGATAACACATTTGAGTTTCAAAATACTAATTTTAAGGCATGTTAAGTGGCTGTCTGGTAGGAGGGCTGGTGCAGGTCTGATTGGGAGGCAGAGGCCCTCAAGGGGAGCTTGAGAAGCCCATCCACAATTCCCTCCTGGTAGTGGGGGTAGTTGTGGTGCCCCCAGCCACTGCTGGATGGCTCCATACCAACCAGCCATTCTAGCCAGCTGTTGAGCTCCCTCCAGCTGCTTCCTCCTGTGGGGAAGCTGGGGGCAGCTCCTGCCAGCAGGTTGCAAGTGGGGAGCTGGAGACCTGAGATCCTGCATAACTTTCTGGCTTCCACGTCCCTCTTCCCTTGGGGAAGCCTTGGTACTGCATCTGCCTACCCACTGCTTTAAATTTAAAGGGACAGGGTCTTCCCTTCCAGTAGTGGGGTGGCTGCAGTTTTTCAGGGGAGTGGGAGGAGGAGAACATAAATTTCAAGCTGCCAGAGGTGGGTGGGTGGCTTGCTGATGAGCCCCTCAAGTCCTCCATAGTTTTCTCCTAGGACTTGTCAGCTACCACAATGTGCAGGCGAGTAGAAAGTTAAAGCAGCAGTGAAAAGGCTGGGAATGGTACATCATGGGATGCTGAAGGATTCTAAATTGGTTATTTTACGTCAGTGCAATGCTCAAAAGTTTGCTTAAAACTAGCTAATTAACACCCATCAATGATAATCTTCCCTTGAAATGACATAACTTTAAGATGCTTAAAGGACACAGCACTAGTTAACGAGCCTGAACACGCAATCTTTCAAGTTTTAAGACTTCTTAACAAGAGCTAGTTGTAATGTGTAATCTCACCCTAAACTGCTGACATTTTAAACCTGAATCAAACCAATTTAAGGTTAGAGCAGTTTAGCCCCACTTATACCAGCATGACAGTGAATAGATACAATTCACACTGGTTCAAGCACGGTCTGCTATAAACTTGTGTAATTGTTTGATCTGCGCACATCAAGAATTAGTCAGTACAGATTCAGAGTGAGGGGCACTTAGATGAACCCAGTTGGAAACGACAGTGAGAAAAATGAACTAATTCACTAATTGACATTCTCTTCTTATAGTGTTGTACTGAAAGTGCAGGCTCTAATAATGCAGATGAGCACAGGCTGAGGACATAACACTAGTATTCCAATCACTTCTTCTTAGTAACCCCATATGAGTAGCCAGCAAATAACTGAGATTTTCATAAAAAGGATTTTGAATTAGCTGGTAGTTTTTGTATTGTAGGGCTGTAATTAAAAAAATACCAGAGCACAGGTTTTTGTCTTTTACATGGGAGCTACATAAATTAAGATTTTCCTTAATCAGGGCATAAATTAATCAGACAAAGGGTTGAAGGGCAAACAAAGGCAGAAAGGTGAAGTAAATGTCCTTAAATCATAAGACAGTCAGTAGTTGTCTGTAAGAGACATTGTCAGTCCTGTCTGCTGCTGCCTCAAGCTTAATTTTTACAATTACAAAACATTTTGGTGAAGAGCTTTGCCAAATGCAAGTATTTTAAAAAACTCCTGGGGACACCATTGGACTATTCCCAAGTTTCTTCTAATGAAAATGGAAATAAGACCTAAGCATGAGTTTAAAGAGCTGAAATTTGTAAAAACTGGATAGTTTGACATAAATTAACTCAGGCTGTTTACACCCCAGAATTACACAATTATGCGCCTATGTAATTTTGTACGTAAAATGCATAACTACTCATAATCATATAATATCATATAATTCCCCAGGTTATAGCTGGTGAGTGGGAAGGGGAGCTCCTGCCTGCAGATGGGGGTATGGGGTCCTGTGTGGGGTTTGTGGGTGCATGTGGGCACCTCTGCCACATGCCCTGCACCCCATGCTGTGGTGGCAGCAGCAACAGGCAGTGGGCCCTCGGGCCATCCCTGACTGGGGACAGCCCCTGGTGGCCCAGAGCTCCATGGGACTGCATGTGGCTCCTACCTGGTGTGCCACGAGCCCCACATGCTGGCATGGAACCACCCTGGTCTGGCCTGAAGGTGCACACCAAGAGGCAAGGCCAGGCCAGGTCCATTCAGGCCCTGGATTCACTGAAGCCATGAGCCACTCAGGGGCTGTGCCTGGTGTGGCCAGGGGTGCCCTGAGGGCCTGGGGGCTGTCTGAGAAGGAGTATGTGGCAGTGGGGACTGTGTGTGGAGGGCATGTGGCAGCAGAGCTGTGCATGGGGGGGCAGTGATGGAGGCTGTGCTGGGGTGTGGGGCTGTCTGCAGAGTAGGGTGCGTGGTAGGCAGGGATGTGTTTCTCAGGGGCTGTGCTGGAGGGAGGTGTGTGGCAAGGGGGGGCTGTGCATGGGAGAGTCCCACACTTCCCCACAAACCCCACACACTCCCATATCCACATCCTCTCATAACCCCCCACACACCCACAGCCCCCAGAACACTCACAATGCCCCCACAAACCCCACACACTCCCCCCACAAACCCCATACACTCCTATATCCACATACCCCCATACACCCCACAGCTCTTCACAACCCCCACAAACCTCACACACCTTCACAAACTCCACCACACACCCAAAAATCCCACCCCACACACACCCCCACAACCACACCGCACACCCCCCAGCAAGTACAAGCATATATTTCTAAAGAAGGTTGAAATAGTGTTATATTTAGTTTAATTTCTAATAAAAGTAATTAATTGTGCATAATTTTGAATTTTACTGTGCATAATTCCCTGTGGTGTAACTGTTGGATTCTTTCACTTGAGGCTGCAACTATAGGATGCATCATCTGTTTAACCTAAAATACAGGATTATTAGCATAAGCAAGGTAAAGCATTGCTATCAAAGAACAGAAGAAGCTTTAAGGTAAGCTAAGGATTTAGCATAGGTGGGAAATTAAAACTATTGCCTAGTAGATTGACAAGCTTACTTAGAATACTCAAAAATGCGTTTAGGTTTTCGAATCATAGAATCATAGAAAATTAGGGTTAGAAGGGACCTCAGGAGGTCACCTGGTCCAACCCCCTGCTTAAAGCAGGACCATCCCTAATTAGATCATCCCAGCCAAGGCTTTGTCTAGCCATGTCTTTAAAACCTCCAAGGATGGAGATTCCACCACCTCCCTGGGTAACCTGTTCCAGTGTTTTACTACCCTCCTGTTGATAAAATTCTTCCTAATATCTAACCTAAGCATCCCTTACTGCAACTTGAGACGATTATTCCTTGTTCTGTCATCTGCCACCACCAAGAACAGTCTAGCTCCATCCTCTTTCAAACCCACCTTCAGGTAGTTGAAAAGTTCTATGAAATCCCCTCTCAGTCTCCTCTTCTCTAGACTAAATAAGCCCAGTTCCCTCACTCTTTCCTCATAAGTCATGTGCCCCAGCCCCCTCACCATTTTTGCTGCCCTCTGCTGGATTCTCTTCAATTTGTCCACATCCTTTCTATAGTGGGATGTCCAAAACAGCAGTCCAGATGTGGCCTCACCATTGCTGAATAAAGGGGAATAATCACCTCCCTTGACCTGATGGCAACACCCCGACCAATGTAGCCCACAATGCTGTTAGCTTTCTTTGCATCAAGAGCAAACTGTTGGCTCATATTCACTTATTGTCCACTGTAATCCCTAGGTCCTTTTCTGCAAAGTGGCACCCAGCCAGTCAGCCCCCTGCCTGTACTGGGGCATGGGATTGTTCTGTTCTAAGTGCAGGACTTTGCTCTTGTCCTTGTTGAACTGCCTGAGATTCCTTTTGGCCCAATACTCCAATTTGCCTAGATCACTCTGAATCCTAGCCCTACCCTCCAGTTGACTTGGTTAATATGTATTATATATGTTTACAATCTAAGTCACAGTAGTGATTTGAATCCATTGTTATAATATATGTAGTTTGCATGTATAATTTATATTCATTGCCCTGGCAATGTGAAGCATTGGAGACTTATTCTTTGGAGATTTTACATAGACCTATAATAACTACTCCCATATCTCATTTAATACAAAACAAACAAAAAATCCACACACAGTAGGTACCATATTCAAACAGATAATTATAGTTAAACTATACAGTAGGAAAACAAGCAAAGATAAGGCTGAAGAAATATTTATTAAAGGTACTAGGAACACAAGTAATTAATCAATTAGCATGCCACTTTGCATTCCCATAAATCTTAGTGTTTGCTATGGAATATACTTTATATAGCCTTTATACTGAATTTGCATATTCATGTCTTGTAACAAGAGCAAAGCAATTTCCCTTGATGCATGGACCTGACCCTAAAGAAGATATATTTGGGCAGATCTTTGCACCCATCAAAGGCCTGTTTGCTCAAGTAGAGCTTTACAAAGATGAAAAATCTCCCTCTGTAGACATAATTGTACATACCCCATCCCAGATAAAATCTACTGAACATACTGCAGTTACTGATCAGAATCTTTTTTTTTTTTTTTTGCTGTCATCACCTTTATATAAAAATACGAAGGGTGAGTTTGTGTTAAACTGGGTCCCAGGGATTTTTGGGGTAATATATCTTATTGGTGCAATGGTATAGTTGGAAGAGGGGTTAGATAAGCTTTCAAGAACATAGAGCCCAGAAGGTGGCTCAAATGCTTGTCTAACATCTCTTCCAGGCATACAGGTGGTCCATTAAAAGACATCACCAAAACAAATTCTTGCCTTTCATATATTTCCTGGACTATCATGGCTATAACAGCACTCTAAACCAACTAAGTTAAACTTGGCTTTAAGAGCTTCGAGAGAGACTTTCAAGAACTTCATACTTAAAAATCAAAATCATCCCCTGCTTGACCTAAAGAAGCAACATAAGTAGCTGGCAGGTGTAATAGGCTCTTATCTTTTTACACAGGCAGTGGGATAGTATGGAAAAGCGGGGAAAACAGGACAGGGGGCGAGGATGGGATATGTGTCAAAGATACAAAGAGATTCTTACATGATATGTTTAACTGTAGGGACCTGGCAAGAGGTTTAGAGAGCCCCATGTTCAGCAGTATTTCTTCCCTCCCAATATAAAAAAATTCAGTGGTAGTGAAAGTTGCTATTGTAAGTGATCAGTGTCTTAGAAAAAAAATGTCAACCCCTAAACATGAATATATGCATATAACCAATTTGGGTAATCTGCAAAAATAATATAATGTATTTCTATTATTGGAAATCAGGCATATGGAAGATACTGTTTGTTTCTGGAGTGCTTAGCACCAGGGGGATGACATGACTTTAGTGTGCTAGGCACTGTACACACACATCCAGATCACTCCTACACCAAAGGCATGTGCTCTTTATCTACATCATCCTTATGAATCATTCCCCATAGCTTGCTCCAGTAAATAAAATGTTTCTTGGTATAAATTGTTCTTATTTGTATATTATTTAAATAGCAAGAACAACAATGAGTTAGCAGTGTGCTAGCAGCACCATTAGAAACCACGTAACATGGCAGGAAGATTGCAGTATCTCTGCTTCTTATAAACTCCACCATCAAATACAAAACTTTGTTTTGCTCCAAGACATTTGTGTGTGTGTGTTTAGTTTTGTGCTAGTTTCACAAACTCGGGCATGTCGGCTCCGAAGTGAGACAGACAAAGCAAAATCTGATATCACTTAACCAAAACATTAGAAGTGGCTTTATTTTGTGTGGTTCTATTGATGGCTCCTTTGTGTTTTTAAGACCAAGCAATGAATTCGCTTAAAATATTCTCACATGTTTAGGAGTTAGAAATTACATAAAGTGATTAGATACTTTAAAAAAATATTTACTAGACTCTAATAATCCCAGTTTTTTAGAAATAATCCTCTTGCCACAAACAAACAGATCCTTAAATAGAAGCTGCTACTTGGTATTTTACTAGTCTTTCACTGCAGACAAAATGGAGGCAGTAAATGGTAATTATCTTTTCTGCTGTATTTCCCTGGAGTCAGTGTTAACTCTGATATAATAGGAGAGGCATCTGATGGTTGCTGCCAGCTACGCAGTGCTGATTTTAAATATATATATTTAAGTTCTCGTCCATAAACCTGAGAAATAAACTCTGCTTGGTTTCCTCCAATATATTCCTTTAAATACGTACTATAATTGAAAATTCTTTTTTTTTTAAAGCTGGATTTGCCAAAAACTATGTTTTCTGATATTTTCACATTAACTTCTGGAACACTGCACCAATACGAAGGAAGAGAAGAAAATTACCTTAGTCTCTGGTAGTCTTACTTTTAATTCCTCCATGCAACTCACACATCAAAACTAAAAGCACCATCCCTTCAAATGGGATGGAGATAAAATAATCAGACCATGCATGGAGTCATTGTGTCTTCTGCAATTATCCCTGGGGATCACTGTTGGAGGCAGTTATTGTCATTTCTATGGTGGATATGTCAGTATGTGTGTGAGGAGACAAGCTTTAGTCTTCTGTGGATAATGAAAACGTAGTGATATGGTTAGAAAAAAACCCTACTGTCATTGTGAAATTTCCATTTGATGAGAAATAAGAAAGTTCTGATAAATGGAAGAGCAAGAGTCGAAGCCAGTGGTAACATATACTGGACGTCAGTCCCTACACAGCTGTGTATACCTTTGTAAATGAAGGTTGGATTCTAGCTTCCATAAGTAAATCTCAAAGCCACAAGAGGAAAGGAGGTTCAGTGAGGAATATATCCAAGTCTGGCTAATATCAAACCCAAATATAAAACATGCCTAGTCTCTCCATGGGAAAATGTGCAGAAGTAGATGCTAAGGCCTGGCAAAGGGCCGTGTTGGTATGCGTGTTCCATGCACAGCAGTTCTGCCCGTGAGATGTGGAGCTGGAGAGGGTCTCCTGCAAGTCTCTCTCAAAGAGCTTTTCTGCCCAAGATACTAGAAAGAAGGGCTTGAATTTGTCTCTCTCAGGGTCTACAGAAAACATTTCCCTGACTTTACTTCTGCCTTTTAAAAATGAAGGTTTATAAAAAATAGTGTTTGTGATGATTTTTACATTTGTCTTAACAGAGCATAGCCTAAAATTGAGCTTCTTGTTTCATTTTCTTATACAACAAAAAGAAAAGAAAAAGAAATTCCCTGTGGAGGAAAAAAGTCCTTTTAATTGAGATTTTTACGGAAGTAAAAAAAAATGTGTGTTTTTTTTTTTTTTTTTTTACCAGCTCTAATATTTAATGACAGTTACCATGGTAGCACAACTGCAAGCAACACTTGTGGCAGACTAGTTAGTGTTGTTCTGTGAGATCTAATATAGATTTCAAACCTACTAGATATGATCCATGCTAAAGATCTTTAAAACTTAAATCTATTTAAATGTGCAGTTAGGCTAGGTACAGACATTCAAAAAGCCAGAGGCAGAATCGATTTGTTGCGTGGTTTTCTGTAAGTGGCATAGTTTAGTTTGGCAGCAAATACAACACACATTTGCTCTTTGGTGGGGGGTGAGGGTGCAATTGTAGAAGCCAGGGTAAAGTTGCGGTTTTTAGACTACCTAAATTAGAGTTATATATAGCACAAACTTTTGTGAGCTGGAGCTCACTTCCGATGCTGTGAAAGGACATGCACAGACCAGTGTATGAAATGGAGACAGTGATTCGAACACAAAAGTAGAAAGACGGAAAAGATGGGGCAGTGCTACAACAGGCAAAAAACAAAGAACCCATAGGAACAAAGGGGCCACAAAAATTAATCTGGAAAATGGGATCATATTACTTAATCCTCATTTAAATTGTACTTAACAAAATCCAGTCTGTGGATGATTTTCCCCCCATAATTTCTCATTCAAATCAGGTTTTAAAGGTTTGATGCCTAAGAACAGCTACCCTGGGGTCAATGATGGAATATCCGGAGAATTTAAAGTTTATGCACAGGCTTTTATGTCTTTCTGGAGCTGAAGATAAGTGTTCATTCATTTTTTCACATAGATGTTGCCCTGTCTGTCCAATGTAGACAGCAGAGGCTACCATAAGCAGATGATGGTATATATGACATTTGATAAAGGTGTCAAAAAATGAACATCAGATGTTATAATCTGTGTTATTCAGTCCAGTGATTACGTGGTCTGTACTGATCTTGGGGCACAGCAGGCATTTGGGTCCTCTGCAAGACCTGGTGCCTCAGTGAGAACAGTACCTTTAGTGATGTCTGTTCCTTGAGTGACATCTCTTGCTTGAGAGATGCCAATAAGCCAGGACAGGTTCATCTCCCATGGCTACTTGAGATGGTCATCCTTTTCCAGGAGGGACTGGAGGTCATGAATGATGTGTTTAAGGTGTCAGGTTGGGAACTGTAGCTGAGAAGTAGAGGGAAGCTGCTATTTTTGTCATCTGGTTGGTATTATAGCAGGTCAGCACAAAGTCTGAGTCTGGCTTCGTTGACTTGAGTACTACAGTTTGGGACCTGAATTGTAACTGTAGGAAACCCTACTCCAGATTCTTAGGGTGCATTTCCTAGTCACGAGGGTCCAAACAGGTATGATTGCAAAGTAGAGCTTAGCTGTGGATCTAGTGGTGTGGAGGGATTCATCTTAGGATGAATGTTGGTGAAGGTAGCTGCAGCAGTCAGTTGGTTTCTGATACAATGGAGTAGTGATACTGTCACCACAGACCTTCACTGTAGTGTCTAGGAAATTAATTTGCTGGGTAGAGTATTTGAGAGTTGGTCTGATGGAAGGGTGGAAGTTGTTAAAGTCCCGGTGAAATTGCTCTAGAGATTTCTTTTTTTTCCCATGTGTATATACAATGAAGATGCCATTGATGTACCTTAAGTAGATCAGAGGGAAGAAAAGACAGCTGTGGAGAAAATGGACTTCAAGTTTTGTCATAAATATGTTAACATATGAGGGGGTTATATGTGTGCCCAAGGCTATGTCATATTTTTTTTAGGTATAGGGAGTCCCCATACCTGAAGTAGTTGTGTGAGGACAAAGCTAGAGAGTATAACAGAAACTGAAGCAGTGTCCTTGTCAGGGATAATGTTCTTTATAGCTTTATTTTTTCCCTCCTTATGGGGAATGTCATTGTACAGAGATGTGACCTCCATAGTAGATAATATGGTGTTACCTGGAAGCTCATCAATGTAGCCCAGTTTCTGCAAAAAATCTCTGGTATGGTTCAAATAGGTGGCAGCTCCAGTGGCATATGAAAATAGGCTAGAATAAATGTAGCCAGAAATTCCTTTCATAATGGTGTCATGTCAAAAACAATGGGGCATCCTGGGTTGCCAGGTATGTGGATCTTCAGTAATAAGTAAAAGTTGCCTTCTAGGAAGGGAAGCAATAATCCTCTCTTGTGTTTCCCAAGGTAAACCCTTTAAGAGTTTATCTACTTCCTCCTGGTATTGTGCCATGGAGTCCTTTGTCAGGAGCTTGTGAAGCTCCATGTCTGAAAGTTGTCCTTTAGCTCCTTGTACGTACATACCCTGTTTTGTCCATGACAACAGTGGCACCCCACTTATCAGCTTGCAGTATGAAAACATCCAGGTTGTTTTTTAAGGGTAAGAATGGCTCCCCATTCCTCAAGACTGAGATTGTGATGTAAATCATGTTATTTATTCGTAGCCTCAGAGTGAGCCTGGAGGCGGAAATAGTTTCTATACAGGTCCAAGAGCTTTCCTCCTTCTCATGCTGTGCATGGGTCTGGTCTGTGGCAGGTTGATCACTGCATGGCTCCTTGTCATGGCACTATTCCTTCAGTCTTAGGCAGTGGAAAGAAGCCTTTGGGTTTCCATACAGCTGTTCCTTATTAAGTAGTATGACAGAAAGAAAGACTGTGGAATAGTACAGACACCTCGGCAGGGCTGAGAGTGTGACTGGATATGTTGATGAATTATAATGCTGTTGTTGGAGCATGCAAATTTGGAAACTTGAGTCATCCCATGAAGGGGCTGCTTCCACTCTGTTATGTACCTACTAGGTGCAGTGAAGGATCAAAGTGTCTCGGTGGATTTCTAAAACAGGACCCTCTGAACTTCTCATCTTCAGAGATCATAATATATCTTCAGTCCCTATCATCAGGTCCTCTTTAATAAAGATGGCTATAACATACTGCATTTTGTCCAATTAGGTGTGGTTTCTGTCCATTGTGAATGAAGTTCTCCCGTGGGAAAAGTTTGGGAGTTTCATAATCTTGCCTAGGTTCTTCTCTTGTCATAGGCAATCCGACCATCGAGTGCAGTTTCCTGCTAGCGCAAGGAATTATCTTGTTTAAAGGAAACTTCAAAGTGTTAACAAATGTGAAGGGTATTGATGAAGCAATAATGCTCTTTTCCGCTTCACAAAATGCATGCATTAATTCACTGCTCATCTCCAGTTCCAAGGGCTTTGCTGTTTAAAACATTACAAAAGTTTCATTCAGAGGTTTTATGATTGACAAAATCTGGATTTGATACAGTCAGGATGTTCCTGTCACAAAGCCCACATGTTTTTACTGTCAACCTTCAATCTTTCAGAAAAATTAGCTTCATAAAAGCAGTCATAAAACAATAGTAAAAGGAATTTTTCTTTACATGAAAAGTATATTTCTGAAAACAAATAGTTTTAAACAAGAGAGAGGATATTTACAAAAAAGGATTGATTCATCCACTAGAAGACTGTTTCTTTTTAATTGTGTTCGTCAGACACTGCCTTGAAGCATGAATGTTTGGGTATTTAAAATATATATATTTTGTAAGTATGAAAATAGGTTAGAGAAAAATATAGTGAAGCAGTTTCATCTTATCATAAAATAATATTAGCTTTTTAAACTAATAATTTTAATGACTAATGAACTGAACAGCTTGATCTTCATCCTTTATTTTTCTACATGCTAACAACTGTTTGTTGTCACTTTTTTCTGGCGAAAAATTATACATGGCAGGTAATCATTTCAGGACGTGATTGGTGCCAAAAGTAATTAGCAAAGCATTTGTCAAAAATGTATCTCAATTCAAGGTATTAGCATAGTTACTGTAATGCTGAGCTGCCCAGTAAAAGTTAGTTCCAGCACAGGACAGTGCAATGCAGAGATAATTTTGCTTATTATACATGTGTAGGTGAAACAGTGCAATACTCTATCTGCAGGTCCTAAAGAAAATTAAATTCTCAGTGGTTTTCCAAGAAACACCAACCTGAGCTATGAAAACAATGTGAGAAGTTGCCTTACTTTTGTACAGAAAATATAAAATATGAGAACTGTAAATTTCACATGACAAATATAACATACATTGTAATGGAGCTATGGCTTTTAAAGCAAAGTCTTTGCTCAAGTCTCAGTAAGGTAAGTAGCAATGGCAATAGGGCCATGCAAAGTTTTGGTCGCTGATTCAATTCAGAGGAGATTAAGCCCGATTCAGCAGTTAAATCTCCAAATCTGAATCGAATCAGAAGACCCATTATTCTCTCTGAATAGAATTGGAAGGCTCTGGCCGAGATACAGGACCTCCACTTAATTCAGGAGGTGCACAGTCCCACCAGAGGAAATGCCCTGTTGGACCTGGTCCTGGCCACAGGTGCCGACCTGGTAAGGGGCCTCCAGGTTCTTGACCACCTGGGTGACAGTGATCATCGC
>NW_017728886.1:20107523-20120293 GCF_001723895.1 Crocodylus porosus
ACTCAGCAATTGGTGCCTCCCACATCTGGGGATCACTCAGGGTCCCCCCCCGGCTGATTGCTGAGCTTGGGGAGTGCAGAGGGTCCCCCATGCTCTTAGAGGCAGTCCCAGAAGTGGACTGGAAGTACTTCTGGTCCACTACGTATTGTCCAGGGACACCCCCATGCTCCTGCGGTATTCTCCATATGTCTCACAATCTCAGCATTCATGAGCCATGCCTGGTACCTCGAGGTACATAGAAAAAATATTTAATGCTGTGTCTACAGCTGAATCGCTGATTCTGTGAATCATCATCAAATCTTTAAATTTGTATTTGGCAGAATCGAATTGGGGACAGTGATCTCAATCAACTAATCAAATCACTGTACCTGATTCAGGCCAAATCCAAATCTGGATCAAATACTGCCCCCTTCACACACCCCTACCAGGCAAAGATATCAGATTACATTTTGTGTAGTGTCTAACCATCAACTGAGAGACAACAGAAACGGTAAGTCAAGAACTATTTCTGAGAAGTGCAAATCATGACTGTGCAAAAGGCAAAGGTGCCACATAGATCCCATTCAGCCCTTTGCACAGGATCTAAGTACTTGTGAAACATCCATTCCGAGTGCTACCTAAAACGTTACTCATTTACCCAGACTGCCAGGGCTCACCATTCTTTATAAGAGGTGCCAGGGAACCTCAAATAAAGAAACATATTTGTCCATAGTACATATCATTTGATCACCTGGTTCAACAACTATATGCTGCCCTTTTCTTACATTGAAATGATAGGAAAAAATCTTTCCCCTTTCCCCCTACACTTTTAAACTCATCTTTACCAAACACAAAGGTAGCTTTTTGCATTTGCACCTTATAGTTCCTGGATAGAAGTTCCTGAAAAAATAAGTCTCTCTCACAAAGGCAAACTTCCTCAACTGCTTGAAAATAAATTAAAGATTTTTCAACTTTTCTCTAACAAAAATAATGTTTCAGGGTTTCCCCTTCTTATTTATCTCCTCTCCAAAATCCTTGATCTCTCTATATAATAAAGAATAAAGCTTTCTACGTAATAAAACAGAAGCCAGTCAATGAATGGCTTACATATACAGCCTTGGGAGCAGGGAGTAGAATCAAGATTTCTCTTCCCTCAGATGAATCCTTAAAATGCTAGGCTATTTATTCATTTTCTCTCTCTCCCCCCATACCTGTGTGCATGGAATGGATAGGTTGTACTCGGACCTATATGTGTCAATACAAGAGTGTAGACAAGCTCACATATGCTAAATACACACACATGTAATGGTTAGCCTTCATTGCGCAATTCTGTCTTACATTTTCTATCATGTGCCAAGGTGACTATTAATTAAACATTTGGATTAGATAGTGGAAACATCAGATCAACTTTTTTAAATAATTTTTTTTTCAAAATAAAAATTGAAACAAACAAGGTTTCTTTTTTTTTTTCTTTGCACAGTGGCACTATTTGAACAGGACTGTGGATGATGTCCAACAAAGAAGCAATCTTATGATACACTTAAGGTACCTATACATGAACACTGAGCACTAGAATTCAAGCACATCAGTGCAGGCTCAATTAATCAAGTCTGCCGGAACGTGACAATTGCCAGCAGCCTCTGTGTCTCGTGTATCACAGTCCCCCCGTGCTTAAAAATGGCAGTGGGGCCTTGAACTAAAGTTTGTTGAACAAGCTTTAGTTCAAGTGCTACCACCTCCATTTTTAAGCACAGAAACACTGATACACGAGACGCGGCAGCACCATTCCCCCACCCTTTGGGCACATGTAAAAGTGCCCTTAATGCTTTGTAACTGGAAAGGAGAGCCCTGTCATCCATTCATGGGCCTTGTTGGTGTTCTAATTCAATCTTATGCCACTCATTATATTAACATTATATATGTGGAGTCTAAGAGCCAAAAGTCTAAAAGTTAGGTGTTACAACACTTAACTTCTGGGTGCCCAAATCCACTGATGGCTCTTGGGAAAGGAGAAGATGTGCACAAGGGTTTGTAGGATCAGAACCTAATTCTCCTCTTACTAGAGATACTAGATTGAAATGAAGGAACAAGAAACACATAAATCAAAGCTCTGCAGAATCAAAATTTAAATTTAAAACATCTGTTAGAAGCGGTTAGGTAATTCATAACACCTGCCCTATGATTCCTGCTGCTCTGCTAGCTATATGTGCAACAATATGAAGTAGCCCTGCAGTGATATCCAAACTTACCATGTGTGGTCTGTTCTAACCTCTGCTGCAGTAAGAACAGAAAATGCTGGAAACTGTCAATTCAAATGTGTATGTCAAGAATAAACTAAAGGGATTCTTTTTTTGTGAGGACAAGACCATTTGCTTTTCTAATCCGCCAAGATGAAACAGTTGATTTCATGGACCCTCTAAAAGGGTGATAATCTGATGAGAAAAATCTCCTAGGTCTTGTGTAAACTTGTTTCTCCAAGCTCCTTCCTCTTATCTTCATTGTCACCAACAGACTTAACGGTCTGAGGTAACTCATGGGAAAGTTATATTTACTAAAAAGTCTCATGGCTTCTTAGTGCTAACTGGAGAAGCACATGAGGAAACCAGCCTTTGGAGCTCAGTGCTCCATTACACTAGAACAGGGAGCGTGTTCTAGTGTGTCCTCTTCCCATGATGGTCTTACTTGGGATACTGATGAAATACCTGCATTTATAATTATTATTATAAATATTTTTATATATATATTAAATTGGAATTGCAACAAAATTTGAATGAATAGGAAGCATTTGAGCATAGTGAAGATAGATCCTGTGTTTATAAAATTTCCTTAACCTGCTGGGGGGGAGGGGGTTTTCCCATCCTCACACAGTCCCTCCTACAGTCACCCTTGTTACATTTTACCCATCTTATAGCCCACTGACTCTATCAATATTATATTAGGGAGTAATTTGTCACATCCCCCCACATAAGAGCTAGTTCCTCACCCATATCTCTTAAAGACGTTACATTTCCAATAATTTAAACAGGAAATGAAAGAGGGTCCAATGGTTAGAGCATGAGTTGAAAACATAGGAGCCTTGAGTGCTGGTACAAATTCCATCTGTGACTTTGGACAAGTCACTTAGAATTGGTCTGTAAAGATATTTCAGCACCTAACCAAACAAATATGTATTTATGGGAATTTTTCAAAGCTTTTAGGTACCTAGCACTTTGGCTTCAATCCCTAAACCTTTTCATAAGGCAAGATCTTAATCTCATTGCCTTAATTCTCAGCCTGTAAAATAGAGAGTGCAGCCCTTCTCTACCTAATGGGCATGGTTCTGAGTATAAATACATGAAAGCCTACAAGGTATTCAGATACCACAGTAAATGGGGCCGTAAAGATAACTCAGAATAAGTAGATGTCATGCCACACTTGGTATGTAAGAAACAATACTTGCAGCTTTATCTGTTTCCCTCGGAGAAATTCTTTGCTATTCTTGTCCTCATCCTACAATATGTCTTCTCTTTACAAGATATAATGGTCGGGTTAAATGCATTTCAAAGACATCTTTATGATAAACAAATTTAAAATTTACATTTTATTTCTGTAGCATTAGCATGTTAAAATTTAAGTTATATTCAATTAAGCGTGCTAGAAATATTCCCAATAGACTAAAACAACTTTATTTTATTCCCTAACACTTTAATAAACTAACTTCTGTTATATCCTCAGCAGTTAATTAATGGTAATCACCAGGAGTCAATTAACTGGTGCACTTCACAAAGCACACTTAAAACTTTCATGTCATTAACTTACTTTTCATGAAATCATCTCAGCATAACAGCTCTTCTATCCAATCCTGAAGCATATTAGAGACTTCCACAGCTTTCTAACAAAGGGTACATACATTATACTGTCCTTCCTGCCTCCCCCATGTCTCTTTCTTCATCTCATCCTCCTCCCATGAGGCTGGTAAAGTATCTTCAACTGTGCGCCTTGGTAGTAAATGAGAAAGGAAGTTAAGCTACAGTATTTTCCTCATCCTAGCATATACAGGGAACAATGCAGAACAATACAAATGGCGTATTTGAAATGTTTTTTACCCCCATGTACAATATCTAGCATTGACATCATACCTGAAATTCTAGGGAAACTTACAGGAGACTCATCCTTCCTAATTTGGAGTCATTTCCTTACCTGAACAATTCCACCGAGTTTGCCACATGAGTATAGTCATTAATGATCACAGCAACCTGCAGACTGGTTACTGAGTCCTTTTCTGGTCCCAATCCTGAGACTGACTCAGAGGAACACGGGACCAGAAAGACCTCCAGAGTAACTGAATTCAATCCTCTGTTACTGCAATTGAATTAATGAATTTATCATGCCTTGATGCTTGTTACAGCTTTTTTTTTTTAACCTCCACTGCTCCCATTGACTCAACCAGATGAGAGTCATCCAACTCTGGGATTCCACACAAGCCTCATGCGTGCTGTCAACTGTGGAACTGGGGCCACGGTAACATCTTTGTCTGCAGAATAAACAAAGTATTTTTAAACCAAACAAAGATCAAGGGGAAAATATCTGCTTTATCTGATTATTAGCTTTGCTCAAGTATCAGCTTCCCAATAGTTCCCTTTATGCTTCAGAGATATTCTCTACTATAAAGGAACATTATAATTCAGAGCCATTCATATTTTAACATATTTTCAAAATAACATAGCTCGGGTTAAAGTTCTATTTACACATAAATTCATCTTTATAGTAGCAAGAAATGTATCTAACATACTGTTAAATTTAGGGTCTAAGGCCCAGTTCCACAAAGATCTCTCAGCATCAGACTTTCAATGCTTGACATTCAGATGCCCTCTCAGCTAGTGGAATCCTAAACTTGAGACCAGTGCCCAGGCTGTCTAGGCAGTACACAGGGAGAGAGGGTACCTAAGAATGAGATTCAGAAAACTTAGAAAGCTAAACAAGATATCTGCCTAAGATATCCAATAGGAAATATTGAGAAGAGGGACCTAAGTCTTGCCTATCAAAGATATTTGCATGTCTAACTCTGAGCTGGGGTCTAACATGTGACACTCTTTCCAAAAGCCCTCCTGGAAGTAAGCATCTAAGCCAAGGCAGTCCTGTGCTATCAGGGCAGCCACACCAAGAATGGAGGATCAAAAGCCAGCCCTGCCCTATTGAAAAAATATCAATGGTTACATTTTTCTGAGAGATGGAAGACCAGGATTATACGATAATAGGAAAGAAGGCTAGAAGGGATCTTGCAAGATCATCTAGTCCAGCCCCTGGCTGAAGATATGATTACCTCTGACTCAACTATCCCAGATAGGTGTCTGTTTTAACTGACTCTTGAAAATTTCCAGGGATTATAAATCCACAATTTAGCTAGGTAGCCTTTTCTAATGCTTGACCACTCCCATAGTCAGAAAGTTCTTCTTTCCAAACTACATTTCCACTACTTCAACCTAGTCCATTATTCCTAGTCCTGTCCTCCATGGCCATAGAGAATAGTTTTTCTCCATCCTCTCTGTAATCTCCTCCAGGTATTTGAAGACTGTTATCAAACTCCCTCTTTGCTTTCTCTTCCAAACTAAATAACAATAGTTTCATAGATTCATAGATGCTAGGGTCAGAAGGGACCTCAACAGATCATCGAGTCTGACCCCTGCCTAGGCAGGAAAGAGGGCTAGGATCAGATGACCCCAACCAGATGTCTATCCAGCCTTCTCTTAAAGACCCCCAAGGTAGGGGAGAGCACCACCTCCCTTGGAAGCCCATTCAAAATTTTGGCCACGCTTAGCTTGAAGAAGTTCTGATATCTAGCCTAAATCTGCTCTCTGTCAGTTTGTGACTGTTGTTCCTTGTTACACCAAGAGGCGCCCTGGTGAACAAAGCATCTCCGATCCCTTGCTGTGTTCTCCTAATGAATTTGTAGTACTGCAACTGCAGTCTGACCAATGCTGCATAGAGGGGCAGTATCACCTCTTTGGCTGTATTTGTCGTGCATCTGCTGATGCATGATAAAGTGGGGGTAGCTTTGCTGATGATTTTATCACAGATGACTCATGTTCATCTTGGAGTCCACTATGACTCAGAGATCCCTTTCCACATCTGTGCTGCTGAGAGGGTCACTTTCCAGTCAGTAGGTGTGCTGGATATTTTTGCAACCTAGGTGCAGCACTCTCCACTTGTCCATATTGTACTGCATCCTATTGCATACTGCCCACTTTTCTAACCTGTCCAGGTCTGCCTGCAATTGTTCCCTACGCTCCAGAGTGTGCACTTCACCCCACAATTTAGTATAGTCTGCAAACTTGGACAAAGTACACTTCACACCCACATCCATGTCATTGATGAAGATATTGAAGAGTACAAGTCCAAGGACCAAACCCTGCAGGACCCCACTACACACATCCTTCCAGGTCAATACCGACCCATCTGCTACCACTCTCTGGGTGCAACTGCTAAGCCAATTTGCCACTCACTGGACCATGTAAACATCTATGTCACAGATTCTTAATTTATTTATGAGAATGGGATGAGATACCTTATCGAAGGCCTTGCTGAAATCCAAGAAAACAACATCCACCACTACTCCTGCATCTAAGCATTTTGTGACCCTGTCATAAAACGAAGCCAGATTGGTCAGGCATGATCTACCTGCTATAAAACAATGCTGGTTTCCCTGCTGCATTATTTTTCCCACTGGACTCCCACAAATACGATCTTTCATAATCTTTTCAAAGACCTTTCTAAGGATGGGGGTGAGACTGACTGGCTTATAATTACTCAGATCCTCTTTCCTCCCCTTCTTGAAAATAGGAACCACATTGGCCCTGTTCCAGTCCTCCAGGACCTGACCCGAGTGCCATGAGTGCTCAAACAGCCATGCCAGTGGTTCTGGTATGACACCAGTCAATTCCTCCAGTACTCTTGGATGCAGCTCATCCGGGCCTGCTGATTTGAACACATCCAGTCCATCCAAGTGACTGCACCAAGACAGTGTCAACAGTTGGTAGGGTGGTGTCCCTCTGATGCCCATCTAAGAACCCGTTAGGAGACTTATCTTGAGCCCTGTTCAGGAACACTGAGGCAAAAAACTCATTGAATAGCTCAGCTTTGTCCCCCTGTCTGTCACTAATTGCTCCTCCTTGTTCAGTAGGGGTCCTATGCTGCCCTGCACCTTCCTTTTACTCCCTCCCTACCTAAAAAAAAGATGTTTTGTTGTTTTTGCAGTTCTTTCAGTCTATCCCTTTAGGTCATGTTTCCTACACCTCTAATCATTTTCCTAATCATGATTCTTCCTAATTTTCTCCCTGCATCCCTGTGCAATATCATACTCTTCACTAACAGTATGACAACATTTTCACTGTTCGTAGGATTTCTTTTCTGAGTTTCAATTCACAGAAGAGACTGCTGTCTAGTTAGGTGATCTCCTATTGCAACAGAAGTGGGAAAAGCATTGGAATAGCTTTGCTCCTGCCTCCTTAAACTATAGCTAGCTGTCCCAGACTACTTTTCCCCCTCAAGGGATCCTGTCTCCAGGGGATCCTGCCCACCAGTTCCCTAAGTTTAAGTCTGATTTCCTGAAGTCCAGTGTCTTTATTCTGTCTTTATTCCACTGCTCTCCTTCCTTCCTTCCTTCCCTTAGGATTTGAACACTATCATTTCATGATTACTGTCATCCAAGTTACTTTCCGCTTTCACATTCTCAACAAATGCCTCCCTGTTTGTAAGCAACAAGTAGAAATTGTCATATCTTCTCCCTGAGAACATTGCTAAGGCTTCCATTATTGTTTCCCCTTACTAAATTTTTATCCAGATTCTCTAACCTTCTACTTTACTCTGAGCTTTTGTCTCCATCCCGTGGTCAACCTAGTTTAAATATCTCCTTACTAGGTTAGCAAACCTATATGCAAAGACTCTTCTGTCTCTTCATCAGTTGGTCCCCATCTTTTCCCAGCCATACTTCTTGGAGCACCACCCCATGGCTGAAGAAGCCAAAGCCTTGCTAGGAACACGATGTATGCAACTACAAGTTTATCTCCAGGATGCATTTGCTCTTAGCAAATCCCAGTTTACCACATAGACCCCTAAGAACACCACCTAAGCCTCCATCCCCCTCACTCTTGCACTTAGGAAATTGCTTTTGATCCCCTTCAATATCCATCCTGGATGTATCATTTGTGCTCACATGGATGAACAGCATGGGATAGTAGTCAGAGCCTGGTTGAGTCTATCCCTTCCCTGCCCCCCAACACCCCCCCGCCCAAAAACAAACAAACAAAAAACCAACCAAAAAACCAAAACAAAATAAAAAAACCATCACTTTACAAGAAGAGGAAGTGTCTTAGTTTGACCACAGCTCTCCAAGGTTTGTATAGATCTTGGCATTTCAGCAGGGCTTTTTCACATTTTTATCTAAGAGCTGATTCAATCAGCTCTTAGATAAAAGCATCAAAAAGCCCTGCTGAAGTGCCCAATCTATAAAGATGTTGGGCAAGCCACATCAAACTAACGTGATGCCTCTTCTGGGTGTGTGCTGCACTCAATGTGGGAGTGCTCTGAACTGAAAGTAAAGCACTGTGTTTTGTTTTCATGTCTGTAAGCAGCCAATGTGTCATATATGGACTCCTGGCAGCAACAGACCTCCCAAGCCAACAGAATGCCTCCATGCCACAGAGGAGTGACTTGCCAAGCAGCAACACAGCAGTGGTCTCCATTCTACCACTCCTTGGGGTACATTATTTCACTCTTCTTATCACTGGAGCAGGCTTCTTCTCAGCTGATACCAGGGCTTCATGCCTGTTCTCCAGCTGGACAGATGCTGGCTCAGAAGAGAAGTGCTGTCTGCTGCCACAGGTGACAAGCTGCCAGCTTCCACTTTCCTGAGTATCTGTCTTCTGATGCTTTTTCTAACTGTCCTTCTTCAATGATGCTGGAGGTCTCCTTGTCCATCGAGTCAAAGAAAGCTTCTGAGACTATCCTCCTGAATATCCCTTACCTGATTCCTGAGACAATCTACCAGGGCAGAGCCCATGGGCAACTGGTGCCACCTTACTGGGGGGGCGGGCACATGGCCCCTCAGAGACTAGTTAGCACCTGGGGAGGGGGGGTCCCACTGTGGCCAATCACGCTGACCAGGGGCGGGAGGGAAGGTCCCCCCACGGCAAAACTTACTAACTGGTTAGCAGCTGTGCTACTCCCAAAAGCAGCCACAGTGCTCCCGGATGTGGTGCAGGGCTTCCTGAAGCAGCTGCGGCCTATATCCAGCACTCGCACTCCCCAGTCAGTGCTTGCGGGGGGAGGGGAGGGCACCAGCACTCCCGCCTCCCCCCCTGCCCATCACCTAAGAGGGGAGCACAGCTTGACAGGGGGTGTACCAGTGCTCTCAGGTTCATGACTTTACTTATCACCACTGACAAAGCCTACAGTCACAGGCAGAGGAAGGGCCAGCAGTGGCAGGGGTGTTGGCATTTCTACATACTCCAGCCATCCTGTTGATCCCCCTACTAGATCCTTCTTCCTCTTGCACTTCTATTTGCTAGAAGATTCCCTCTTCCTCCTTTGCCTGCTTCTACTCAGTAAACTTACTAAGAATCAGAAAGTGTTTGGACAAATCCCCCACTCAAAACTCCTGTTCACTGGTCCTGTTGTCACTGAGTCCTATAAAGGGTTCAAGTCACTGCTCAAAATAGGTATGAGAAGGATTTGAACCCTAGTCTCTCATTAAGCAATCAGACTCTTGAATAGTGTGTCACTACTTCTTCCTTCTAGCTCCATTTTTTGAGAGCTCCTATTCAGTAATTTCTAAACATAGGTACTAGATCAAATGAGAGAGGAATATCGAGTTTGAGCCAAGACTTGGGTGGTTGTGCATATGGCTTGCAACATAAATTTAGGGGACATCATGGTAGACATGGGTGCCTAAAGAAATTAAGTGGCTGCAGGTTTAACTGGCAACAGAACCAGAGTTTTAAGGATCTAAATTTTATATGACATATTTAGCCCTCAGTTCCTAACATAATTGGGCATCTATATATATGACTGATGCCTACTGAAAGCATTCTAATTAGAATGCACTGGAATTGAGTCTGCTGGAGTGTTCTAATTAGAATGCTCCAGCACCCTTAGTGTCATGTGTATTCAGAGTCCCCACATTTCAAAATGGCAGTAGGGGCGGGAGGGATGCAAGGTAAGGCATCCCTCCCACCATTTTGAAATGTTAGATGCTGAATACACAAGACACTGTGGGTGTTTTAATTGGAGTGGCTCTCAAGAGCTGCTTTAATTAACCACCCCACCCCCCTCCCCAAGCACATGTAAAGATGCCCATTGATTTCAATGAAACCTAAGCACCTAAATATCTTTTAAATTACTTCTAAATTTATTGGGTTGGGAAAAAAGGCTTTGTGTGTTGTCTTCCCTCCATAACTTTTCATTATAGTATTTTAGTTTTACATCCTATGTCGATTTTATACCATCAGTGAAAGTTTTAAGGCTTTCTATAGTGTCGGCTATATACTCTGTAATATAGTGAACAAACTACAGCACTTAAAGACTTAAAGGTGGCGACTGTCATTTTTATAACCTGTCAGATCACACAGTATTTACTGCTGCAGCTTGCTTGCAACCAACCTTCCCTAAGCTAACGCACATATGTAAAATAAATATCTTCCTTTTAAAATACGGGTGAATTAGTTGTAATTCTGGTTTGTATATCAGGGCAGTTATTTGAAGTATGAACCAAACTTTTCCTGCTGTTTAAATAGCTTCACAAATTAAAGGAAACATTTTAAAAAGGCAGCCATAATGTTGCCCTATCCCTGTTTCAATCACATAAATGTTATTTCCTATGTGGTGTCATATATTGACCAACTGAAACTTGATAAATCAGAAGACAGATTGCAGTAGAGCTCTCTGTGTTTAAGTATCAAGCTGATCCATAACTTTCACACCAACCAGAAACCATTTATTGTCAGCGCTGTCCAGAATATATCCTGACAGTTCAGTGGGAGTTTCAGTGCCATTTATTTTCAAATCAATACTCAATTACTAAGAGGAAGATTCACTCCCTTGCCCATTTTCAAGATGAAATTATGGACTAGAGCAATAACACTTAGTCAAGGCAAGCCACTGTCCATTAACTCATGATGCTACCAAAAAACCATCCAGATACTTTATTAAAGCTCAGTCTTTTTTCTGTTTTTAATTAATCATTGTGAAAAAGGCCTTTCACATTGTGACTGATGACCAGAGAAAACAATTTTCTCCTAACTGCCTTTTAATTTCAACTCTGGGAGTGCTCATTGACTGAATCTCACAACAACCCATCAATGCTAGTTTTTAATGTGTTTTCTCCTTTGTTATTGAGAAGAATGGAGTGGCAATGAGGCTTTGTGCTCCTCTTCATAACTCAAGTAATTGATTCAGTAAATGCTGCACATTTGCTAGTGGATAAAAAGTGCTGTCAATGTAGATAGCAGGTACTATATAAATTACTCCATTAACAGGAAATAAAGCTATTTACGATTTTTAAAGTGTAACGTATAAGCTGTTTTAAAGACAGGAATCCCTCTTCTTACACACCTGTACAGATTTGTCTCTTTTGAACTTTGGTACTATGATACAAAGACTTGGGCAAAGGTTAGTAAGGATAAGGCTGCAATCCTAGAAAGAATTGTGCACTTTAGTGCACTGCAGACTAATCACACTGGTGAAACAACTCCTGTGCAAAGAAAAGTACCTGCTGTTTAAAAATATTTGCACAAGCAGGCCTTAAATGATAGTTATCTCAACAGTAATGCTATTTAAATCTGGTTTTATTCTCTGTTCCTGTGCCATCTGTGTGATGCAGAGTTGGAAAGATACTGTCTGTCTAATCAATTATGCAAACAATAGTTTGCTTTTCTATTAAAATTTAATTTTAAGCAATTGGGGAAGCAAAGCTAAAGAACATTTGGATAATTAAAAATAAACAGAGAAAATTCATTTTAAGGCATTTATGAAAGAACCGCATTGTAACATGCTTTATAGCATCTTTCAAAGATAAAATAGTTTTCAATCAAAGATATCTTTCAACAATAAAATGGTGAAATCTAGTAAATACACAAGTCATGTATTATTATAGGACTGTATGCAAACATAGCAATCTAGTTATAGGTAGAAATAGAAAGAACAGGATTGGTTTTTTTGTTTGTTTTTTTTCAAGCATGCATACCAAGGCACCAAATCCAACATATTTGTTTATTAGTTAGTTGTTTTCTTCTTCTTGGCGGTTCTTCACAGGCAAAGATATGAGGAAGGTAACTGCCCACATTGGTTGCAGGCCCCTGGTGACTAATCAGTCCAATTGCAGAGAGGCAACTCCTGCTGCATCATTTACATGTGTATGGCTGATTGCTGCTAGATGAAGGGTGCATCTTTCCTCCTCCTCTTTTCCTCAGTGCTGGCTCTGTGCTGACATTCAAAGACAGCTGTAGCCTTTTTAATTTGCAGCCTCCAGGCATCACACTCTGCAGCCCGTGTTTCCCAGTTTGTGGTCAATGGCAGAAAAAGACCTCTTAAGGGTGTCCTTGAAGCACTCATGTGGGGCCCCTCTGTCACATTTCCCAGTCGTCAGTTCCCTGTATAGCAATGCCTTTGGTAAGCGGTTGTCATCCTTGGACCCATACTGTTCAACATCTTCATTAACGATGTGGACATTGGAGTCAGGAGTGGACTGGCCAAGTTCGCCGATGACACCAAACTTGGGAAGAAAAATGTGCAGCATCCTTATAGGCTCGGCAGTGCTA
>NW_017728886.1:20120807-20122273 GCF_001723895.1 Crocodylus porosus
ACATTGAACACCTTCAAGAGTAAATTGGATGCTTATCTTGCTGGGATCCTATGACCCCAGCTGACTTCCTGCCCTTTGGGCAGGGGGCTAGACTCGATGATCTCCCAAGGTCCCTTCCAGCCCTGATGTCTATGAAATCTATGAAAAATCCATCCAGGCCACGTGGCCTACCCGCCACAGCTGAGTCTGCAGGAGAATCACCTTGATGCTGGAGGTATTGGCTCTTTGTAGCACCTTCACACTGGTGACATAGTCCTGTCAGTGGATCTTAAGAATGGTGCAGAGGCAGCACTGATGAAAGTGCTAAAGGAGATGTACATCATGGAGGCCATGAAAGACCCATGACTCAGTTGGGTGGAGATAACAACAGCTCTGTACACCTTCAATGTGTCTTTGCCTGTAGGCTGTACTGTTCCAGACCTGCCTGAAGAGTCTGCCAAAGGTGCTATGAGCTTTTGAGAGTCTGTTGTCTACTTCCTTGTTGACAGTGGCATCATACAAGATGACACTCCCCAGCTAGATGAACTGCTTGACAGCATTTAGCTCAGTTCATTATTATTATTTGTTTATTAGTTAGTTGTGTCACAAGGCTAAATATGATATTAGGCTCCAAAATATCTATGTGCTTACTTTCATTCTGATCTGAATGCCTACGTTAAAAATCTAGGTTTGAAAACTGAGCATCTTAACTTTAAATATTTGTAAAAAGTTAAAGTCTACTAGATTAAGGTTATGACTGTTTTTGAAGTATTAATACAATATTTATGCTTGTGCTAGAAGGTCCCAGGTTTCATATCCTTAGCAGACAGAATAGTAAATCTAGAACTGCATGATAATAAGTTATTTGGGACCTAGCCCAGAAGGAATTCTTTATGGTCTTCTTTACTACATAAGACCCTGAAACCCTGAAGTTAATGGTGCAATGAGTGGGCAAGAAAATGGTTAGTAGGGAGCCAATGCCACAAAGGAAAAATAAATGGCTATGCAGAAGGGAGTTTCACCAATTCACTGAGTTTCAGACCAGATGGGATCATAAGATAATCTGGTATGAACTGACCTTCTATATAACACAGACCATTTTATTTTATCCATTTCCCACATTTTTACTAATAATGTGGGTTTGCTAAAGAAAGGCATTTAGTCTTGATCTGATGACATAAAGCAATCAAAAAATCTACTTTCCCTGGTAGGTTGTTCAAATGGCTAATTACCCTCATGGTTAAAAATGCATGCCTTATTTCCTGCTTAAGTTTGCCTAGCTTTTCATTCCAGCTACTAGTTCTTGTTATGCCTTGCTCTGCTAGATTAAAAAGCACGATATTAACAATATTTTCTCTAACTTACTTTTTTTAGATATGACCTCCCACACATTTTCACCAAGCAGACTTGGCGGACTGATGGTACTTGCAGAATGTTGCTTTAAATTGACCTTAGGGATTGCAGTGGGACACAGGAGAAAAGGTGAT
>NW_017728886.1:20122284-20123512 GCF_001723895.1 Crocodylus porosus
TGATAATTCTCTCAAAAAGCTTACCCAGGATCGAGGTAAGACTAACTGGCCTATAGTTTCCTGGGTCCTCCTTCCTCCCTTTTGTGAAGATGGGAACCACATTGGCCTTCTTCCAGTCCTCTGGCATCACACCAGAGCACCACAAGTGCTCATAAAGCCATGCCAGGGGTCCCACGATGACCTCAGCTAATTCCCTCAGCACTCTGGGATGGAGATCATCAGGACCAGCTGATTTAAATACATCCAGTCCCTCCAGAAGTTCCCTGACTAGATCCTCATAGGAAAGGTGCTAAATCAGAGGCGGGCGATTATTTTGGTCAGAAGCCCACGAACTGAATTTTGGTAAGCCATCAAGGGCCACAAGACAGGCAGCCTGGGGCAGATAAATATTAATTTTCTACATTTTTTAGGGGCCCCGCAGCCCAGATAGAATGACCTGGAGGGCCACATCCAGCTCATGGGCCTCATTTTGCCCACCCCTGTGCTAAATGCACGGTCTCCCCTTTAAGATCTCTCTGGTAGGAAAGAGCAAGACCAATTTTAAATTATCCCATGAATACCCATCAGGTCATGTACACACTTTATCAGGACCTCTTGGTCAACTGTAACAAAGGCTGCAGAAAGATCAAATAAGATTAGCAAGGCACAATTTCTCCTGTTGATCTCCAGGTGAAAATCACTGACCAGAGACACAAGCACAGTCTCTTTGCTATATCAGGATGAAAGCCAGACTGAGAAGAGTCCAGAAAATTGACAGCATCAACAGGCATCTAGAGCTGTCTGGTGACTCTCTATTCTTTTCTTTTCTTTTTCTTAGGGCTGGAAGGGAGCTTGGAATATGATCAAGTCCAGCCCCCCACCCAAAGGGCAGGAAGTCAGCTGGGGTCATTTGATCCCAGCAAGATATGCATCCAATTTGCCATTCAATGTTCTTCCCAAAAAGAGGAGACTGGAGAAAGAACAATAACTGGATGGGAAGTCAGTATCAAGTGCTGGCTTCTTGAGCAGCATCTTGACAATTGCAAACTTAAAAGGGATTGGTACCCTGCCCTCCCAATAGGTGCTGACAGTCCCCTCCCTGCAGTGGCTCCAGTGGCTCCCTTTTACAAACTAGGATGGGCACAGATCTAGTTCACAGCTGGTTGCTCCTATCCCTCCAAGCACATCCTCTGCATCAATGGGTGATAGCAATTTAAAATGATCCATATAAATAGAACAAGACCAGGCT
>NW_017728886.1:20123612-20130185 GCF_001723895.1 Crocodylus porosus
CAGTATTGAAACGCATCCTGTTTTTGTTAGCCCACCCTTGTAACCTATCCAGGTCTTGCTGCAGTCTTTCCCTCCCTGCTAGCGTGCTCACCTCACCCCAAATTTTGGTATCATCAACAAATTTAAACAGGTTACTCAGAAGAGCCCATGGCAGGGCCCCTGGCAGCCACGCCATGTCTGCAGAGCTGCACCTACTGCTTTTGCTTGCTGGAGGAGCCACTCTCAGCAGCTACCTCATGCCCACCTTACACAAACTCCAGCTTGCCCCTACAGAGCGCACCTGTTTGCGTGCAGCTCAGGAGCATGGCTCCCTGTTAGGCTGCGAAGGACCTCCCCTCCAGATCTGCCTCAGCTGTGCCACTTACTTTAGGGGGAATCAGCTGTTGCTGCCGCCTCCAAGGTAAGGGGGTATACATGTGTGTGGCACACACGCGCCCTGCTCCCTCTCCCCAACTGCCGACAAGAATTTCTCCTTGTTAGCTCACTCACCCCAACTGGGACTTAAACTCAGTCCTCCCACATGATAGGCAGAAACTCTACCACACAGCCACCAGTGCTGGTACTACAAGATTTGTTTCTTGTTAGCTCGCTCACCCCAAGTCACCTCACCTCAGAAATTAGGATTTGAACCCCGATCTCCCACATCCAGGAATGCTGCCACACAACCACCACTGGTGCCACACAGCCAGCATTGCCAAACGGGGCTTGGTAGTTCCATGAGTATGGCATAAAAAATTATACTCAAATGATTTCATTAATTACGGAAAGCCACATAATGCTGGTTTGTTATGTTTGCCACCAAGAAAAAACTGAATAGGAATCAGCATCTGTGGTGTATTCAAATGGGCGCCCTGCTAGTTCCTATGAGCAAGCAGGCATAGGTGTTGCTTTCTGTGGGATCGCTAGTGCCCACTCGGCATCAGTTCCCTTAGAAACCTCTATGTGGAATTTGTCTAAGTTAAATTCACAGAATTATTACTGTGTTACCATGGCAATCCTCTAAGGTATATCTGAAACTGATAGCATCAGTGGAATGAACTTGGTCACCTTATCCTGAATTGCTAAGTTTAAATGCCAGAAGTTCACCACCTAGCAACATAGTTAAAAAGCTTTTAACAAACAGGAAAAATCTCCGTTATGTACAGCAGTGCAAATTATTAGATGCTGAAGAATCATGTCCATTTTCTTTAATAAGAACTTTTATCATTCACTTTCTCCACTGTTTTACAATTAAGTTTGAAATAAAAATGTGAACCCCAGCAATATTATTTTAAAATAAAAATCTATTAAATAAACTAGATAAAATAGATACTGTGCATTATATAATACTGTCTGTACATTGTCCAAAATTATAAGTTGTCAAGGTACTGATTACATGTTCTGTTTCCTATGTGTTACTCTACCTCACCTATTTAAATAGCATTCAGTCACTGTTTTCCATATTTTATGCTATGCTCTTCTTGTTGTTAGCAATTTAGAATAATGTTCATGAACATCAAGCATCTCTTTCTTACATGAAACTCTCCCTGGTTTCAGCAGGAACAGGGCACAAATTTATTGGGCATTTTAATTTTAAATAACCCCCATGCTTGCCATTATGTTAGTCTAAATTTAGACCTGGGAGAGCTCAGAAAATCTGTATCATGAGGACCATAGAGGCAAGTAATGTAATAGGTATTGTAATCACTACACTGAATTATAAGTACAGCCCTGAGAAAATTGCAGATTTCTTCTAGAAAATTTATGGCACATGTCCTGGTAAAGTATCATTTTTTACGGCATATTCACAGAACTACCATTGATCTTGGCAAACGGGGCTTGGTAGTTCCATGAATATGGCATAAAAAATGATACTTTACCTGCACATATGCTGCATGTGCAGCAGGCACCATAAGCGGTGGGGAAAAATATTATCTGGGGGGGTCTGAACCTGCCTGACCCCTGTCCCTCCCTCCCATGGGGCTGTTGCAGGGCTGACATGCACTGCAGCTTTAAGCAGTGGCAGAGGCACAGCTGCATGCTGAGTGCCACTGAGTGCTGCAAGACAGCCACTGCAAAAAGTTTTGGAGGGTCTAAGCCCCGTTAGCCCTGACCTTCCACTGCCTATGCAAGGCACGCGCACACCACCCCCCTTCGACAGTCCTCAAGCTTTGGCCCTCCAAAACCCGCCGTTCTCCCTATATATTTACCTTCATCCAACTGCTTGGATGTGTCCTGGCCATGGCCTCAGCAACTGTTTGCAGGCTGGAATGCTGCAAAAGCCTGGGTTTCCCTTTGTAGGCTAGAGCACTGCCAGTCTATAAAGCGAAACATGTGCTTTTGTGCATTTTTCTGGCACAGGCTTGTGACCCTTAAAAATGGCAGTGTGGGACTAATTTCATGGTATCTGCGCAGTCCACAAAATCACAATTTTCCTCAGCACCCTAATTAAAAGGTCTCACCCTTCAATTCTTACTCAGAATGTGTAGTACTCACATAGTCTTATTTAAAAATATTGAATGAAATACTTTAAGAACAGAACATGGGATCCAACTCATATTCCTTGCAGGAGAAGATTGATTTGTATTCCCCCGCCCCCGCCAATTAATCGTGAGGAATGACATGTCGACATCAACAGGAAATTGTCATCCATCTTTGTGTGTGTGTTAGCAGTTGAAATTTTTTGACAGAAAGAAGGTTCTCTGCTTCTTCCTGAGCTATGACATAGCCCATCACCTACATGTCCTACTTACCTATATAGTGCCCTGACCACAGGCCACAAGTTAGGCATTCTTTAAGCCCTTCTCCAGCCCTTACCTTTAAAACTGGACCATGGGAAGCCAAGAGAGGCAGATGTGTGGGGCCAGGAGGAAGCTAACAAATTAGAGGCTATGTAGTTCAGTAAGATGACTGCTGCTCTGGATAAAATGAGTCCATGGGTTCTAGCTTGGATCCTTGCATCAAGTGGAGAAGACTTTTCTGTATTAAATGTACACATTGATTATGGGAAGGAGGGCTGGAGAAGGGGAGTAGATAATACCTAGTGTGTAGCTGAAGGATAGGGGACTCTGCTAGGAAGCAGAAGATGAAGATACAAGCTCTCTCTGGGTATAAGGGACTTAGAACCTGGATCTTTTGCTTCCTAGGTGAGTGCTACCTTCCCACTAGGTAATTAGGATAAAACACGGTGTGAAGAAATCCCCCTCTCCCTACCCTCCTTTTTGGGTCATTCCACACACCCCTCTATCTTTCACCAGCTGCTCTTTGGTTTTAACCTGGTCACCCAGGTGACCAGGCTGGATAAATTCCTAAGGGAGGTGGGAGCTCTCTCTTCCTCCAGTGGGTAGTTTGAAAAGCCACAAGCAAAGCACCTCCAGGCTGTGGCTGTGAGTAATAACCTGGAAACTAACAAGAAGTCTAGAAATAAGCATAGGCAGTTGTGTTTAATAGAATCATTTAATCCAGTTTCTGAAAAGGCTCAAATTACTTGTGATTGCTCAAAGTGTATTTCTAACTTCCTTGTACTACCCCGACTCTCTCCTCCTGAACAAGCTGTGAATTCTTAAGGGGAGAGACAGGCCTTTTCACTCCCTATGCATGGCTGGCTAAGGTGAGCTTGGCTGTTTATGTTTCCTTCAGTCGAACCTGAGGTCACCCTAGAAGGCTTTGGGATGAAAGGAGCACCCAGACATATTACCAGTGGAAAAACCACCCTCAATGCTTGCAGGGTATGTGTACCCCAGGCTGCAGAGCTCTAACAGAGACCAGTGCTTGGGTGGTGACCGCGTTACCCCAGGTTTCTGGGTGTTCACCAGGAAGGGGGCTGGCCAGCAGTAGGCTCTCCAGGGGAGACTCCTGAAGCATGGTTTTGGGCCTGGCACAGTGAGGTGGGTGGCTCTTCGTAGTAACAGATGGCACAGCAACCGCCCATACTGCGCCGTCCACATGGCGCAGTTATTTTTAGCCGCTATGTCACCACAGCAACACACTATACTAAGGGAGTACATCACTATGGCAACATAGCTGTGGCATCACAGTTTTTGCTCATTGACACTACAGCACCATAGCAACATGCTATGGTGCTGTAGTGTCTTGTGTAGATGCTCCCAGTTTTAGTACTTGCGCCCCCTTGATGCTTTGTAGATCATTTTTGCTCATTTTAAAGCTCAACAATCAAGTCTTTATTCTTAAAACTTCTCTGTTAAAACAATGCCATCCAGATACAAACAGATACAAAAACAAGGCAATTTTTTCCATGTACGTGCAGGCATAAACACGGCCATTTAATCTAAAGGGTGTCAAATGCTTGTATCTTAGATTTGAAGCTGTATTTAGATGAAAATGTTCACATATGAAAAAAGTCATTAATCATAAGAAATTAAAGCCTTCTTTTGTGGAAGCTTTGCAACTTAACTGTAAAGGAGACCTCCTGTTTTTCATTGCTGGATAACCAGTAATATGCTGGTTAAACAAGGATACATTCATAGTAAACAATAGATTTTAACTTTTCTTTTGAAAAACTTTCTAAAACGTGTTTGTTAAAACAATGCCTTTAAGATACAAACAAATATAGTAATAATGCAAATTCTTCCATGTATCTGCACACATAATTTTCTTTTCCTTTGGTAAATTAACCTAAGCAACATAACCAATCTAGTTAATATTAATACTGTATCAGAGTACTAATATGTAACATATCTACTCTAGTATGTACATTAGATATATTTTGAAGACAAGCATGAGGTACTGAAGATTGGATCAGAGTTTGACAGCACAGATCAACTTAGTAAACAATGAGGAAAAAATGTCTGGAAATAGTAATTTACATTTGAAAATAAAGTTCCATTCAAACTTGTTCATGAACCTTCATGTTTCCTATCTTTTCTCTAAAAATACCAGGGCAGTAAAGTATAATTTGCAATAACCTTCTTCCCATTGCAAAATTAAGTGCACATTGTATCAGATCATTTGCAGAAAAAGAATATCAGAACAATATTGGATACAGAAACAATAGCAGGAGAGTTGCAGTACTAATTGTTATGTGATAGATTGGCACCCTTGACTATCAGTTATATGAAACAAACCCCTACATCCTGGAAAGAATGATAGAGAAATTCAGAAATTATTCCAGATAACTAATCTACTGACTACATTGAACAGAAAAAATAAATACAATTTCAAACCAAGTATTTTGCTTTTGCTGTAATCCCACACATGTTTTTAGAGTTATTTTGAGTTAGCCCTGGATGTTAGAAAAAAAGTCATTACTAACACATTGCCAATATATGAGTATTTTCAGTATGCTGGCTAGCAATAGTCACCTGTGAACTGTATACCATGGTGATGAAAATATGGAGCATATAATAAACAAGATACCAAAACGCATTAGCCAGAATTTCAGCATAATTTAGGTGTATAACTTTCAACCCAGTCAAATGACAGATGTTATTTTTTGTCTGACAGGGAGATGTTGAGTAGCCACAGCAATTAACTAGCAAGGCCTAACCACAAACTCTCACTGATTTGTAAAGTAACTGTTTCTTTTCTTTTGCCTATATAATTGTTACAAATATCCACTACATCAAGCTATAATATTTAGCATTACCATCATGTATATTATTACTAGAAAAAATAAATCTAAATGGCGCTTTGTAACAAGACATTCTGTATCAAACCAAGGAAGTTCAAGAAAGTCCTGTTGCCTAAGCAACTTGATCACAGAGTATTACAAAGAACTGAGAATATCTGCTAAAAATGTGACCAGTAATTTCTCTATAATATAATGGGACTTAACAAAGTACATCTAATAAGGGGTTTCTTTTGCACTAAATAAGCTAGCATTTTCAAATGATGGACTGAGAAGACAATAAGAAATCATAAATCTAAAATGAGCCAACCAGAATATTATAAGATTGCAAGGCCTAACCAGTTGCGTGGCTGGCACTGCACACAGGTTTGCATATGAAGTGACACTACTTACTTTATATAACTGAAATGCATGTAATTTTACATCTTTTTTGTATTATTTCGTTAATTGCTATAGCAGACAGAGCAAACACATATTCACATTACTTTATATTTCTTTATGGGAGGAGTATAAGGATATTGGGTGGCCATACAGGGATGAAGTCAAGAAGACCAAAGTGCAATTGGAGTTGCAGCTAGCAAGGGATGTGAAGGGTAACAAGAAGGGTTTCTACAAGTATGTTAGCAACAAAAGGAATGTAAGGGAAAATGTTGGTCCCTTTCTGAATGGGGGAGGCAATCTAGTGACAGATGATGAGGAAAAAGCTGAAGTATTTGATGCATTTTTTACTTCAGTCTTCACAGGAAAGGTCAGCTCCCAGACTACTGCACTGGGCAGCACAGTTTGGGGAGAAGTTGAGCAGACCTCAGCAGTGAAAGAATAGGTTAGGGACTATTTTGAAAATCTGGAGATGTACAAGTCCATGGCATCCAAGCGTATTGAGGGAGTTGGCTGATGTGATTGCAGAGCCACTGATTTCATAGATTTCATAGACATCAGGGCTGGAAGGGACCTCGGGAGATCATCGAGTCCAGCCCCCTGCCCAAAGGGCAGGAAGTCAGCTGGGG